>NC_142200.1:70695318-70995318 GCF_049639895.1 Pseudopodoces humilis | reverse complement strand
AAGCAGCAGGAGTTCACGTTTGGGGCAGGAGAGTGGTATTGTACCATTTCACAGCCGTAAGTTATGCTGCTCTGGATATGACAAAAATCCATCCTTAGGTTAATATTTATGTTTTGTAGATTGGGATATTGGCTCACACACTGGTCTGTCAGATAGTTCAGCTATGAGTGTGTGCTCAGACTGCATCTCTTAACAGCTCTGTAGCCAGATTCGGGAAGCTGAGGTGGTCATATGGAATGAGGAATGGAAGACTTGATTTTGCTGTCATATGCCCTTCAGTATAAATTAGACCTTGGAAATCTTCTGTATTGTGCTAGATGTGATGCAGATGGATAAGGGAAAGAGTCTCATGCCAACAGGTCAGAGCTTGAGAAAGCCTAGGCAGTTTCCTACTGCATGTCTGGAGTTGTCATTTACAGGTGATAGTCTTTAAAACAACCATAGCCAGATAGAAAGCGATCTTTCCATCTCCGTGCTTGTAAAGTTGTTGGGTCTCTTCCTAGTGTTCATCTCAACTTCACCTAACTGCTTACATAATAGGTAGTGTCCTAACAGGTCACTTATAATCTTATCTTTGGGTTGCTCTGGTTGGCCAAAATAGTTTTGGGAGCATTGGGAACTGTTACTAGAATGTCTTCTGTCCATTAAAAGGTGTCAGTAATATCATCTTTTCCTAAACAGTGTATTTGTTAGGGTAAAGGTTTTAGGTTTGAGGTCTTTTTTAATCCTCATGCTCAAGGATATTCTCAGGTGCACCTTAGCGTGCTTTTAGATTATATTGCACTTTCAATACCTGGGGGATATTTCAGTTATTTTGACCATTCTTTCAGACTTGGTGTTTTTCAGGCTCTGCTACTCACTTGTTCATATGGAGCTTGGCTGCAGCTTTCCATATTTGATTTTGATGAATGTGATGTCATCACTCTGATTCTTTTAAGAGTGATCTTATGATTGATTTGCCCAGTAGTTGTGCTGTAATGAGAGTTAGAAAGTGTCACTGTGAACCAAGGCCTTGCAGCAGGTAAAAGAAGCTTCTGAGTTCTTAGTATAAAATAAACTAGATCTGTAAATAGCTTATTCATGGTCTTAGTATGTGATAATATTAAGGTAAAATACTTAAAGGGGCATCTTTCTCAGGAGACCTGTCTGATTTTACTAACCAGTTAAGAGTATTTTTTTTATGTCTTCCAGCCAAGCATATTTGAAGAATTGTCTCAGACATCTGTAGAAATTTTGCACGCAGTAAAAATAAAAGCCCCAAAAGCAAGACATTTTTTCACAGTAAAGGCAGGGTAGATTAATAGTTTTTTTTGTTCCTAAGTATTTTCAGTGTTGTAAACAGATTAAAGCACAGTTTTCAAATGCTTATTTTAAAAAACTGTTCTTTGAACCCATGGATATGCTTGAGTCCCATACATAGGAAATAGTGTTCCTTTGAGATCAATACCTGGTTTGATCACACTTGCTTCCTCTTTCTTTGCTGCTTTATTAAGTATATGTCAGTATAACCTTAATCACCTTTCAGTTTCTGATGTCTCATAATGAATGTTTTTAATTTTGCTGTACAAGCAATGTAGCATGGATCTGCCTTTGGACTCCTGACCTTATAACTTAGTGAATTTCCTTTTTTCTACCTTTATACCAAAAAAGAGAGTTTAGAGCTTTGATTTCCATGCTCTTTGGAAGAACTGGTGAGAGAACATATTCCCCTATTCTGTGCATGCAACTCTGCCACACTGTTGGTGTAGCAGTCACTTGACCCATTTTGCGTATTTGATAGCAGGTATTTTTGGTGTATCAGTCACCCAGTCTGATAAAAATACCAACCTCTGTTGTTCATTTTGCTTCTGCTATATGAAATTGTGACTTGTCGCACTATATTAGTAATGGTGAGAGGTACAAAACAGATTCTCTTGTGAGTTGAACAGGAGAACAAGGTTTATTACCCCAGATCTTCTTCTGTAGACAAGTACGAGAAGGTCCAAAAAGGTAAAACTCTTACTGGTCAGTAAACTAACACATCACCATCATTGGTCAGTGGGGTACACCACCCCTCGACCTTCTCTTGCAAGAAAACAAGAAACTGACAAACAGCAGCTGCAATCTTCTATATCTCTAAGGATTATTCTGATTCCTCCTTATGATTTCCCAGGCCACTTTCTCAGGCTAGTCTGAGAAAGTTATGTGACTTGCTTTTCCACAAACACTGTGCTCCCTGCTTGCTGCTTGCATTTAGCATTCACAGTGACTCTTGCTTTTCGTGACCCTTTACTTCCAGGAATGTCCTACAAGAAGCTTCAGGCTTGACAAACTTGTTATATGTACTAAGCTTGTGTTACTCAACCCCTGTTCACTTTCTGGTTCTAAGACCACAGCTGGTGGTAGTTGTGAAATTTATGTGTAATCCTAGAGTAAAAGCTCCACTCTTTCTGAAAGTGTTCTCAGATGAAACTTTTTAACTGCAAGATTTCCTCCCATGTCCTGGTGCTGATGAGACATTTGAGTCCTTGCTCTCAGACTGCTCTCGGGAACTGCAGCTTTAGAGCCACAGCTCTGCAGTTTTTGTCATCCCTGTCTTCATTCTGTCTCCTCTTGCTCAACTTACTCTTTGAGACAAAGAAACCAGAACTGCATTGAGTGTTTAAAAGGCTGTTACATCATGGGAGTATACATTAACAAAATGTGGTCCTCTGATTTATTTGTTCTTTTCTTGGTGTGCTCTGCTTAGCTATTGAACTGTGGTTCCCAAAGCATGATCTGTTATAACACAGTTCTTTAATTTCTGAGTCCTAACAACCACACCTTTAATTCTGTGCGTAAAATTTAAGATTTTATTTTACAGCATGCATCATTTTATCCACGTTACATAAATAGAATGGTGGATGACACGCATTCTGTCCTGCTGGCCCATCTGCACCTATTGGACTTGTAATTTAGATGAAGTTATTTGGTTCAATGTTTGCTGGACTGACTTTTTCAGTACTAACAGTAACATGTCTTTAAATCTGGAAGACTAACATGGAACATGTGGTATTTGGTCTTGCATGAGATAGTAATCGCTAGGATAGTAGGAGAATTATTGCTACCTAAAGTGTTAGTGTGAAACCTAGTAAAAGTAGTCTAAATATACCAGGGTGTTTGTATGTCCTGCCTTCCCATTGCACACCTAAACCGAAACAAAAGTCCAGTACTGGTACAAGGTACCTTTATAATGTGAAATATAAAATAAACTTTAATGTAACCATTGAAGATTAAAAGAAGTAACATTACGTGCTCCACAGTGGTAACTTTGCACAGCCCATTTTTGTACAGTAGTAATTTCTTCATGTATCTTGAGTGTGGATTTTATAGTTAGTGTTTCAGTGACTAGTCTCTGATGAAAAGAAAGCTTGAAAATTTCTCTCTCAAACAAGAAGACGGGTCATTCCTGCTCACTAAGTACGATTCAAATAGCTGAATGTTGGGAAAGTGTGTTGGAAAAACACTACTTTGTTGATAACTGGTCACTGTTCAGCAGGACCAGGTAAGCTTTTTCTCTGAGCCTATTGCTGTTACAAATTTATTGAAATTCTGCCTTGTTTTGGAGCCAGTCTGTTTCTTGTTCCACTACCTCATGATCCATGGTACTTCCTTTATAATTTTGGGGGCCTTAACACCTTTTGAGTTGTTTTGTAAATCCAGAGGCAAGGATTAGTGAAGGTCTCTGTCTCCAGACAGTCAGTTGCGGTGCTGTGATGTTTTTTGTCTTCCGTGCATCCCATACCTGTTTATAATGCAGATTCTGTGGAAAAACTTTATGTATGGAGAAATGCAAGCAATAAATTTGATAAATTACTTTTATCAAATATACTATTATCAGCATGTGCATTCTTAATCGTTAATATGCACTCCATTTAGAAATACAGAGTAAAAAATTTACCTATGTGTCACTGCTTGCATATTAGTATGGTAGAAGAAAAATAATATGAATATAAATGGTGCTTCAGTGGACTAAATGGTGCTTCAGTGGATTAAATGCTAAAAAAAAGAAGGTTCAGAAAGATGATTTGGTTAGGGATATCTTAAATTAACTTTTAGTGTAATTTGGTAGCTTGTTAAAATGCTTGCAAATATGTAACCAACAGTTTTTGTTTAATACTTAATTGAAAAATTTTTTTAGCACATTAGGTAGAATCATCAAAGTGACCCAAGAAGTGATTGACTACAGGGCCTGGATTAAAAAGAAGTGGGGGAGCAAAATTAATTTATCACCTGAACTTGGTAGGTATAGCAGGAAACCAACTTAAAATTTTTTCTTGAATTTGATGTAATTCAAAATACTCATGCCTTGAAATTAACCATTCAGATATACAGGAAAAAAATAAAAGGAACCTGTAGCTTTCTAAGCCAATATTAGTTTTCTCTGAGCCTGTTTTTCAATTGGCTTGTTGAAGTGCAGCTCTTCTTAGACTTCAAGGCCCATGTGTTTGTATTGTGTGCTCTTAAATGATACTTACGTTTTCTGTTAACAGATAATAGGTTGAAAATAAGAGACCCAATAGCTCTCTGCAGTGGAGACCAGCAACAGAACAGAGATTCTGATCCATCTTACAGTCAACACTTGCCGTTATCATTGGCCAGTACACAACAGTTATCTGGTTCTTCTGCCTCTTCTGTGTCATCGCTCTCCAGCAGTGACATTGTAAGTGTTTTCTTTTAATGGGTTAAACTAGTAAATATCAGCGATTATCTTCAAAGCCTCAATTGATACAATAGCAGTTAATGTGCTATTATCCCTTAACTACTGCAGCAAATCAGTAATGTCCCCTGCTCAGAAAAAAATACTAAAATAAAATACTTTTTTATTAAATTAAATGTGTCCTATTTCCATCCTAAATCTTTGGTACTCTTTGTGGTAGTGGTTAGATGTAATGAAATACAACAACCCAATTTAACAGTAGCTAATTTAGTAGAAGAAGAGAAATGTCTTCATATATCCTTCCATTAAGCAAAATCATCCATTGTCAAATTCTGATCCTTGTTCCCCATACATGAAATTGAAGATGAACATTATATTGTGCTGTGGAAGTGAATAATACTCATTATTTTCAGCCAGTCAGTTCACGTTTTAATGGTAACAGGGCACTTGCATAAAGTCTTGTCAGCTTCCTTATTTTAAAGTAATTGCTGCGCTTTATTATAACTTCCTGGAAGAGGAGGCTGCAGTCTCTTGAGATATGTTCCCAGACTCTTTAAGGTTCTGCCAGGTGGTTTTGTTTTGGTATAAAGTTAAATCAGTGCAGATTATACAGCATAGCACTGCAAGGCATGAGCTGCTCATTGTAAATCTTCTGAAGCATTTTGTCATAGGTAGAGGCATTGATGAAACAAGATGTAATATGCAGTCAACTATGACAGTGAATAACTGGATGATGCTAAAAGATGTCCAAATACTGGTTTCTTGGCTGCTTTCAAAAGCTAGTCAAATACAGGATTAAAAGTTGGGAATTGTATTCAATAAAAATCTAGCAACTTTTGAGAGAGAAGCACTTCCTATATATGTTCTGGTTACTTTCTGTAATTACTTTACACCACTGATTTTTTGGTGTTAAATTGTCTTTTTATGCCACCTTCAGTAAACAGGACAAATGTTTTAGTTTTACCATCTGGCTAATAAGCAAAGAACAGCACTATACTTGCCAGTGATACTATTAGCCATGCTCCTGGTTTAAGTATATCACTGGGAAGGATTTTGCTGTAATAAATTCTATGAAAAATGCAAGTATTTGCTTATTACATTGGGAGTGCACAGTATTGGGTGGTGAGTCGTTATGAACTCCCCTTAGTCCTGTTTAGCCTGATGTTCAAGGTGAAACTTCATTACTTGATGCCAGAGAAATTAATGAAAAGTGAAAAGGAAGCTGTCAATGAGATAGAACTGAAATAAATTTCGGCATTCAGTAATAATAAATAGTAAAAGGAAGTACTGCGTTTTCTAACATAACCATGTTCATGTCCTTGTGAGAAAGGCCCGACCATATATTGGCATTATGTCCTTAGCAGACTGATAGCATGTTACCTTAATTTGGAGTCGAATGGTAGGTTTTTGACAAATGACTTATGAGTTCATCCTACTCTTACTTGGGCATGTGAGGAGGAGAAAGTTCTGGCTGAGCAGTCCTGAGCTGCATCTGATTCAGGAAGAGAAGCCTATTCTGCCATAGTCAGGTGATCATGCCGTGATCTGGCATAGTGTTGTGCCCAGGTTGCAGCAGAGGAACATCTGGCATGTGTGACAATTTGGTATTTGTGCCAGAACTTCTGGTGCATTATTAATAGGCATGATGTAGTGAGCTTTTCTGTCAGTTTTAGAAGAAGGTAATTATGAATATAGTGCATCTTATCACCTTAGATTTAGATGCAGTGTTACCTCTGATCTTGTGCAAGGATTGTTCTTTGGGAAGCAATCTGTATTTATTTAAAGTTAAATAATCTGAAATTTTCTTATACTGGAAGACTGAAAGCTAGGTATAGATTATAAAGAAAATGCAGGAGACAAGGAGACCTTAGAGTTACAGCTTGGTGTAATAATCCCAATAATTAAGGTTTTATTTTAATAGCAAGATGTTATTCCATATGTCACTATTAACCTTAAGCACAAACTCTTCATTAAGACACTGTTTCAGGAGGTGTGTTTTTCATGACTGCAGAATATCTTTTCCTGTTTATGAGGTACAGGATCCTATCTGTTAAATTGTGGGGACTAGATAGTGTATTTGCTTTTCTATTTACTGCTAAAGTTTCACTGGTAATAATCATCAACTGCATCTGGTCCTTTCTGAATTCTACCTACCAGTATAATAGAAGTCAGCTTACTTGTGTTGAGGAAGAGGAAATAGGCTTGAAAACTTGTGACATTACTTTTTCACATTGCCCCTCTCCAGCCGTCCACTGAAATAGATGTATTTTGAAGTCATCACATGATATCACACATATTACTGGTGATAATTCTGGAGGCCTTGCATATATTTGTCAACATGTCCTGGAAACAATATGGAGTGTGCAGGTATTAACAGCAGTGCAGTATTGCTCACAGGAATCCTAAATTTTTTTATCAAACTCTATAGTTTCATAGTTGATTGCAATGCAGTGTGCTGTATGGTTTTTAAAGATTTGCTTCCTTGGAGTTCTTACAGCATTTCGGGTTTTGCATTAATAATCTGTAAATATGACTCAGCAGCTGAATAAATAATTGTTCAGGTGTCCTGGACTTTTGGGTCTGTCAGCTAAAGCAATGGTTTATAATAGATTTATTCTGGCAGCAGGAGAACAGAACAATTACAAGGAGTATGTTTTTCTCAAGACTGGATTAACATAAACCAGAGATAACATTTAGAAGCCAGACTCTCAATGTCTGTATATGCTCAGAAAAATGGAAGAAAATAAGAGCTTACAGTTACTACCCTGAGTTCTCCATACTGGTGGCAACTTTTTAAAGATGAGAACTTAAGTAACACTGAGGAACAAGAGAACTAAAAGACAGTCTTCTCTTTCCCCATATATTTTAGATTTCTGTTCTTTTTCTCAGCAAACCATCTGAAACTCAGGAGGATGCTTGCTTTCATCTTTGCACATCTAGGACTAGCTTGCAGGAGCCATTTCTGGTCCACTGCCTACACAGCCCAAAATTAAGAACTGGCTCTAATGAGACCAGATCATAATTTGAACAGAAGGTATCCTTTTATGGATTTCCCAAAGTAGCAAAGCTAATTACAAAATACCTTAGTCTAGCACTCTCTGACAAATTAAATTCTAGCCATGCTGTCGTTAGTATGTGTTCTAGCCAACTGCAAAATCTTAATCACAAAGGACAGCTTGTCAAAGGGCCAGTAAATTTTTGATCAAAGACCTTGTTGCAAGAGAAGTCTGTCTTTGGGTATCACCATAACTATTAGCTGGAGGGCTGTTCAGTTTATGGGGTTGTCATTGTAAATGTCAATACAGAGCTCTGACTCACTCAGCAGTACTTCTAATATAGTTCAGTGCAAAATATTGAGTATTAAAATTTCCTGCCTTGTTACCTCGGCTCTGTGAAGTATGTAAATATTAGTGGTCAGGAGCAAACTAAAGAACACATATTAAAAAACCTTATGGATATAAGGGATTTGGTTATCAGAACATATTGGACCATTCATATATTTTTCTCAATGATGTTAATTATCAAACTGATCTATGTAATTGGTCTTCTCAAAATTAAACTTTCTGCTGATTTCAAATACCCTATGCTGCTCTGAAAAAAAGCAGGTATATTCCCCACCCCTGCAAACAGGTAAGTTGTACAATATGATGCATTCCTACATGATCCAATAAATGTTGAAGTGAGTAATGGGAGATGCTTTATAAATGTCTTTGCCATCAAGGACAGTGCAAAGTATGTGAGTTTTTACTGTGTGTAAGCCAGAGTCAAGCTGTTCCACAAAAGAAAACAAACCTCTGGCATTAAAAATCTCACCTTCATACTGATTTAAGTGATTGCTGAGAATCTGAAACAAGATGGAATGAGCTATGCTCATCCCCAGCTCTCTACTTGTTTTGGGTAGTTGCAGATGTCAGTCTCACAATCTAAGCAGCGACCAAATTCCTCTTGAAAATGCTATTTTGGTTGGTTGTTTTTTGTTTTTTTTTTTTTCTGGGTACGTTTTTTTTTTTTTTTCATTCTGGACCTGCAGTCTATATCTGGTGACCAGGATTTCTTGTTGCTTAAGCATTGTGGAAAGATGCTTTTTATTAGCTCAGGAAGTCCTAGAGTAGTGCTAGAGAATATCTGATGCCTGATCAATAGTGTCTGCCAAGTAGGAAATAATCCTAGGTATATTTTTGCAGTCTCATTTTGGTCTGGTTTGATTTCTGGTGCTAAGTATGCTCTGCAGTTCTGATGATGTTATGCCAAATAAAGCTTAACATTTTATGTGACAGTGATGCCTGCATATCAGCAGCAGATAAAACGACTCATAGGAAAATCTTAAAGCTCCTTTCTGTTACCTTACGGATATATGATGTCATATCCAGTCCATCACAGAAACTCCAAGTTGTCTATTAGAAGTTTGATTCTAACAAATTTCGTGCACCTTATCTCAGTATTTCTGGTGATAATGTAGTGTGGGCTTCTACAGTGAGATAACTTTGTGAAGACCTCTGAGTTCTCAAGACAGTGCAGTCGTTCCAAGGTAGTTGAAGTTTCAGTGAACAAGATATCTCTGTAGTCTGGCTTTGGAGATGACACAGTCCTTGCATGTCTTTAACATTTATAATACCTTCTTTCAGACTGTTCTTGAAATTTTAACTGTAACCCTTGCAGGATTATAAAAACCTTTAACCAGAATGTCAGTGCTTGATCTGTCCATCGTTCAGCCCCATCAGCTAGAGAATGTGCCCCATCAGCTAGAGAATATGCTGAGCAGAACCTTCAGTGTTTTGTGAATGTGTTTTTACTGTATTGAAGTATTACATATTCAGTACCTTGATTGGATACTTACATTCCGAGACTAATATATAAATATGACTGATAAGAATAAGACTCACTATTCCTACAGTTCTGCTGAGTGCACACAAGATCTACACTAATTTTTTGAACGGTTTACTTGCTTTGCAATAATTATGGCTTAATACTTGAACTCAGCATGCTTAATGAAGTTATCAACCATCTCACCTTTCTTCCTATTAGTGGGACCTATTGTGCTTCCATATTCACAGAGAGAGGTGATAGAGTATATGACATATCTCTGGATAAATGTTGTGCTTTTTAAAAATTATCAAATTTGCAGGCATGAGGTGTGCTTATCTGCCGTAGAGGAACAGACACTTCAGAATATGTAACAGCTCTTCTTGAAAAATCTTTAACAGTCTTGTTAAATCCATCTTAATGACTGATTAATTTGTAGATTTGCAGTTGAAATTGTATGTATAAGGAGTGAGGGCAAAAGGAGGTTACCTAATAAAATTCTCAGAATCTGAGAACAAGAACTACAGTTTTCTCTCTTCCTTCTACGTGCCTGAATGTTCTCATCTCCTAGCCAAAGTAGCTGTTCAAATATGTTTGAGTAGTTGATCAGCTTTTTGTAGAAAAATGCAGGTTGTGTCTTAGGCTTCTCCCCTTCCTGAACAAATAGAGGCAAGTTCTTTAAAAAGCCTCTTGATGTTTAGCCTTCATAGAGATGTAAGTGCTGACTTGTAGACAGATTGTCTCCAAATAAAGCAGGGGGCAACCCTGAGTGTAGAGACAGGGATATCCTGGTGTTACTGGGGAAAAGCGTGTAATTGACATTTGATTTGGGGCATTTAAGAGTTTAAGCCCCCAAATCCTTTAAGATGCTATTCTTTTTCTTTATTCTTGCTATGCAGATTACTAACACTTCCTGTGGATTAGAGGGGAACGGATTTTTCCAGTGCTGCTTTTGCCTATTTTCCTCTTTCACTATATGGCCTCATGTTTGTTTTTGAGGTTTTTAACCTGTATCTCTGACAGTGCAGAGTTTTTTTACTTTCTCATGCCATTCGTCAGTTCTTCTGTATCAAGTTCCTTGAGCAGTCTCTTTTTCATCTCCACTTGAAGTAAGAGTAAATTTCTGTAATGCTGCAGGAGACACAATTTTGAATGCAAAATTCTGAAGTAATTTTATGTAATAAGTTATTCTAAGCAGCAGATACAGAGGGAATCTGTAATTCAGCAAGTAAAGTGGGATTTTGCTGCTGTGAGGTCAGTGAAGTAAGGAGAGAAGCACATAATTTTTTAAAATTTAACTTCAGACTTGCTTCTGATGCCAAAGTCTAAGCTGTAATCTTGCCATATCTTAACATTCCCTCCTATGGAAAAAAAAACCAAACAACCCCAGAGAGGTACCTAAGCCATTTTAGGATGGAAGAACACCTAAATTCTGTGTTTATAGTCTAGTATGGTGCATGTTCAGCTTTCATAATGAGTCCTGTGATTTAGTGCATAACTTGAAAATCAAGGTGGAAATATTTCTATATTGTTAGCAATGTAGACCAGTTGTAAGCCTGTGAAATAAAAGTATTGGGGCAACAAAGGAAGTTTTAAATTATGCATTTTTGGGACTTTTTAAATTAAAATGGCTCATTTGAAATACACTGAGTATTGATAAAACATGGAATAAGCTTGCAGTTAGACCTCTCAGGGTATAATGAGTTGTACTAGGGTACTAGGCTTGTATCTAATTATATACTAATTAGATCATGTTTTTAGTTGCCTTTCTGTAAAACAAACACTAATGCTTTTGGAGGATGCATATTTTTCAGTTTGCTTGTGTATCCTATATTCTTTCATTGCTTCTCTTCTGTAATCACAATGACCAAGATATTTTCTTTCTTCAGTGAAAGGCAGAAAAATCAACCAATTTCACCTTTACTCAAGACTTACATTGTTTATAGGCTGGCCACTGGAAGTGGAGCAGCTATATTGATGCAAATTATCTTGTGACCTTCCATAGAAGTAGACATTTTCTTCATCCCAACTCTACATTATTTACACCGTAGTTGAAGTTACGGCTCCACCTACCAAGAAAAGAAATGGCACACAATGTGGAAGAAATGGGATGAGGGCAGGGGGTGATCACACAGTCAGCTTTGGAAGCATGGTGGTTTATCAAGCACAGTTAAGTGTGCTGAGGCTGGAGCCATTCAAGTGAGAGTATGTATTGAAGTTCTTCTCTGCATGGCACTAAACTATGAAATGTCTGAAGTCCTCTGGTGTTGCTTTATGTTCAGAGGAGTGTGCTTTTGCACTTTACTAAGCCAATTCAGTAACAGGAAGTATTTGCTAGCCAAATTTCCTTTCATTAGCTGCTCCTGCTTTTCTACACTGCTGTTAACCTAATCCTGTGGTAGGCCGATTCAGAAAGTGAAACTAGTAAGAAGGGGAGTACTGCTTCTGTGGTTCACCTCTGTGAATTAGCACATAGTAATGTCAGATGCTAATACAGGTGTAATGGAGAAAGCTGGAATGGGAAAAGAGGCAGAAGGTGTAAGACTGGCAGCAGTCATCTGTTAAATCACTGTAATTTTAAGTAAGGAGAGGAGCACTTGAAAATGTACAGTGTAAAGTGTTAACTATAAACAACAATTTTCAGTTCTTCACTTTTGAAGATGGAACAGAGTTTTTACTGAAATGGTCATTGTTCTCTCACAGTTTCTAGCTCCTGAATGTTGTGGGAAAGAGAAAAAAAAAATGTTTAATTAGTGGAAGAAATTTTGAGGGTGGAAGCAATAAGAATCTTTTTGCCAAGACTTTTGTAGTTCATTCTTGGAGTTGGTGGTGAAAACCCAAATCCATCACATTCAGGAAACTTGCAGTCTATTGTTTTAAGATTTTATTTCTGAATACTGACTTTAGGATAGGTAGACTCCTTTAGCACTGAGCCAACCTTGAACACGCTGGGATTGTGAATTAATCTTAGATAACTTCAGCTCTTAAAGAAACATACTGTCTTGGAAATGGAAAGCTCTGAAATGGTAGCTGTTAACTGAGAAGTTACCAGGTATCTTAAGCCTTGAGTTATTAGTGGAATTGAGGTAAATTCTTATGGCCAGACCTAGTTAGTAAAGAAGTTTTGGCAAGTAAATATTCTCTTGGTAATGGGGTCCTGGGTCTTCTTATAATGGGAGAAGCATTTTGCAGAAGAGTAAATGATTTTACTTTATTCTTATCCTATGTCAGGAAGAAAAGTCTAGATTTCACTTCTTCATCTTTCATATGACTTCAGTGTTTTACTGTTTCTGTCTAGGCAGAAGTTCATCAGTAACACTTGAGTTTCTAGGTATATTCCATACTTTTTTTCCAGCATTAAAGTAAACTAGAGTGGTCAGTAATCATGGCTATGAGTAGTAGAACTCTTCCTTCCACGTACTAAGTTCTTAATCAGGAGGTTGAAACTGGTTAAAGAGCATGTTTTAAAATGGAAATGTCCCAGGAGGATAAACATACATCTGTTAGTCTTTCTTGGTTGCTAAAAGCATATCTTTAGAAGATACTTTTCTTGCAGGATGAAGTACTGCTACAAGGTGCAGTCTTGTAGCTTTATCCCTATATTATCTGCTAAAATCAATTGAGGGATCTTATCCCTTTTTGTGAACATTTATCTTTTTTAATGTGACCTCTGTAGCCCTCACCCTAGTAGTGGTCAGAGCTTTTGTCTTCCAGAAGGGTACCTAACATGTCAAAGGTGTTACCTCCATGTATTTATTTGTAGGTCATCTGAACTTCTGTAGTGCTTCAAGTTTGCATGTGACACTTAAGATTCTGGTCCAGAAGACCAAGAAAGGTCTAATCCTTCAATGTAGGCTGTGCTCATGGAAAATCAGATTTGTTCACACTGGGGCTCAGATTTCTGATCCGAGTTTAATCTTTCAGTTTAAGGAAGGTAATGCTGCTCTTTACAGAAGGATTTTGATGCTCTTGAGAAGTCACAATATCAACTCTGTACAGTAATGCCATTGGCAATCCAGGATTGCCTTAGAAAAAAGATACAATCTGCCTGTATGAGATGTGTTTCAGTAACTAACAGTTGAGGCAGAAAAACAGATTACAAACTTAAAATAAAGCAACATGAGCTTCATTTGTCGTGAACTCTAATCTCAGTTACGTGATGTGATGCTCTTTTCCATCTGGAACTCCTTTTCTTTCAAGCTACTTTTGTTGTTTCTAAAGCCCCTTAGAAATCCCATTAATGAGAAGTGTCTCATCTGGGTTAGGTATATGAACCTTCAGGGATCTAATTGTATCTAAGCAGTAGAGAAAGGGTAGATCCTTTGAATGGAGACATTAAAATTGTTCTTTGGTCAGGTTTGTGAAGGCTGTATTGCAGTAAATTTGCACATTGGTTTGGCTAGACAATAAGATTTCTTTTTCCATCCCATCTGCTAGCTCATGGGTACTTGTGAGCATGCTAAGAATTTGTCTGTCCATTTCCCCCTCCTCTCTTTATTTTTTTAATAATTCCATGACCAAAAGTGTCCAAGGAAAAACATCTTTGTGGAGACCTTAGCCTGTTCCCATGGTGTTGATACTGTAGGATTGGGTAAAGGAGAAAAATGCCATCTAATCTAGGCATCAACTAAAGCTTAATTTTTGGTCATCGTTGCAGCATATAGTTTCCCTCTGTGATGAACATATTTATTAAAGAATAAATATCCAATCTCATCAATAAGAACTTTCTGCACAGATGCTTTTTACCAGTATGGTGTATCTCTAGTGAATTCATGATGCAGTTACCTGCTTCACAGAGGCATACTGTAACTTATCACTAGTTCAACTAATTAATAGAAGAGCAGCTCTTTCTTTTTAGATCTTATTTTTTACTAAGCACAACTTTATACAGACCAATAAAAGGCTGGTTGTTCTAACAAATTTGTTTTATTGAGGACTCTTTCTACCATATTTAATTCAGCTGGGATGCAAATTTTGTATTGTAGTAGCTCATTGCTTAGGCTCCTTAGTAGTCACAGTTGTCAGTCTCACATAATCTTCCCCAAAAAAAGCTTTTAAACATCTTGTTTCTGTTCTTGAGCAGCCTATTCTCTAACTGAACAATCTAATCTAGAAAACAAGGCCATTTGAGGGCAAGTAGTAGTGCTGGAGATCTATTTAAAGTTTACAGGATTTAAGTAAAGAGTCTTTGCTTTGAGGCAATTAATCTCTAGAGACAGAGCAATAGAATACTTAAGTTATTACTGCAACAATAAAGATCTGTGATGACCTGAGCCAGTAGCGCCTTTTAACATGGTAACTTCTAAACTTCTGATTGGCCAACCCCCATGTCTTGCTATTATTTCAAACCTAAGAGTTGGCAGTGGAAAAAACACTAGTGGTTTGGGATAGAAAAAAAGGTTTTTCCATTGTTTTTAAGTTCAGAATGCTTTGGAGTTAAGAATGTGGTAAAGCAGCAGTGAAACATAGGGGAAGCTACTTCTGTCATCATTATGCCTGAAAAATAAGTTTTACAAGAGGTTTTGTCTTCAAAGTTGTTTTAAAAGGCTATGGCTTGCTTTCCACTTTTCTCAAATTAGAAAATAGTAGATCATTTAAGAACTGAGGTAGTCAGGTGTTTTCAGACTTCAGTAATTCCTATAAATCCCTAGATCTGTGCTTGTCTCCTTGCTCTTATGTGCTCCACACACATAGTATTTTAGCATCACCAGTATGTCTGCTTAGGATGCATCTAAGATTGCAGGTGATCAGGCTGGATGGAGGAAGAATAGTAATCAGTGATATCAGTTACATTGCATTATCTTTTCTGTTATCCTACATCTATCTTGCTTTCCCTGAAGAACTATCCCTCAGATTTCAGATGGAATGTGAGGGGAGCAGAGCTTCCCAAGAGCAGTGGTGTGTGCAACTGGTACATATATACTGGTCCTTACTGGCAGAGCATCAACTTGTTTCTTGGTAGGTGGAGCCCTAACTTTGCTATTGCTGGATAGAGTGGAGAAGATTGTAACAATTACAGTGAGTAACTTCACTGTATAAATCAGTACACTCCAGAACACTGTTCTGAGGACCGAATCTGTCATGACAACTCAAGTTCTTATGTTCTGTCACCCAGATTATTGCTGTTCTTGTTCTCTTTTCTCCCAGCTTTAGTTCTCATCTTCTAGTTTGAATTTGCTAGAGACATAACTTTGGCTTTAGATTTGTGCTGACTGGAACTGACCTGTGATTACCATAGACCTGTTGACATTGTCTTTTTAATGGAGGTTCAGTTAAACTTTTGCTACATGTATAAAATAAACATAGTGCTGGCTTTTATTTCATTATTATTTTGCTATTGAAAAAAAAAATCATTGTTTTATAGTATTCACTTGAGTTGATATTTGGATGCATTTTCATTGGTGCATAGTCTGTATATACTGTACTTTCTGTAAAGTTGCTTTTCTTTTCCCCTTTTTCTCTGCCAAAAGGAATCAGATACACCACCTTGCACAGCTCCTAATGTTTACCAGTTCAGTCTTCAAGCACCGACTCAGCTTATGGCCAGTTTAGCACCCGCATTGCCCCTGCCAAGTGGTAAACCCCAATCTGCGCCTCCGAGAACCCTGATAATGGCTGCCAGTAATCAGGTATGAGCCAGCAACTGTCATGAGCAAGCAATCACATCACAAGTGTAGGTTGTGTGTGCTGTGCTGTCAGTCTAAAAGCCTCTGAGGATCATCTTTATAGAGCATGTACTAAGCTTCACATGGTCATAGAAGTACTTACCTGCTGTGTCAGAGGTGCGGGGAGAGCAAAGGGTGGGAAAGGGTTTAGAGTAGAAGAACCCTTCCACAACACAGACACCTAGAAGTAAGTTAAAAAAGGCGTGTCAGGTGTCTGACTCCTTAAGTTGTATTTGAGAGTCCTGGTGGCCAACTAGTGCAATATTTGTAGATCTTTAGGCTGTTTAATTTCTACCACCATATAGGTGGTAGAGCTGTAAGATAGTTTTTTATTTTTAATGAATAGTAGTGAGCTTTCTGGGCTTATTTAGTTGTCTTTATTTTGAATTATTGGAACAGATTTGGTTACAGTTGTAATATTCTGTAATACATTTTAAAGGTAGAGAACAGAAGATTAGTTATGGACATGTGCACAAGATTTTTACCAAAAAATTAAATGTGTGCATAAATGTGATGGGACCTGAATGTATTTTGGCCAGTGTATCCATTCTGGTACAACCTCGATGCATCTTTCTGCAAGGAAGACACTCCCTCAGTCTTTATAATTAAAGCTATTTGTCAAACTTACCTCACAGGAGGCTTTTTGCAAACTGTGGGTTGTAGGTTGCCTATGGTAACAAAACAGTGAGCTGGTTTCTTTGAAACTTAGGTTTGGTCAGGTTCTCCTTCTTCTTCTCCAAGTCCTTCTATCAGAGTTCTTGTGAGTCAAGCACCAGGAGATTTTCAACTTAATGACTTTGTCTTTTTGTAATTGATTCAGCACTTATTCCCTTTATGAATCTTCACTGGACACTCTCCCATTTGTCTGTATCTCTGTTCCTGGGTAGCCCAGACCTGGGCCCACCACTCTCTGTGTGACCTCACCTGTGCTGAGTAGAGGGGAAATGATCACTTCCCTTGACTTGCCTTTGGTTTTAAGATCCTAACTGATTACACAGATTCTTCCCCTCCTTTTTTTCCCTACTACTCAGTACCACTGGCAAGACCAGCTTACATGCACAGGAAATGTATTAGTGAGAAGTTAATAGAATAAAAGATTTCTATAATAGTGTCTGCAATTGAGTATTCACTGGCTAGTGAATACAGTCCAGTATGAAATTTTAGAAATTTTTTTAAAATAAAACTTGAGACTTATTTTAAGTTAAAATTCATCTGAAATACAAACTTAGTGTAGATTATTCTTTCCTTAACATATTTACTTTTCTGAAGAAGTACCCTAGAGCTAGTTAGAAGCTGTGCAGTTGTTAGTACAAAACAAGTTGGCATTCAGAGTGTTTGCCACAGTTGTGAGGAGGCAGTGTGTCATGTGAATTTTGGATCTTTGCTAGAATTTTGAATCTTGGAAAACAACTCCTTTGTAGCACTATCTCTGGCTTTCAGTTCCTTGACTGTCCTTTCAAGTGATTAATTGTTCTGTTAGTAGTTTTACAGTACTTATATGTTTAAAAACAGGAGTTTTTCTGTGGTTTTGCTTAACAAATATGTGCCATTGAGAATTACATTAAATCAGAAGAATTTCTTGCTACCTATAGTTTAGAAATGGGATAATAGACTATTTGTATTGAATTTATCAAAAGCTTATATTTTGTGAAGTAGAAGTGTGTTTTTTTTAGTTTATGATCAAGTCAGAAGTGGGAAATGAAATAGTATCACGCAGAATACTGTAAATATCTCCTTTCCACTTCCAACTTTCTGGAACGTAACTGTGCTAGATTAGGCTGATGGCTTTTCTTTTGAGTTGATGAGACTCAGCTAGCTTATAACTCTTAATAGATGCATTCTACCATCTTAGAGGACTTCCTGTCCTGATAGATTTGAACATGTCTAAGACTTTCTTAAAATCAAGTCTTCTTTCATATTAAAAAAATTTTGAAGGGGACTTATTTGTCTGCATGGTGTCTTCAGCTTTCTCTCTGGTAACCTTTTCCACCTCAGTTCAGCTTGGAAAGCTGTACCTAGATGTCAAGTACAAATCTCAAAAGCAGGAGGTGCCAAGAGCATTTAACTGTATTTTGAGCAAATTACTGCCTTATAGGCAAGTTTGCTGCTGTTAAAGCTTCCTGGTATTTTCATTTTTGAAATATGTTTGGTATGATTACCAATTCTGTTTATGTAGTGCATAATTAATTAGAGAATTTCCAGATATTTCAGGGACTGATTAAGCTCCTGGCATAGGTCTGTGTGCTTTTCAGGACCATCATCATCCATCATTTTTCCAAGATGATCATGCTTCTACTCTGCTGACAGCAGTTTGAAATTTTACTTGGGGGAGCAGAACGGTTTATGAAGCAATGCTACCCATTAGAAATAAGCCAATAAACAGATATTGGTGTGCATGTGCAGATGAGTAGAGGGGCAGAAATTTCTTGCTAACTTCCCAGGGAGAGGAGGGGACTACATTCCCTGTTGCTACTTTGACATAAATTTAATTAGTGCTGGATTGCTGTTTGCTAGGTTACCAAAATGAAGATAGAAGAAGCAGCTTCCTTTTTCTTAAGTCAGAAGAATTCTTTCATTTAACTTTTAAGATGCTTTCTTTTTTCCCCCAAAGGGTTATGTTTTGATTCCAAAGTATCTAAAGCCAGTTAGCACCAGTCCCTCTGCTGCACTGGCTGGCTTCTAATGTGTTTGAGAAAGTCTCCAGTAAAGGTGAGTGGTGTCTGATTGGGAGTACGTTTGTTGCTATGGAGAAAACGCGTTAAAACTTTAATGTCAGTGCTGAGATACCACAGTCAAAACTTATAAAATGACTTGCAGGAGTAGATTCTTTTGAGTTTAACCAAATAAGGTAGAACATATAAACTACTTTTTTATATTGTGTTACAGGCACTTCTGGGGCTAACATATTTTGTTTCAGAGTTTGCATTTATCCAGAATAATTTTTAATGGTGTTGCTTTGTCTCACTGCTGATACTGCTAGTATCTCTGAGATGATTGCTGGAAAGTTAGTAGTGTTGCAAACAAAATTAGTCAGGGACTTGAGTCAAAATTTATTTTAGATGAGTGCAGACAGTTAAGTGTTACTCACTTGGATGAAGGATAAATTTTTAAGTACATGTTTTTATTCATGTCAGTGCAGAAGTATGCTGAATTCTCTTTGTATATTAAGATACTTCAGTGTTTTCAGTATGTCAGCTTCAATTTAGAAATTACCTAATTTGTTCAATGGCATTTCTAAGCTGCTTAGGTACCGAAGGCTTCTTCATTCAACCAAATTAAACTTTTGTAATTTTTTTAAATTGAGAATGCTCTCAATTAGGGTGGAATAATTTTTCAGTGTCCATGCATTTTCATAGGAAGTAGGTTAAAGTTGTCTACTTTGGAAACAGTTTTGATTCAAAATGTCAGATTCTCATCTTCTATGTGTGACAGAACAGTGTTTGGTTTTTAACACATGCAAAACTTAGGAGAAGGTGGTGTTTTATTTCCTTTTCTAAGGAAAGAAGAGAAGGAAAAACGATCTGAGTTTGAGGTTGTTCAGCTGAAAACAGTACTAGAGATTTTTCATCTAGATTGCCCTATACTTACATGTGGTATTATCTTTCCATGTATGGAAAATCATTTAGCCTGACCAGACCCTGAATAACCTAATCTGACTGTTTACAACAGAATGTTGGTTTAGTGATCTCCAGAGGTCTTAATATAAACATTTAGTCTAGATGTTTATAGGACTGTAGGTATGAGATCCTCTGGCCACATTGGCAGTTGCTTCCTGAGTGTTTTTGAGTTGTAAGAAAAGCAAAGTCTAAATAGAATTTTCTTAGAAACATAAACAAACCCACCATAAATAAGACCTAAGGAAACGTAGAAATCATACCTTCCTTTTGTTCGCACAGTAGTCCTTTATCTTCCAGTGTTTTTTCCAGATTTTTGCTCGCAAACTGAGATTGATTTGAATAATCACATATGCGTTTCCTCTGCAGACTTTTTCACATGTACTGTGTTGGTATCACCTCATCATTTGGAAAGGGGTTTTCTTACTGTAGTAATGGCTTTTCTGTTTCAAATTGGAAGTGAGAATTCTCAGTGAGGTAAGATTTCTTTTTAAGGTCTGAAACTGTCAGCTTTGTCCTAAGAAAGCTATTATCCGTTGTTCTCTGTAGTGGCAAGTATGCAGATACACTTCATGGCCCATGTCACAACAGCAGCAATGTTGCAGTACAAGTTCTGTCTTCTGGTAGGATTGTTTTGACCCTTGCCCCTCAGCTTGGAAACCTGGGTACTGACAAGATTGAAAGGGTATTTATTTCATTTGTCATTCTGTTTTCTTTATCATAAAGTAGTTTGGTATTTGCTGCAGTGCTGATAGTACTGTCTTACTCTCAGTCCCTCATTTTGGGGACTAGGCCCTCTGCTCTCTCAAACACTAGTTTATCTTGGAGCTGCTCATACTAGTACTGCCTAACCTGTTGTGAAAGGTGAAGGGGACCTTGACCTATGTGTGGTAGTTTTGACAGTCGTCTGTAATGAAGTGAAATAAGATCTGAAATATTGAAATAATCTGCTCCCTTGCAGCTTTAATTTTTCCAGTTTTCTTGTGCTGGAAGGTAAGAAACATCTAAAATTTTTCTTGCTTTTGAACTCTTTTTAAGTTCCCATGTTGGTTTATCTATATTCTTTGCTGTTCTTATGGTTTGCCCTATAAATTTCCCCTTTTAATAATACCAGAAAAGAGTTAGGGCTCTTTTTATAAAATCTCTTCAGGACTCAAGATTTTATCAGTTGTAGGTGAACATGGCCTGTAGGTCCCAAAAAGAGAAGTGTCTCTGTTGCCTGTGTTTTGAGACATATTTTCATAGATTGACAGTACTAAATAACTTTTGGAAGAACTTACTTTGGTTTGTCTCTATTCCAGCTTAGAATTCTAGACCACATAGAAATCTTACCAGGTTGAGTACACCCAGGTAGCACGAGCAGATATCTTGCAGAATCCTGTTAACTAATTAAAAGTAATGAGGCTAGGTTGCCTAATAATTGGCTTACTGTTTATGCAGTTGTGACTAAAATGTCGGTTAGGTCACTGTCTATTATTTCTCTGCAAAACAAGGAATCTATTTAATAATGAAGAAGTTGTTAATTTTTTTGAGTGTATTTACAGATGTTGGTATACTCACAAAGTCAGCAAGTGAATGCTACAAGCCTAAGAGAGTTAAGAAATACTGTAAACTTTGTGAAGTATTTTGAGAATGCATTATAGGTTATTTAAGGGATACTTAAAGTGTTAATGGTACATTAAGGTAGCACTGAATACTACTCTGGTATTTCACGTGAAATGATTTTGAGGTGTTTGCTTTTGGTTACAAATCTGATCAACTGCAGACGAGATTCAGTCATGGCCTTTTAATCCTGTACTCTAAACAGCAAAATAGTAAATATGTGATCTTTTAAAACTGTCTTATGTGTTTTCTAAGCTTTTCCTTTACCTCTGCAAGCACTTAGCAATCATGCTGAAGCACTGTATGTTTAGTCTCTTTTTACGTTGAGCACAGATACTTCATTACCAACATTTTTCTGCCTTTGTTTCCTCCCCACTTTAGAAATGCTATCAGGCAAAAAAAAACCAAACCAAAAACAATACTAACAAATGACCAAAACAATTCAGAAGCCTGTCTGTATTTAGATTTCAACTCTGTTATGTTACTTGTGTTATTTCAAATTGTAGGGGATTGATTTTTGGCTATAAATTTTGTTTTTGAATAGTGACAGTCTTTAAATGTCAGCAGTTTTGTACAGTAAATTTAACAGTTTTCAGGAATAGAAATTTGGTTTCCTTAGCAAATAATTACTTGGTATTTCTGTTGCAACCAGATTTTTCTTGAGGTTTTTTCTGGTGCTTTTTCTTTTCCTCTTGTTTTCGTTTGGTTTTTTTGGTTTGGTTTTTTTTTTTGGTGGGGGTTTTTGTTGTGTTTTTTTTTTCTCTTAAGTTGTGGGGGTTTTGTTTGTTTGTATGTCTTTCTATTTTCAGTTCTTTTTTTTTTTCCCTGGAAACTTTTTTAACCTGGTGTGTGGTGCAGAATTTCACCTTACCCCCATCCTCAGCCTTGTCTTAAATGTGAATTCTTTAGTTTACCTTCCAGATCTATCAGATTATTCAACACAGCTAAAAACCAAATTGCTTCTATCATTCATTTATTAAATCAATAGCCTTAAGATGGGAGAGATTGTTCTATCTAGAGAAATAGACCCAAAGAAGTTGAAACTTCTGAATCAAAGATTTCTCTGTTGTATCACAGATAAAGGGCTTTATTTTTGGATTATTTGATCTCTCTAGAAATTATCTGCTTACAGATGTCATCTGTCAGTGATTGTGTGAGTCCTGAGCATGGGGATGACCAGAAGTTTGTGCACAGGAGAAAGATGTTTGTTACAGTCTCTTGAGATTTCAAAAAACATGAAGTAAATTTCTTTTTTCCAATGTGTCCTGTTTTAAACAATTAACTAATTGGAAAATGAGGAACAAAAAATTCAGTGTTTGTAAAAGATGGAGTTCACCAGGAAAGCCCTGCAGGAATTTATGCTGCCTAATGTCTAAAAGGCAGTTGATGAACCTGGGTGACGTTTGCTGGTGGTGAGAAACACCTTAAGGGCTATCTGAGAAAAGGATGCAGGAGGACCTTTCAAGGTAATGCACCAGGAGGGAGAGAAATCATTTAAACTTTGTAGAGAGTGGTAGGCTCTGAGCAGGCAGTTTCTTTTAAAGATGACATCATGGTGTTCTTACAGAACACCAACAGCGAGTAAAATTTTGCCATTTCTTTACTTCTCAGAGAAGAGTCAAAACAGAAATGGAAGCAGACTAGGGAAGGATGTTAACAGTGATCAAACACATGGAATTGCTTCTGTGTGAAGAAAGAATGATGTTTAACCTCAGCAAGATGAGGTATATGATCTAGGGTCTGTATTGTCATCAGCAGTATATGAAAAAGTTAGAGAACAGAATAACAAGAAGTTATTTACTCCGAGAACTGATAGATCATCCCATAGTAGGCTCAAATTAAACGTGATGCTCATTTAAGCTGTGAAATGCTGTAGCACAGGATGCTAAAAGCTGATGGTTTCAAAAAAATGAACAAACTAGTGAACAAAATGTAGTTGAGGAACTGGTAAGTATAAAGGCATCATCTCTTACTGAAGTAGTCCCTGAGTCAGCTTCCTTAAGCACCTGTCTCAGCTGATGAGTCGTAAGACTGATAAATTCAGATTCTACTCAGACAGTTTATCTTGATGGCCAAAAAACAATGTACAATGCTTCATCACAAGATTGAGTTCACATTCTGTCTAGGTTATTAATTATTCTTTGAAAGTTTGTTTACATTTTGAGCAGTCAAGGAGTATGAGGTCTTTTAGGATACAGGTAGATGTACTTGTCATACTTGCTGTGCTGTTTGTCTCATCTTGGGGTCACTTTCTCTTCAGTGAATCCTCATTCATATTGAGGACGAAATTCCCAGATTTTTGACATTTTCAACTGAAGTGGATGGATTGGCTTCCTGGAAGTTTGTATGCTCCTTGATCAGTTTTGTTCTGGTTGTTCAGTAGCAATACTAAAGTTTTCCTCTGTCTTTCTTCAGCATATCATTGAAGGTCACTGTGATGACTGGCTACTTCTAGTGTTTTACTATTACAGGGTAATTTTTAGTATTTTGATGTAATTTCAGGCGAATGCTTATATATAATTGACTCAGAGATATGCTTGCTGAACTAGAAAACTTTGCATGAGAATGTGACATGATGTGTTTGCTTGAAGGGCCACTTGCCAAAAATATAAAACATTCTCTTTTTTTTCTTTTAGTTTCATGTTGTTTACTTGCTAAAATGTCTAGAAGCTATTTCTGAAATATAGATCAATAAATTATGTTTGGGAAGTAATGTCTCTTATGAATGAAAAATTCTTAGCTTGCATTTCCTTTTTCTGTTTGTCCTTGAATTATTTTGCCACTGCTAGTCTGAGAATAACACTTGGTGCATCTATCTTAAGAGTATAGAAGTTGCATGTTGAAGGTTGAATAGGTTGCTGTAGGAAACTGTACAAATCAAAAATAATTTTAAGGTTTTTTTGCCACCTTGAAGTTAACTGTGGTTGTTCCTCAACACTGCTCATCACCAGTTTGTCTTTCTGGATGCTCAGTGTCTCTTCTAGTTACAGTTTGACAGTAAAATATTGCTTACAGAATTATGCTTTCAATAACTGTTTTTGTTTTGTGCACACAATTGTAATGATGGCTTGGTGTTCTTGTTTCTTTCTACTTCACACTTGTTTGGAAATACAGAATATGAAGTACCTGCAGCTACTTCGGTGTTCTAAGCAATTGTCCCAAATGTGTTCCTGTTCAACCACTTAAGGTTAGAATTAGCTCTTGTTACAGGCAATTAGTTGTCTGTTGAGTTATTGCTGTCAGACATCAGGAAATGTTGCTTGCATCGATGTTACCAGTATTTATTTCTGTTACCAGTATTATTATTTTTGTTTTATCTTCTGAAAATCTTGTACCTAATTTAAGTACAAACATATTAAGCCAACTTACTGTATGCTATTAAGTGATACAGATATCTGTAGTACCTTATGGTGAGGTAGGCTTACTCAGACTGCTGCTAAACCTTCTGGGCAAGTTTTGTTTTGAGTTATTGGAGATCTCCCAAAGAAAGTATTATGCTATATTTCTGGTGACTTAATTGTTTTGCCTTGGTATGTATATGAGGTACAGTCTAGGAGCTGTGTAACCTGATGATCAGACCAGGAGGATTTACAAGCTTCTCATAAGCCATTCTTAGTTTGCCTGTCACTGACTTGACATTATGGTGAAAGCAGACTTGTACTCCCCAAGCATCAGCTCATGTGATCTTGCTCTTACATTTCTCTATGATGTTTCTGAAAGACTGAAGTGTCTTACTTGGTCATGTTCCTGCTGAGATACTATCCAAAATAGATACATCTGTCACAATTAATGTTGAACATAGAAGTTCTCTGGTTTTATAAGGGACTTGTACAGTGAGTAAATTTCATACTGAGGTTTTAAGGGTGTTTTGAAATGTACACCATTTCATTTTCTTCAGAAAACACTTAGTAAGCTGTTAGTGCCTTGGGACTTGCACAGCTGCAAATAAACAAGCATGAAAAGACCACTGCTTCAAGTAGTGTTTTATGGAAGTGACTTGTATGTTGGGGAAATACAATGGGTAATGTGTATTTTGTTAGCTGTTTTTATACCTAAATGAATGCTTATCTTATTTTATTTTTTAGCAGCACAGTGGAATGAAGTTTTCCATGAAAGGAACTCATAACCAAGGCAACAGCTACAGCCCCATCAGCAGTGGAGGCATGAGGCAACCAGTTGGTAACCGGGGACACCACCAGTACAATCGTAATATATGGAGAAGGAAAAAACACAGAGACAGCTTGCCTATTAGTTTGAGCAGATAATGGCAGATGCCAAAATGACCTTCCCTGTTCAGACAAACTGAGTGAGTGCCACTCGACTTGAGGGATGGAGACCAGCATCCAGCACATCGTTTTATTGGTGTTGCCAAATATCTGCAGCTGACTTCTTTGCATGTTTCTTTGTGTGGTGGTTCGGTCCATCTTCAAGAAGTAGTTGTGCTTATCTGTGAAGCCTTATTAAATGTGGAAGTTTGTTTTCTGCCTTCCCACAATGGTTCATTCAGTGTCGAAGCAGCTCTGACAATAGAACTGCAAGGACATTGTATTACAAATGCTGTAGCTTTTTTGCTGTGGCTATATCTGTTCCTTTTATTTTAGAAGTGAAGGAAACTTCATCTCCTTGGAATTACTTCTTTTTCTTCTTTGCAGCAAATCAAGTTGGGAATTCATAAAAGTAAATTTGCTGCTCTCTTATGTTGGTTGTTTGTTTTTTTAGTTTTTTGTTTTTTAGTTTCTTTTTTTTTCCAGAGCTCAGTTTTTTTCTCTGTAAATATTGGAATTATGATTTGTGCAATAACTTGGAATTTTTAATTTAATTTCATATTATCACATAAGTTATATTTAAGGGGAAGAGGTTTTTTAATTTACAGATCCTTTCCCAGGTTGCATTATCTAAGTTGGGGTCATCATTTTGGCAGGTTGTCTGAGCAGTGTTATAAACATGACATTTGGTAGTATTTGAGGCTTCTTGATTTGCAATGAAAGCACGATTTGGCTTACAGTTTTAAGACTTTACTAATCTCCAAAGCATTTTGACCCTGTGTTTTTTAGCTCATTGTCTGGCCTCTTATCAGTCGTCTTGCTCTGACCAGTGAGTTTTAATTTTCTTTAACTAGACAACAAATTGAACATTTGTAGTACCAGAAGTAAAACTTTTCAGAGGAATGGGAAAAAGTTTATGGTTCAAGTTCTGATATGAAATTAAAAAGCTGTCAACTACATGCTTTGATGCATTTTAGTAATGTAACTTGTTAATGTTTGGGTTGAAACACTACTATTAAACAGAGATACCCGGCTTAAGAAATGTGGAGAAAGGAAATATGTTGATTCCATTAAGGAATCTGTATGGTGGTATGCATTAGTTCTGTTAAGAGCAAATATATAAAAAGTACTAAAGCTGCTCTAAGCATTGCAAGAAGTATCTTTTGATGTGTTGCAGGAGAGCACAACTCAGTGTTGTACACCGTATGAGTGGCTGGCACTTAATTTACAGATGCATACAGGTATACTATGCAAGTGTGTATTGCCATGACAAACACTGTCTTTTTGAAAAATGTACATCCTGCCTAACCCTGAGTTTTTAAAGCACCACAGTTGTCCTGGGAGTAGGTCACATCTCATGCCCTCTGGCTTCCCTTTTTTTAAGTGAAGTTCTTAAATTATACAGAAAATTACAGGTGAGTTATGTAAGTCCAGTAGCAGAGAAAGCTGAAGAATCTTGTTAACAGGACATCTATACTGTGTACAGATATAGAAGGTTTTAAAACTGGTATCTGAATATTGAAATTAAGTGTCAAGCATGAAGCTTTTTGATATGCTATATGCCTTTGAAGCAGAAGTAGTTCATGTTATTACTGAATCTGTCAAACACAAACAGGTCCTTGAGGGGAGAGAGGGCATCATTCCAAACTAGAGTAGTGCATATCTGTTTGCAGAAAGTTTGTCTTAATGCTCCAGACTCATCACAATAAAAAAGTTCTAAAAATTGTGAGCTGATTCATGAATAATACCTAAGGGCTGTCACATGAGCCTGTACTGCTTAGTCGTCACACACTAGCAATATCAAGCATAACTACATTAAAGAGCCTTCGGAGGCTTTAATTGGTGTCTTATACTAGTGTCCATTTTAAAGCCAAACTCATTTGAAAAGTGAGATCATGTAACACTTCAGTCATGGTGAACCAAATTAATTGGCCTGGCTATCACTGTGGTTATGTGCTACAGGTTTAAAAAAATGTTTAAATTTTTTGTGTGGACAACTATGTGGAAGCTAAAATTGACATATTTTTATGTAAAGTTTTCTATTCTTTGATTTTTAATAAACTTTGGAGACCAGTCACTCTTACGTGCTTTTTTTATGGGAAGCTTAATGGATGAAGTGACACTCAACCATGTCCTATTCTTTGATGTACACTTTGAACACCTGCTTTAAATTGTTCATGTTGAGCATCTTCAAAATGAGTTTGGAAGGTGGATGGGTGCCCTAAAATTATGTTTTTCTAAAGGGAATTATGAGCATGGATGTTGCTTTTGTAGTTGTGGATTTAATCCCTCAATAATGAGAAAGCGGAGGAGCTGGAGGTATTGCCCACTATATTCTCAAGAGGAGATCAACTGACTTAATTCCTTGGGATCCCTTAACTTTTAATTAACTTTTTTCCTAGTTCCTCCCTGTAGTTTTAAAATTCCTTTCAAAATCTTCATCTAGGTTTCAGCCTCCCCAAAGATTGTATGTATTTTGTCTTTTTCAGAGACTGAAAGGTCTCTGGAGTGTCTGCAACTAATTAAAAATTTTGAAAAATGAAAGTTCTTTGGAAAGAACTAGTAGATACTTATCTGTGAATGCCGAGAAAGGGAAGTGTTTTTAATAGACAGCAATGCAAGGCTAGGGGTTGACAGTCAGAGAGGTCTGTGATGCTTGGTCAATCATAATGAGTATTTGTTGGAGAAAGCAGAGTAGTGGGAAGAGAAAATAACCACTCAGTAGTAGCTGGGATGATAACAATTATTTTTTCTGTCAAAAGTCAGTTAGCCAGTGGGACATGGCTGACAGAGAGATATATAATCTCTGCAGACACAAAGATTAAGTGCAGTGGCATTGGTTTTGTAACTTCTGTTGTCCTAGATTCTACCTTTTCCCTTTTCCTGTCCCAGATGATGATTTTGCATTATTCTTCCCACAGATTTTGCTCAACTATCTATCCTTGTCAGTGGTCTGCATTTTAATACCTTAGGATTCTCCCTTGAACCCTTGTTCTCTGATAAAAATCTGAGATATACCCTTATTCCCAGCCCTAGTGACTATTTTGTACTCTGTTTATAGGCAAAATTAGTCCATGGACTTAAGAAGTGGAAGGAAGAGGCTGCAAATTGAATGGAGGGATGGGACCAAGAGAATACATCATAGAAAGAGCTCAGTTATGATCTGTTCCTGTTTATAAGACATGTCAATGCTGGTGTTGCATTGGACTTTCCCTGTAACTCCATCGCTGTGCACTGAAGCAGGGTAAGAAGAGAGAAATGTGACTGGTGGTACTGTGCTCCTGGTTCAACAGTTTCTTTCCATGGGAGCAGCCTCTTGAGATTGAGCACAGGAATAGTCAGAGTAGCATTGGAATACAGCACGCTTTCAAAGCACTGTGAGCTCTTCATGATTTGTGGGTAAAAAGAAAAGCCTAAATTGAGAGCTACTGGGCAACTGATCACTTGGTGTATATGTGTGGGGAAATAAATGTGTCAGCTTCTGTGCTCTCAAGGACAAGAAGCTGCCTACTTGCTCACTGCTGCCAGTATAGTCTGGTTTTAAATTTAATAATACCTGGAATAAACCAAAATTATGACCTAAATTCTTCAATTGAAAGACATGACAGAGCCGTTAATTAGGTGGCTGCTCTTGTGCACTTACACTGTTTTGACTGGGGTTAAAGCATTGTGGAAAGCAGATGTGCCAAAAAAAAGGAGGATTTTGGAAGTAGATTTAGAAGAGAAGCCTGAAAAGAAGCATCTTGGATATCAGGAAAATGTGTGAAGAAAAATACCAAAGGATGCCTCAGACCCTTAACTGATAGTGTCTGTCTAGAGCTCTTCTCAGAGTTCTCAGTGTTGTGATACTGCAATGGTTTTGGCTTAGAGCTGCCGATGGCACAGTAGCCTTTTGGTTTCAAATCAACTAAGCAAGAATTTTCTTTTTTTCATAATCCTTGTCTACTGACAGATTGTTGCCCGAGTATAAAAAGAAATTATGAATGGCCCACATGCAGCACATACTGATGATATGCATGTCTGTGCGTGAGGTCGGGAAGGACAAAGGGCATCTCATCCAACACCAGCTATTTTTCCCCTTATCCACCAAAATGTGACATCTTCTGATGTGGATTCTTAGGAAGCATCAAGCTGCTTCCTGCTTCAGCAACTTAGGAGAGTTGAACAGTAGATAGATTTATGGGCTTACTAAAACATGGCTTCCAAATAAATGCTTCACTGACTCATATTCAGATCTAAACCAAACAGGATTTAGGAGCCCCTATTACAGGATTTTCTGTCTGAGAGAATGAAAGCAATGTTTAAACTAGAAGTCCATAACCTCTGTGCTAAAGTTGCCACTTCTTATTAGTGAAGACTTTGGCACTGATCCTCAATGGATGTTTTGTTGAGAAAATCTTTGTAAGAAAATTCCTTGCTTCATGCTCCTTTCCAGAGAAGAAAAGCTGAATCTTCGAATGGGTTACATCCACTCCTTCAAGATTGCCGTTGGACACTGGCTAATTTCAGGAGCCAAAATGAGTAGGTGCAATCTCACCCTTGTTAAGGTTTGCATGTCCAGGTCGTAAAAGTCACTTGGGTAACACTTACTGTGTAATTGTGGGTGAGATCAACAAATCATCTCTGTTCTCTTGGGGAAATTTCTTAGGAGACTTAAGAACAAAACATAAGGTCATTTTGTCATTTGCACATGTATATTCAGTCTTCTGTAGATGAGCAGAGTTGTGTTGAGGTTCCCAGCTGCAAGTACAGGATTTTTTCTGTCCTCGCAAGGGCCCTGCAGGGAGGCAAGACAGCATTGCAGATGTGTTTGCCCCTCAGATTTGGGGGTAATGGAGCAGGTCTGTGCAACAGTTTTCTGACCTGTTCCTAATATAGTGGTTGAACAAAATGAGTTGCTATTTTCCTCTGTTAAAAAGGAATTGTCAGGGAATGGAAGGTTATGGGAAATGTGCTGTGTGGGTGTGAGCATTAGGAATTATGAGTGGTTAAGCACTGGGACACAAATGCTCTAGTGTGGTAGTAAGATTTCCAACCTTTGAAGTTGTAAAAACCTGGCTGGATAAGACCCTAGGTAACCCACTCTAATTTCAGTCAGTTCTGCTGGACCACTTCACCTCTGTAGGGCTTTTCCTCGTTAAATTTTTCGATGGTACCACAAAAAAAGATAACTTCTTTTTTTTTTTCTAAATTTAATTTTTCTCTGCCGGGTTTATGAAGTTTTTTAATGGGGAATTAAGTCAGGTAGATATTGTTTGGTTTTTTGCTTTGCCCTGCATTTGAGAAAATACATCTGCAAATTCTAAGACCAATAGACTGAAGCAGGTAAAAACCTAGTGATTTCTGAAGTTGATAATCCCTGGAAATTAGTAGTCCCCAGTTATAATTTACTGATCAAGAAACACTAGTTTTTGTATCTTCTCTGTATGATGATGATTACCATTGGTAACATTTTTTTCTCTTCTGAGTTCAGTAAACTTGCATTTGCAATGGTAACACAATGTAGGTGTGTGGGAGTAGTGTTTTGTGTAGCACATCAGCAGAATACTCTAAATTGCCTAGTCCTTCACCTTTTTTTCCAGTGATTTACATAGATTCATTGTGGAAACTTTTGATAATTAAAATTTGCTTGTCTTTATTCTACAATTCAGGAGTAGGCAGGTTACTTACACTCCCTGAAAAATTGTGCTACAGTGTTGATGGAATTGAAAGCATCATGAAAAGGCTTTTTTAGAGATAGGATTTGGAAGCTGCTATTAGCCTAAGTATTACCTAAACTAAAGGCTGTATCTGTCTAGGTCAGAGATGTTCCTTACAATGCATCATAGAAGTCTGAGACTGAACAATGTTTATCAAGAGTGGATATGTAGAAAAGAAAACTGCCAAGAAAAAGGAAGGAGAATCCAGGACCATAATGATCTTAACTTAAAATATAGAACAACCATTCCAGCAGAATGGGAATTGTGACATGCCAAGCTGCAGATCTATTAATAAGGATTTAATCACCCCCTACTACTGTTATTGCTACTACTGGTAGTATGATGTATTCAGCTCCAGGATGCCTAAGATACTAATAAGGCTAAGACACGTCAAAAGTCCTTATCTGGAAAACTCATAAGAGTATTTTGTTTTTATTTCTGTCACAAAACAGAATAGGGCTAATTAGAAACAGGATAATTTTAACACTGATTTTTCAAATGCTTTTAATGGCTAACCCAGTATTGCTGCTATAATACTATATATTTAAATTGTTCAGTTAAGCCTGTGGTGTGGTTTAGTGCTAGGTGGTGACTGAGCCACACAGGGTATTCTGAACCCAAACAGCATCAACAGATGGTGCTGAGTGCAAATTTCTGGGACAAAGTGGTGTAGTTAGTTGAAGATTGATTTTGGAAACAGATTATTTTATCTGTTGCTAATGATTGTGATACAAGAACTGCCATACATGGGCTGAATGTCCTAATGTGACAAATATGGGAAATGTGGCCTATACACAGTGTTGGAGTTTTTTAGTACTGAGTAAATAAGCATGGGATGAAATATAAAGCACAGGGCTGGAAAATGAGAATTTATAGCTACTTCCAAATGGTAAAAGCTGATGGGTTAGAAATTATGAAGAGAGACACCTGCTCATATTTGCTAAGAGCATGATTAAATTCACTAGCTTGTCTCAGAGTTAAGTGAACCAAACAGATTAAATGTTTCCATTAGTGCTAGCAATTTCAAGTCCAGAGTTCATTGCAATTCCAGAGTTTTACTGGTTAAATTACATATGTATTTCTTCATTTCAGGGAGGAAAAAAGAAATAGAAAAAAAAGAAAAGCATAATCCTATCGTTTTTTTTATTCAGTCAGGGCGGTGGCTACAGACACAGGTTTAAAGAATTTTCTGATACCTGAGAATCTACTTCAGCTGGAGATTCATCAAAGCACAAGCTAGCTTTTATGATGCTATGTCATAATGCTGTGAAGTACTAGGGATGACAGATACCATCACCCAGCTTTTTGTACCCATTTGCACTGTTCTTGTACTGACAAAGTTTTGATCTTTGGCTTTGATATAGGAGTGACTTGCCTCCTGGGGATGCTGAACATGCTAGCTGACTGTCACTTCAGATGTTTGGGTGACAAGTAAATCAGACTGTGTGTAATGTGTCTAGGGATTGTGGTATGACTGAAGTAGTCAACCTTCCTTTCTCAATTTTGGTAGAGAAACACATGGGGTTTCAATCTGGTTGCTTGTTAGATACTTTTGTTATATATGGAATAAAAAGGAATGCAACGTTTCAGACGGCTCCAATAACCCTGATCACTTTAGTGGATAAAATTGGATGAGAATTTTATGACACAATTTGACCTAGCTTGGCATCTCACCTTGGTCCCTTAGAACTCTTGCTTCCATTCCTGACCATTGGCCTACTGGCACAGACAGGTCCAAACTCAAAAGTAAAGGAGAGGAGGGTGGGGGGGCATCTGACATTTTGAGTGATGTAATCCTGTAGACAATGAGGACTATTTAAATTCTCATTTTGTGGTACCTGGCTGTCTGCAATGGCTTGAAAATGGCCATTTCTTCATCACTGAGAAAGGTCCTCCCACAGGGAAGAAGAGGTCTTCTCCAGGACTGCTGTGTCTAAATGGAACGAATGTTGCTATCACTTCTATCTACTTATACAGTCTGGTCTTAGTGACATGAAAGAATCTCCACTGTTTTATTGTATTTGCTTTCACTTGTAATCTATAATCCTAATATATTCTATACTGTCCCAAAGGGGACAATAACTCTGTTAGGCTGTTCTGTGTTTCTTAGTCTTCAGTGTTCTCAGATTTATGCAGGATATGATTGAGGGATTTTCCTCCCACTCTGTACATTCCCTGCAATTCTAAATTTGATGCTTAAAAAAAAAATGTCATTAGATTATAGCATGGTCTTACAGCTTTATGAAGCAGAATCTTTGGTGGTTCTTACCACCAATGTCTCTGCCTCCACTGGACTCAGAACAGCCAGCTAGGTTGTCTGTGTGTGTCTTTATCAAACATTATGGAAATGCTGAGACATCTAAGTGTACAGCAGTATTCTGCAGGACAGTGCTAAGATAGCTATTTAATTAGAAGACTTGGAAATGCATGGGCAAACCCCAAGATTGAGGATGCTGCCTGGAGTATCTGAGTCTGTAAGCAGTCATGGCAGCCAAACTTTAAAGATAGAAAAGGTTTATAAACATTTCTCAAAATGACCCACCTGTTCATCCACCTCACAGTTTCCTTCTCCTTTTCCCTATAGCCACTATGTTCTGTAGGAACTAAAAAACCTGTGCTTTCTGGCTCTGGTGAACTCGTGAGAGGAGAGAGGACTGTGGGGGAGAAGAGGTAGGGAACCATCTGATTGTCATGACTGTAACACTCTGAGTATGAATCCTATTTAAATTACCAAGACAAAATGCATTATTCATTCATTATGCATTTAAATTTAAGATGCCCTTTTGATGCAGGAGGTAAAAAGAGGCTCAGTGGGATCTTTCTAAAGATGTTTTATGAAAAGTATTGTGATGAACATTAATTAATTTTCCAGCATTGTTTGTGCAGATTGCTGTTGGTAGTTACTTCACAATTAGTTTGTCCTTGTGTCTTTCTATGTGAGTCTTGAATCTGAGTGAAAAAAAGCTTTTTTTCCTGTGCATTTTGCAGAGAGTTTGGGGTTTTTTATTATTTTATGTTTAAGTAAAAGTCCCTGGGAGTCCTGGAACTGAATGTTGCTCATCTAGCAATAGGACTTTAAGTTGACTCAAGCATAAGATCTATTTTTTAAAATTTATCTCCTTACTGAGTATTACAAGATTTTGCCGCTGTTAATCAGGAAAAAGCGATTTGGTAATTTCAATTTGCTCCAGTGACAGGGAGCTCTTGCATCACTCTTATTTCGGTATGCAACTCGATAGTTGATAGATAGCTCGACAGTCTGGTTTGGAGGTGGTGTTACCATGATGGGAAAGCCTTTTGTGAGACACAGGGTAGCTTTAAAGGTAATTTTGTTTTGTTTCATACATATAAGACTCAGAACACTTTACTTATAATCAGTAATGGATATCGGAGAAAGGTAGTTGTTTTTCTGTCTATCAAAACTGTACTTGGGAAGCCCATGTTTGATTTATGATGTGCAGCTGTGCCAATGTTTAATCCTTCTAGAGATTAAATTGTTGTTTCCTTCTTAGGGTTCTCTTGGTCCCTTAACTATGCATGTAACTACGCTCAGGTGCATGAGCTCCTAAATGTGAGATCATGCAGAAGAATTTCTTTTTTCCTAAGTGCTCTTAGAAATGGAACTGGGACACTGACAGGCTTTTTACAGCGAGCCTGAAATGGTTGTTTCAGGTTGGATTTTTTTTCCTCCTCCCTTCAACTTTAAGACATCCCTGAAAATAGAATATACTCAGCATGCATATAAAAGACAGTCTTGAAAATAGCTCCAGGCATCATCCAGTCTGGGGATTCTTTAATTTTTGCAAACCTATACTTGTGTTCAGATGACACAGGTCCTTGTGTTATCCAGCTTTAGTTCAACCATCAGTTTACCATTTATAATGTTTTCTAAAGGCTAGAGTCGGTAGACCAAAATCTTTATTCAGTAACATAATATCAGCAATCACCATGGCAAATGAGTTTGTGTTCACTAATTGTGCATGAGAAAGAATAAATAGGAATACGACTTCTAACAAAGAGCAAAGACGTGCAACCCAAAACTTTATTCAGTTCTTCTGTGCAGTTCAGGCTGAATGCAGGGATTCTGTGTTACCATCAGTTTAAGAGTGAAATACATGCTTTTAAAGAAGAATTGGAATTGCAAGTAAAACAGGCTGCATCAGTAGGCATTGTATTTAAGTAGCTTCTTATGTTTTGTTAACTTCTAAACACAACTGTGTTTGTTCACAAGGTTGACCATTCTTGCAGATTAGAATCAGAATTATTTCAATCAAAGTTTGGGTGTTGGTTTTATGTTTGGGGTTCCGCACCCCAAAAGCTTCCACCCCACTTCTCCCTGGAAGTTACTGGAGATAGGACTACTGGTACCTGTTTCTCTCCTCTGTCATTTGCTGGGGTTTTGCCTCCGTTTAGACTCACATTCAGAATGTGTGTCTAAGACTTTCATTTTCATGTGTTTATATTAACACCATGAGGAATGGGATGGATGTTTCCAGAGCTTGGCTTTCACTGTCAGGCGTTAGTGTTCGTTTTGCCATAGCTGAAGGACTTGATCTTTCCTAGAGCCTCTTTCTCTCTCCAGCTACTTCATATACTCTATAATGAGTAGTCCTTTAGAAAAAATTATGGTTTGTCAGTCCTGTGCATAAAACCTTCTGTGTTTAGCCAAACTTTTGTATGCTGAATGTTCATAAAATATATTAGATTTCTGCTTTGGTTACTGTATTTCTTAATTTTACATAATTAGCATACATTTTAAAAAAGTTTTCAGCAGTGCAGACTAGAGCAGGTGTCTTTTTTTGTTTCTCCCATAATTTTACGTAGTTCTCATTCATTACATGCATGTTTCAATTCAGATGAATTTAAGAATCTAAGGCATCTATTCAAATATGATCAGATTTGGAGACACCAAAAGTAATACCCTGTTTAGTTTCTATGTAAATTGCATAGTTTCCACATAAGACTACATAGGATACACAGATAGGACTTTTCACCTATGACAAAAGATAAATGAAGATGGATTTGACAAGGGTCTAAACTATCAGGTGAGGTAATAGTTGCCAGTTTCTTCTGACAGCAATTCAACATCATCTAATAAATCATGTATGTGTAGGTTGAAAGAGAGCAAAGGGAGCAATATTTGCAACTCCTGGTTTAGTTGCAGAATCTTTTCCCTGAAAGATTTTTGTATGCGAAATTTGAAATGTATCTTGAATTTGAAGGTCAGTTGGACAAATCCCAAGAAAAGAAGGCTATTAAATGTGAGATAATGCCTCTGGATGCAGCAACCAGAGCTGCGAATGAGTTGGTTTGGAAATGGAGCTGTTTGGTGCAGATGGAAGCATCTCTTTTCACCCCTAGTCAGAGGCAGGCAGCAGTTTCCAGAGCTGTGACTGGCTTCAGGTTGAGGTAAACTGTCTCCAGATAAACTGAAACTAGTTTGTGTGGGGAAGGAAAGAGACAGAAGAGAAAAGGAGTTTCTACAATGAAAAGGATCCAGAAAAAAACAGAGTAAGATTAAATTAAAGAAAATTACATTAAGAGTCTGGTGATACAGATTTCTTCAACTGTACAGGAGAGTGGGGAACAGTAAAGGGCTTTAAGAAGATAAAAATTAAGAATAAGTGAATTGCACAGAGGTGCTGCAGAGGGGATGTGGTGGGGGGAAAGATAAGTGGAAGTTGTGAGGAAAAAGAGGAAGAATAAAAAGAGAGAAAACGGCAGCTGTTTATAGGGTTTGTTTGCCCACTGTGCCCTAATTGCCAACCTAGTGCCATGTGGTTTTACAGCCTCCAGCTACTGTTTTCTCTGTAATCTATCTCTTCTGTCGTTTGTCTCTGTTGCCACCACTCTGCTGGGTGGCCCAGGCTTTTTTTAGCTCTGCTTCTGGCCACCTGTGGGATTCATGCCAACAGTCTGGGGTAAATATTAGTAAGGCTAATGCACGTACATATATATATCTATATATATATATAGATATATATATGAAAACAAGCTCTTTCTAGTGTGTAGAAGCCTCTTTAGTATGAGTCTGTTCCTTATTCTTTCAATGTACCATTGATTATTTTAATTGTACCAAATTTTGGCGTATTGTTTACTGGGTCTGCTCTCTGGCTTAGGCTGTTGTCTGTTTTGATATGGTACAGGTTTGGGCAACCTGAGAGCTGCTGTAACCTCTGTGGTAATCCTTTGGTCATGATTTTAAAGAGTTTTTTTATTTTAAGACTAAAAAGTTCCCTCTTTCTATGTATTTAGTCAAGACTACATGAAGTTTACCAGAGGTATGCAGCAATACTGTTAATCCTTGCACTTAACAATGTCTGACTCTAAACCAATTTCCTTCCAATGATCTCACATGCAGGGAAAGACTCCATAAGTACTCTGTGTTTATGTGGACTTTTGGGGATGAAATCTAGATGACTTATTACTTTATTATAAAAGCATTTAATATAACCCTGTATAGAAAGAAGAATTACATCAGGTAGACTATTCAATGCATCAGGGTAATTCTTTTCTCCTTAGCTGCAGTATTGATTTTCTGTGGGAATTCTTCCACTGTTGGTGCATATCAGAATGCCACTGTTGAATTAGCTGCTTTACAGCAACTAAGAAAGGGCTCTCAAAAATTTGAATGCAGGATATAATGCTTGTAAAATGTCCTGATAATTTCAGTGTAAAATACTGAAGTAATTAGAAAGTTCTTATAAAAATCTGTAAGGGCGATAGTAATATTTAAACGTCAGCATCTTGTCAGTGGTTGATAAATGGTGTGTGTAAGCTGAATTCTGAACTTTCCCTTTGCAAGTAGGCTGCTGTGATCAGGTGTGGCTGCTCACACTCCTGTGAATTTAACTAACAAGATAATCTTCTTGATATTCACCCCTTTTGAGCCGGCCTGAAGTTGGCCAACAAAATCAAGTCTTCTAATAGAAGATATGTAGATGGGACAACTATAAATTTGAATTGCATATAAGCTTTGTTTTCTTAGGAAACTCCCCTAAAAATACAGCCTTTTAGACCTATGTCTTGGTTTAGAAGATGTGTCTGTTAGGGGGGGCAGGAGCCTCCCTTGGAATGAAAATGTAGACTCCCTCCCTCCGAATTACTATAAATTTGAAATCAAGGGGCTCTCAGGCAGAGATCTGCGGGTAGGAATAACAGGCCTTTACTAGTATGTATAATGAGGCAAATAAACAACAATAACTACATCACTAACAACAAAACAGAACCAGGGACCCTGTGACAGCCTTCTCAGCTGAGACGGGAGAAGATGGAGGAGAGGCTTTGCTTCACAAACCCCCTCAGGCAGTCAGTCCCGGTGCTCCTGCAGGGCTCTGAGGAACACTCAGCTGGAACAGCAGGGATGAGCAGAGATCCGGGGCTGGTGGCTGAGGTGTATCAGCAGCTCCACAGTGGTGGCAGAGGCTGACACTGCCACACGTCCTGGCAGGACAGGGGGTGTGAGGCCCACCAACGAAGAGGGAAGAAGGAGAAGAAGCAGTAGCTCCATCTGGGTGATGGCAAATTTCCTTCTCTCTGCCACTACAGCTCCCAGCAAGTGTCTTTCTCTGAAGCTGAAGAAACCAGCAAGCTGCCCCTGCCCTTTTTTTTTTTTTTGCCCCCCTTTCCCCCCTGGGCCCAGCAAAACCCTTTATGTTTCTCAAGCACTCACCAAGTACCAATTAGGTTTTCCCTGCAATTAATGGGTAAAAATTCTATAGGTGAGCCAGAATTAAAGGAAGGACACCTAACCCCAACATTATCCACCTCGAATTTTTTCCCATACTAAAATGCTACATCAAATTTTAAGCCTTTAAATTAAATACAAATACCCACTACCTTAATTATATACATATATATATGGAGATACAGATAGAAGCAGAGTGTCACGGGTAGTTTATCCTAAAACAAGGTCCCCTTGAGGTATGCACCAGGTGTCTCAATCCTTGTGCATCACCCACCAGGTGCAACCCAGTCCCTGAGCAAAGACAACCCCACAGTGGGATTGTCTTTGCTGGAGGCAGAATTAACCCAAACAGTTTTTCCCAGCATACCTCTCATATGTACCACTGGAACCTTATCTCTATCTGTCGTTCTAAAGGGCTCAGATTGGGCAGGGCCTGCTCGGTTAGTGGAACCTCGGGTGTTCACCAACCATGTGGCCTTTGCTAAATTAATCTCCCAGTTCTTGAAAGTTCCCCCACCCAGTGCCTTCAAGCTGGTTTTAAGCAGGCCATTGCACCGTTCAACTTTTCCAGCTGCTGGTGCATGATAAGGGATATGGTACACCCACTCAATGCCATGTTCCCTAGCCCAGGTGTTTATAAGGCTGTTCTTGAAATGAGTCCCATTGTCTGACTCAATCCTCTCAGGGGTGCCATGCCTCCAAAGGACCTGATTTTCAAGTCCCAGGATGGTGTTCTGGGCAATGGCGTGAGGCACAGGGTAGGTTTCCAACCATCCAGTGGTGGCTTCTACCATTCTGAGAACGTAGTGCTTGCCTTGGCAGGTTTGGGGCAGTGTGATGTAGTCAATCTGCCAGGCCTCCCCATACCCATATTTGGACCAATGCCCACCATACCATAGCAGCTTCAACCACTTGGCCTGCTTGATTGAGGAACACATCTCACTGTCATGAATAACCTGAGAAATGCTGTCCATGGTTAGATCTACCCTTCGGTCTTGTGCCCAGGTATAGGTGCCTATGACCTGAGGAATCATGAGCCCATCAAGTTAGGAACAACTCTCCCTTGTGTTGCCAATCTAAGTCTATCTTTGACACCTCTATCTTTGCAGCCTGATCTACCTGCTCATTGTTTGTAATTATCTCCAAAATCCCAGGGCGACTGGGGTTTCCAGTATGGGCATTCTGTGTGATAAGAGCAATCCACCTGCTCCATGTAGCATTGGTGGCATGGTGTGTAGCAGGAACTTTTCCTTTAAACATCCACCCCAGCACTGGTAGTCAGGGTGCCAGGAGAAGTTGTGCTTCTGTGCCAATTACCTCTGAGGGAGCTTGGACTACTTCATAGCAATAACCACTCTGGGTGGTTAATTTCTGAGGTGGGCTGTGGGGCAGGGGCAGGCTCTGGGGCAGCACCCCTAGTCTCTGAGGCAGTGTCAGGGAGCTTATCCCAGTCAATCTCCCCTAAGCTCTGAATGCTAAATAGAACAGGCTTATCAGCAACACCAGCCACTCTACAATATCATTAGCATCTAGAGAAGATTTTAACCCTTTGAAAACTGGTGGGGTAGGCCCAAGGAGCTGGTTGAAAGGTTGGGAGAAAATTTCCCCAGCTGTCATTTTCTCCCAGTAGGTACCATTATTAAAGCAACTCCAAAACCATCCAGTTAGTGTATGATAGCTCTGAATGCATGAGCCCGCCTTCCAGAGGAAGTTAAACATCCATGAATTCTCCACCTTATCAACCCACAAAACAAGCTGGATAATAGCCACATTAGCTTTAGTTATAGGACCCATATTTAAGGGTGCAAGAAAATGGGAGAAGTATAGCCCTGACCACATGCCACCTGAACTTGAGTAAGCTGGACCACATGGTTCTACGTAATGAGGTTTCTATACCCAGCACATGAAAGTTAGGTTATTTAAGAACTGCTATTCTATTTTTGCCTTTTTTCTCTCAGTACCCTCAGGCCTCACATTGGGAGCCAAAATCTATCTCGATTTAGAAGACAGGTGTCTGGTAGGGAGGGCAGGAGCCTCTCTTGGAATGAAATGTAGACCCTCCTCCCTCCAAATTATTATCATTTTGAAATCAAGGGGCTTTCCGGCAGAGATCTGGGGATAGGAATAACAGTTTTTTACTAGTATTTATAACAAGGCAAATAAACAACAATAACTACAGTGCAAGCAACAAAACAGAAACAGGGACCCCGTGACAGCTTTCTGCGCTGAAACGGGAAGGGATGGAGGAGAGGCTTTGCTTCACGAACCCCTTCGGGCGGGCAGTCCCGGTGCTCCTGCAGGGCTCTGAGGAACACTCAGCTGGAACAGCAGGGATGAGCTGAGATCGCGGGCTGGTGACTGAGGTGTATCAGCAGCTCCGCAGTGGTGGCTGGCACTGGCACGTCCCAGCAGGGGGAGCAAGGCCACCAACGAAGAGGGGAGAAGGAGAAGAAGAAGCAGTAGCTCCGTCTGGGTGATGGCGAATTTCCTTCTCTCTGCCACTACAGCTCCCAGCAAGTGTCTTTCTCTGAAGCTGAAGAAATCAGCAAGCTGCCCCTGCCCTCCTTTTTTTTTTTTTTTTTGCCCCCCTTTCCCCCCTGGGCCCAGCAAAACTCTTTGTGTTTCTCAAGCACTCACTCAGTACCAGCAATTAGGTTTTCCCTGCAACTAATGGGTACAAATTCCATCGGTGAGCCAGAACTAAAGGAAGGACACCTAACCCCCAACACCCTATTCATGGGTCTTGCATCCCACTGAACTGCAGTTTTTCTTATGTGACAGATACCAAGATTTGGAAACAGAGAACAATTTGATTAAATCTCTCTTCTTTATTGCCTCACGTACATTCTATGTATTCTTAGAATATAAATCCTGCTGATAACTAAGTTGTTCTCTATAACATATAATATTCTTTAAAAAATATAGCTCACCTCAGGGAATCTCAGAAAGTAAAATGTCCATACACAGGGTTGTAATTGAAATAACTACTGTGTATTCTTTCACTGAAACAACTGGAGCTATTTTCATTTTCTTATAAATTCTTTTCAGTGTGCAGAAGTTACTTTTGTTCTCAAAAGCTGGAAAATAATCATAATTCTGAGAAAGTTACATATTAATTATTTGAGTTGAACAATGGAGAATAAAATTGTTCAAGCTGATCTCTGTTCCATGCTTCATTTTAACTGTAGAGAGGTGAACAGTGATTAAACATAACATTTATGCAGAGGCAATATGCTCAAAAGGGTAACAGCAAATACAAATCTTACATAATGAATTTGAATTCATTTTGTATCTGAAGAAAACAAAACCCAGTAGAAGCAGGCTGTTTTATGAGCAGCAGAACTAATCCATTCCAGTCTGTTGGTATTGTTTCTGTTTCTGTTCTAAAGACCAAGTTGGAGAATACCTTGGGGATTGTTTTGCTGATCCTGCGTTGTTCAGAGGTTGTGTAAGATGACCTTCAGAGGCTGAAGTCCCTCCCAGTCTGTGTTATTCTATGACTTCATCTTTTTGTCCAATTTGGTTGACTTTGTGAGATAGCTGCATGGAATATATAGAGAATTGCATAATCAGGAGAGTGAATTTCCTCTTAAAAAGACCCCTTCATTTCATTTGTGATAAAAATAGGTAGAAATTTTGTTTTTCTTCTCCACATCAAACTCATAATATTTGGAGGGGAAACCCTTCCTGCACCACATCCTACACCCTCAGCAGGTCAAGGGAAGTGAGGAGAACTTTCCTGTTAAAACAGGACTGTGCAGGGTGAACTGAAGAAAGCTGTTTTCTATGCTTTGGTATTTCAGGTTCTCTGCCAAGGAATTTCAGTGGATGTAAGCATCTCTGTTCCCACCTACTTAACAGTTCAAGAGTTCTTTCTCTTAGTAGGAGTGTTTACTGCTTTCTAGACTGACACCTTTAAAGCCTTTTTACTTCTACAGCCACTCTTGCAAATGTATCCCAAATCATAAAACAATGGAGTCATCTTAACTAATTAGGAATATTCCCCATATTTCTTGTCTATTTACTTCATTTAAATACGGAAAAAGCCTCAGAGGCTGACTGTGGCTCTCTCTTTGAGGTTATATTTTTTTGTATGAACCTGCTACACCTGTCTTGAGCACTCCTGAGGTGTGATGAGTGCTGTTCTTTTTCATATCCTTTTTTATATACCCATTTCCTGCTCCTCTGGATCCTGCTGTTTGTGGTTTTATCCTGGTGGATATGCTGGGCGCTGTGATGAGTTGTCAGCACCTGATGTCCTTTGCCAGGAGGAATACAATATTCACATTGATAATTTTGTCTGCCTCCTTCTAGAAACTACTTGTGGTCATTTCTATTTGCTCTCTAACACACTTCTACACCTTTGCTCTTTCTTAATTTTTCTCCAGCTCTAATGTTACATCAACATTTTCCGCATCTTGTGTCTCTTATGTATTGCTCTTAATAAATGTATTATTGTTCTACTATCTTATGAGGTGTATATTTCTCTATACTTCATCATTATGTTATAGGCATAAGTATCACATTCTGTTTAGAATAACTTACTACTACTGCTAGCATAAAGCTGTGGTTGTACAATACAAAGATAAATGAAAATAAAACAAAATAGCCATGGACACGTGGTAACCAAGTAAGCTAGTCTGGAATAACCAAGTAAAGCAAATTTACAGGCAGATCAGGAAAACTGAGCCAGAACACATCTGAGAAATTTAAGGTCTAATCCTTTTAAACTCATTACAAAGTTGTGGCCTGTCAGTGACCATGGCTGTATAACTCTGTAACAGGTTACATGGTTGAAGTATTAATAATTTTATTCCAGATTTTCTAGCTTTGTATCAGTAACTTGAGATTTGGTTCAGTGTCTTCATATCTGTTGTTCCTCCCACATGAATTATGCATAAGAAACAAGAGTTCCTAAGTATAGTAACTTGCTGGCTTCTAACATCATCACATTTGGATGCTGCACTACTGTCATAATGAACTGGCCTGTTTGGTTTAATGGCCATGATGTCAGGCTCCTGAAAAAGCCCATTATATAGCATTAGATCTTTAAGATGCAAATTATGTCAGAGTCATTTGTTCTCATGCATAAAAGTTCTTGAGTTGTAGGAGTACTTTCTGTACTTGGAGTGTATAAAAACCCTGAAGTGCTTTCCATTCAGCCTCTTCTTTACTATAGGCAGGAGGTCATCTCACCTCTATATATCAAGAGAAGCTTCTTGCATTACTACTTTTGAGGTCAATGTTTCATAGTGCTCTTAGTGTCAGAATTAAAATTGTCTGTGTTTTCTCTCTTTTGTCTTTTTGCCCTTGTTAAACACCAGGTTAAGAGAAGTGCAGGTGAGCTACTTAGTGTTTCCATTTTCAGATTATCTGTGCATTCTAGTCACTGTATATTTACTCCGTCTTGTCTAGGGGAAGAACCATTCCCATGGGTATGCTCCAGTAGGCATCGAGTGTTTCAATACCTTGTCAATCAATTAACATTCATTAAGGACATAGCCTTTGGGGAGAGTCTGCTGGGAAAGGTCTGTTACTGCCTCTGCATCTAGTTGTGGACCTGAATAGAAATCTGTCACTTAAGAGCATGGATGAGGCTGGATAGGAATAGAAAACTATCTCTAGATGCTGTTTAAGATGCATTTATAATATGTGTTTAGATGCAGGTATTTATTAATAGAATAAAACTTTAAGGGCAGTTAAATATATTTTAAAATGAAAATGGAAGACTCTGTTTTATGAGAGTTTTCTCTAGCTTGGCTCTTCCATTTCCTGCTTCAAAAAGTCTATTCTCATGAGTTTAAATTATTTCATTTTCACATTCAAAGTAATTTACAGACAGGGAAACAACCATGAAATGTGCTTATGGTCATACCCAAAATGAGATTGTCCCTATTTAATGGAACTTCGTGAGCAGTCCCTGGGTGGCCATCAGTCCAGATGTATTGCAAGCATGAACTTACTAAGACAAATTTTTAAACTGTTTGAGGTTTTTGATCTTGCTCTTATAAGAATGTGTTTTCAGAACATGATTGCATCACTAGTGTCAAGCAATAAATCCTACTCTTATTACAAATGCGTTCTTATTCACAGCTCATTAAGAGTAATTTGTTCTCATGCATAATAGTTCATTTCCTTCCCTGATGTTAACCGAAATGCGTGCCATTGTGTGTATAGGTATAAATGCAAGAATACCTTTTTGTCTTTTAGAGGAAGATTGCTTGGAATCCAGCAGCAAATACTTTCTCACAATTCCTCTTAAAACAACCCCCCACAACTTTCATCTCTCAGGCAGGCCTTCTCCACATGCCTTTTAAGAATTGTCTTTCTTGAGTATAGGTCATCAGTCCTGTATCCACAATTGAGAGCAATTTTCCATTTACTGGGAATACCTCTGCCGACAGACTTTAAGGTTTTATGCTTGCTGTTTTGAGGTTTTATAAGTGCTGTATTATACCAGCCATTTATGTAGGCATATGTAAGCAATGTGTCCCAGTACCATATCTAGAAAGAAAAGCCAGCATGAGGCTGCCTCTCAGCTTATAAAACCAGAGCAGCTGTGCCTGTTCTGTGATATGCACTGACCATGTTCAAAGCAAAGCTTTGCACGGATCATCTTCAAAGCAAGGCTTTATCAACTGCTTCTTCATAGTGTTGGTGCTGACAACAAAGTTGTTCCAAAATCATCTCCTGTCTTTCATAAAAGTGAGAGGAAGTGAAATCAAAAGTCTTACATAAAGCATTTTGCCAGCAAAAGCTCTTCTCAACAATATGTTGCAAGAGAGGAGATTCTGCATCTAAGATGATTCTTTATGGCAATATTTCCTTGTTCATATATTCAGAGTTCTATTTCAAATCTTGCTTGAAAAGTTTCTGTACAGTTTGTCAGTTTTACGCATTTACTTGTGCCAATATGCATTGCTATTCTCTAGGATAGCAGCTCAGAAATGTAGTTTGTAAAATTCTAGTTAGGGGAAAATTTGCCTCTAAATTCTTATGTAGAAGAAAATAATCATCTGACTTGAACTGCACTGTTAAATCAGTTTCTTTCAAGACATTGCTTTTTTCCAACAAATATGATTTTGTTATAAAATATTTAAGGATCTGGGTAATTTCCCTGACCAAATGTCTCTTTTATGGGTATTTTATCATATCCATCACAGTAGTACCTGTGGCTGCCCTGAATTCAAAAATCCATGACCTTTTGAAGCATATGGATTTCAAAGCGTAACAACAGAAATTAATCTCTTGGGTCACATGTGAAAAGCAGCTGTCTGGTTGTAGATTTTCTTTCTGCATTGTTACCTGTAAAATTCATGTGATATTTGGATTCTTGATTGAGCCTGTAAGAGGTGAAAGTTAGGTATGAAAGAGTATGGAAGATCCAGACAGTGAATTTCTAAAATTATTTTAAAAATAAATAATTTAAAAGAAATATGTAAGTACTGAACAGTAATTTCTTATTCATCAATAACTACTGATTCAATTGATAACAATTGAAACAATTTAATATTATTCAATACTAGAATATTAAAATAAATTCTTTAAATGCACATCATGTTTATCTACATACTGTTATAATTTTACATACTTGTATGCATACATACATAATTGTATGAATAGTTATTGTCATATCATCTTGTAGTGATCCTTTGTCAGAGGCTGGCTTTTGTCAAAATTATTTTGAACTATCCCCAGTGAACCTCCCCCTCTGAATGACTGGCCTTGTTCATGTAGGGTGGCACTTAGAGACCTATGCCTCAGAGAATACCCTGCAGATTTTGAACATTATTTTTTTACTGGTTTGCAGTGCTTATTGTGCTCAGGATTCCTGTGCTTCTGCAGCAGCCAGCAGCTCATTACTGTGTTTGCTGCTGATACCACCTGCTGCTGCTGCTGGCATTCCTTAACTGCTGTGTTTGCTCTTGTGCTCGAGGAGGCTTCTCCCTGCATGACACAAGCAGTATCATCCATCTCAGGGCACCTGGTCCATCAGGGCTTCCAGTGTTTGGGCAAATAAGTGGAACAGATCAGTGTCTTTGTCCAAAGTCCATTGACAGACCTTTAGAGCACACTAGGTAACTGTGGCATAGAACAGCAAGTTCATTCACTAGTCCATGACTGTTTACAGAGGCAACAGTACTAGATAGGTCTGGCTAAAGAGAGATCACCAACCTGCCTTCAAGTGCTGCTCATCAGGAAAGGAGATACACGATGAGTTAAAAAAATTGCAAATAGTGCACTGTTACTCATGGGGGGAGGGGGTGTGGATATAATAGAGCACTAAAAATCCGTTCACTGCTCTACAATACAAAACCTAGAGGCTTAAACTTCCAAAGCTAGCAGAGAACCAGTTCAAAAGCAACAAAAGCCTGTTGAAAGAATGTTGGAAAGGACCATTCCTGCCATTCTCTGTCCTGCCTGGGCAGATCAGACCATTTGGTTGGACCTTTTCTTCTCTGTTCCTGTTTCAGGCACTGGATGCCCAGGGAGGTGGTGGAATCAGTATCACTGAAAGCATTTAAAGGATGAGCAGATGTGGCACTTGGGGATGTGTTTTAGAGGCAGACTTGGCAATGCTCAGTTAATGATTGGATTTAATAATGTTAGAGGTCTTTTCCCTCCATAATTATTCTGTGTTTCTGTGACTTTGAAGCAGAGGATTTACCTCGCCACATCTCTGCTGTGGCCTGCTTAACACACCCCTGGTTTCACACGGGGCCACTTGGTGATGTGCTGTGGGTGAGTAACACCATGCAAAAATGCAAACTCCAACAGCAAAGAGGCTTCAGCAATGGTTTGTGTGTGCATCAGTGGTTTTGGCAGTCTGTTTCTGGAATAAGCTATTACCAACTGTTTGTCTATTTAGAAATTATCAGTTTGACAAATGGTGGTTATAAAATGAAGGCTCTTAAATTGCTGACCTTAGGAAGCCCGAGGAGGAGGTAGCTTTAGAAACTATGAAGACTGAAGACATCTTAAAATAGACACAAATCATATTTACCATCATGAAGGTTATCCATCAAAAAGCAAAATAGAAATCAACTTTCTTCCTTTTTCAAAAGGAAAATAATAATAATAATAATAATAATAATAAATATATTTATTATTTCAAAATGATAATAATAATATTGACTTATTATTGACTGAATTCAATGCATATGGAGAATTTGCAGTTATATTTAGGCAAATAAGAAAGGAAACTACAACATCATGAATATATCTCTATGGATTTTATGTCAAATGACTGCAAATCTGATGAAAATGCCTCTACTGAATTGGAACCGGACCTCAGACTAAGACTGAAGCTTTATATGAATATAAAGTAGGCATGAACTTCTTGTGCATTTATCACAGTTCAGGAGAAACAGCAATTGAGAAGTCAGATTTTAGAATATGTTTTCATTTACTATTCAATTTTCTGTTCTGTGTATCTCCCAAATAATTTAGTGCAGCTGGTGTGATTTTATTAAACCATGACTTTATCAAGTTGGTGTGGTCCAACTGTTCAGCTCACAAACAGAGAATGCTCAGAAGTTGACTTTGCCCAGACTTTTCCCATCTTTCTTTATTATTTATCCACAAGGGACAAATTATTCCTTAGGTCTGATGAAAGACCTGTGGTTCATTTTGTGGACATGGTTTAACAGTGTTTACTCTGACACTCCATAAATTTCCTGAGGGATTCCAAATGTATGCTATTAGTTATGAAGATGACATAAATGGCAGAGATTATATATAATAAGCTGGCAGTAAAGTAAGATTTTAATGGACACCTGAGAGATTGTACATTTAAATTCAGATGAAGATGAAAAACTGTATAGTAATAAACATTTAAAATAACAGAGGAATGAAATACTATTCAATGTTAAAACAAAATGTTCTGCTTCTTATTAAAGACCACAACAACCTTTTGGTTTTGCTCTGGAGTGAGAAAAGATGGGAGAAACACAAAAAAGTACTACTGATTTACTTCAGTCACTCTCCAGTGTACATCCCAGGTACCTGTGTATCCAAAAATAGTCTTCCAGCTTCCATGACTGTTAGTGTAATTTGTCATGGCAAGCTACAGATTAATAACCAGAGTTAAGCTTGTCTAATTTCATGCTGTATTTTGTTCCCTATATACATTCTGACATAAAGCTTTGTATAAATTTAGACTATACTGAACCAGCAATTCAGTATACATCCATTCCAAGAAACCAGAACTCAGCAATGAGACTTTTTTGAGTGTTTCATTGTGTCCTACTGCTGAATTCCTGATTTATTGCACATAAGAAAAGTCAAGTGTTGTCCAAATCAAAATGACAGTTTTTTAACATTGCAGTCACTTCCTATGAAGGTTTTTGCCCTCAAGAAACAGCTCCAGTGATCACATCATTCTCCTTACAGGAGGGGTGGGAAGAAAACCTGAAAATTGACTGTAATGAGCTTACAATGGGTAAATATCTAGTGGTCTTTCCAGTTGGTACAAGTAGCAAGAATAGCTGAGTTCAATTATTGAGGACTTATTCTCCTTAAAAATAAATAGAAAGAAAAACTGCAAGCCAGAGGAATTGAATTCCACTGTGACAACCCCATTGTGACTAACATCTCTTGTACAGTTTCATAGGTGCTGTGCAGAACCAGTGCTTGGATCAGGATTTTATCTGCTGTGGGTTACAGTGGATAGCCATTAAAATGGATTCACTGGTACTGTAAACAGTGACTGGGGAGAAACCACCCATAAAAGAGGGAGAAATCTCCTATTTTTTAACTGGGGGCAATAAGGGAACCATAATGGTCCCAAACTCCAGCTAAACACTTGTGAATTTGAAGATATAGGACTATGAATCTCAAGGAAAAAACTGCATGGAAAAAACTCATAATCAGGTACAGGAAGGCTTAAAATTGAAGAAAAATTTATTATGCATTTTGTAATTTGATGTGTAGATTTTGTGTGAATGTCTTGGTTTTCAAGTTTTATACTGCAGTTCCTTGTTCTTCCTCTGGATGTCTGAGTGGTATCACCTGGAAATCTTCCCTAGTTTTTGTAAAAAGAGTGCAGCAGGTGCTTAAGTGTAAAGGCAGGCCCATAGAATTTGGGATTGTGGAGTCTGGTATTAGAGGACAGAGGCAATATAGGTGGAAGAAGAAATAAAAGGGATCAAACACAACAAATCAGTGCTATGTCCAAGCTCAGATTGCTCTTTGCATTCAGTTTCTGTAGTTAAAGTCTAGATAGCATTGCATGTAGTCTAACTGCTTGTGGCCTTTGATGCCACTTAGAGGATCTGTGCATGGCTGGGTTGACTGGGGGCAAGAATTTGGGGCAAGAATTTATGTTTAAGGTCCAGATTCTTGGGTGCCTTTGCTTCTCTGTCACAACCTTCCCATGGAAAAAGACTGGGGAGAGACTTTATTTGATCAACATGTCAGCTAGAGTGTGCTAGAAAAGAAAAAATAGATTTTTAAAAGGATTAAAATCACCAAATTTACTGGGCAAAGAGAGCGTATTCTTAAGGCAATCATGTTGTGATGATTTTGGATATAGGAAGATAGGAAAATTGAACAACCAAATAAGCCATAAAAAATATTTTTGGAACCATCACATAGGGCTTGTGAATTTTTCAAAGTACACATCTATAGAAGAAGGAAATTAAGATAATTAAGATGAAAAATGTGAACAGACATGAAATACCTAAAGGAAGTGCTCACAGTATATTGGCAGTGAAGAACTAGAAGAGAAATTATTAATGGAGTTCAGCATTCTGATTATGAAAAAGTAAACATTTTTTGGCTAAAATTTGGATTGCTCAATAGAATTCATTGAAAATGTAGATTATAATAATTAGGATGAAAATATATTTCTTTGCTGATTTTTGTATAGTTCACTCAGAAAAAGTTTCTGTGAAAAAAGGAAAATATACTTGGATTTTTAGACTGTACTGAATAACAAGTTACCTTTACATCATGTAGTCAACTTTGATAGACCATTTGTATTATTCAGCCATTGGTGTATTGTTCCTGCACTTGTTAGTACTTCTTGAATGGATATTCCCTATCTATTTCATTTAATTTTGCAGTAGTAATAAATCACAGTGGTTTGTTTGGGTGTCCCTGAAGACAAATAACTTTGCACTACTGCACTTAGCCCCAGGCTTGCTTGTGGGTGATATGTATGCCTGGAAATTTAAGTCAGAAGCAATCCTTGTTTTTTCATTATCCAGTTGTTGTCTGTACAGCCTTAGAGAATGGAAAATTAATACTTCAATTTTCAAGTATTTGGGACTGAGCTGCAAAAAACCACCTCCAATTTCCAACCTGGAACCTCATTGAAAAGATTTCACAAATGAGTAGATAAGATCTCTTCTTAAAAAGAAACAAGTTTGAAGTATGAGGTACTAGAGCCACTCACTAACAGCTCTCAGCATCTAAAGAGCCATGGTCAAAATTAATTGAATTTAAACAAGCTAATTTTGTGGCAACCCTATCATCATCCAAGCTGTCTGTCTGTATTTAGGGCAGAACTGAGTAGTTTTGAAGATGATTTAAAATAGCTCACTTGCTAAAATATGCATGTGTAAGCGACCTCAACATAGCCAAAAATTTGTGTAGAATAGTTTTGTTCGAAAATGTTACCTAAAAGATGTTACCTGAAAAGGAAACAGCGCTCTCCTTGCTACAGGAAGATCTGATATTTTGGATATTCAACATCCTGAGAGCACCAGTAAGCTTTAATGGCCCCTGCCAGCCTCACCTAAGGGACTCCACTTACCTCTTTGACCAGGGCACCCAAGCCCTCATTTAAGCTGAAGCTTGGATCCTCAGCTCTTGCTTGAGCTGTGTCATGGACATAATGGTCTCCAGCTCCTCCTCAGAAGACCTTGGACATAGGCATCAGGTAACATTATTTCCACTCTTGCCTGTGGTCCTGCCAGTCCTAAGTGGACCCCCAAACCTGACTGATGCCTTTCCTTTTCCTGGGGCTACTGACACAGCCCATTACCAGCATCCTGCCCTGTCCACTGTGTGCAGGTCATGTGGGACGGTACCCTATTGGTGAGAACACTGCCTGGGCTGTGGTCACCCTCACTTTCTGGTTTGTTGCCTCTCTCTGAGCAGTCCCACTCATGATGCTCCCTGACACAGCTTTGAGATAACCAAAGTACAAATCATTCTTTGCCTGTTTCAGAGATGAACCTTCACAAAGCCGTTTTGTTTTCTAGGATAAGCTCCTGTCTCACAGACTCGTGGCATGTTGTCAAGAGGAGGATGGGTACAGAATGCTCTGGGGTGCAATCTTTTGAGCATTTTCTCTAAAAGATACTTAATTGTGCTGACTCTAATGTGGTCACAGGTGTAAAGACTAGTCAATTCTGCTGTACCTCATTAAGTGTTTATTTGTCAATTCATACGGAACTCTGTTCTCAATCCCTCACTGAGGGCAATCTACTACATTTAAATGCCATTTGGAACAGAGCAGGGCACTACTCCTTACGTGCAGTACATCCATGAGATTTCAGAGACCTGCACACTGCCTTCACAGACCCACAACCAGCAGGCCACTCTGTGACATGGCGCCTTTGGCAAAGTAAGCACTTGGGACTGTGTACTGTCACTGATAGTGATTGCTCTGGCTCTGGAGGATAAAGAAGGGATACAGCACTCTATCCTCACTGTCTCTCTGAATGCTACCTAAAACTAAACACTGCTCTGATGGTTTGCTTTAAGATTGTTTCTTTGTGACTCTGTAGGGGATAAATGGAATATGAGACACCCATACAGAAAGAGATGACAATGCTACAGGTTTGCCAAGAAGGTTCTCTTATGCTTTGATACGCTTCAAGATACAACCACTGGTGGCTATTTTGGGATAATCACAAGTAACCCAAACACCCAGATCACTCTCTGAACTTCTGAAGAGTTTAGTATTATTGAAAAACTCGGAGATTTCATTGTGGATTTCATTCTCTAAATTGGTTATAAACATATTGAACGGAGTAAGTCCCTCTACTGATTCCTGCTGGGAATATAAATATAATTTTGGGAGGACAGACAGTCAGATTGTGACTATACTAGTGCACTAAACTGTGACTAAAAATATACTCAGACATGGTTTGGGCCAGGAAATGTGCCTAGCTCCCAGGATTAATGACATCATGCCATCTTGGCAAAAATCCCTCTGCTTGAGTCATCCATCTCTTTCCCATTAGGTCTTGTACTCCCATGTAGATTTGCATGTCATGAAAAAAACATCCTTTGTGTTGTGTTGTTCTATTCTCAGAGGCTATTTCTTTAAGCCTTTCACAAGAGAAACAGCTTAGAGCTATGTGGGATCCTGAAGAAGTGCAGATACTAATTTTGAGGACCCTGTGTAGGAAAGTGTGTGTATATGGTGGGGGGGGGGGGTGAAGACAGTTATGTGAAGGTGTGTGTAGCATCAAATGAATCTTCCCAAGTATATGTGAAGTGCCAGTATGAAGACTAGAGATAGAAATTATCAGTGATTTTCCACCTGCTATTGCATCCCCAACCTTCATTGGGTTACAGGCCAGAAGAGATCTCCAGCGAGCATTAAATGGGGTTCCTACACTTGCTTTTGGGATAGAACATGGAGCCTTTCTAACATCAGATGCTTGGTCACAGTGGACAACATATGCAGAAACTTGGAACATGCTTTTGTGGTTGGTGGAGAGCTACCATCTCCTCAAATAACAGTCTCCCATGGCAACCACAGTAGTCATAGCAGCAGCTACTGGGGATTATGGATAAACCAAAACCAGCTACCTCACGGACCAGACCACTGCCTCTTGAGAAATGATAATGCAGCATCTGTAAAGATGCTCAGATGCTTGTCTTCCTAACCAGACTGACATGGCTGTCTCTGCCCAGGGACTCTAGCCAACTTCTTTTCTGCTGGAGCACTCATGACATCAAGTAAACCACCAAGAATGGTGTTTTGTATTTTGGTCACACAGCAATGGTTCCCCTCTGCACTTCTGGGAGCAACTTTTATGGCTAATCCATGGGGGTACTTCCATCAAGTGGAGGAACTACCATGGCAAATACCCTCCCTCTCCTCACACCTGGAAAGTACCCAGCTTGCAGATCTGGCATAGTCTCAAGGCAGCCTTGGGCAGCACACTCAGCTGTTTTTGCCTGCTCTTTCTGCCTGCAGGTCCTTCAAATCCCAGCTACCCTCCAGTACCCTTGCTCTGCTTTTCAGCCAGCCCTCTCTGGACTCCAAAATGTTTCCTCTCACATGCTCTGTGAGGAGGTTTGTATCAGAAGTGTGAGATGGACACTCTCAGTTCCTCATGCAGGGTAGGGAGAAATAGGGGGTATAACACCCTCATCAGATGCTCAATTTGATCTACTCCCATAGATGAAGCAGAGAAGCATCTTTCTCATGCTGACCCTCTATCAAACAGGTTGTTGCTCCTTCCCAGCTGTTTTTCAACTCCAGGTATTGTTAGAGACAAACACAAGCTCACTTTTATTTGTTACTAATTAAAAATCTATTGAAAATACCACAGACAGGTTATTATTAGTCCAGTTACAATATTGCTTACAATCACAATAATGTTTACACTTGAATACAGGAAAGCTTCATCAAAAATTGTACACATATAAAGGAAGAGCTGTGTTGGATAGAAGGAAAAGCTTTTTCACCACGAGGACAAAAAAATTCAGTGGAACAGGTAGCCCAGAAAGGCTCTGCTTCTTCCATCCCTGGAGGTTTGTGAAATCATGTTGTAGATCAGACCAAACCCTTGGCGATGCAGCCTGGTCTTATAGCTGTTCTTTGAGCAGGAGATCTGACTGCATGAACCTCTATCTCTTCCTCCAACCTGGATTATTCTCTGATGATGGGGCAGATGGCACTCACAGGAAGCTGCTAGGTGATACCCAGCTGGAGCTCAGGTGCTATGCTGCTGAAGAAAATAATTCTTACCCTCTATCTGAAAATCATTAGATACCAGCAGAAGAACCAGGCTCACTTGGAGGCTTTAGTGAGCAAAAATACATCTATAGGCAGAAGAAGCAGCTACAGGGTACAAAGGATGGCTTTTGAAATATTGCCCAGGAATGCAGGGATGGTTTGGAAAAGTCAAAACTCAGCTGCAGTTGAAACTAATGAAGGACATCAAGGCTACCATGATCTTCTAATCCTACTTTAGTAACAAAACGTGGCCCACTTGCTTAGTGGGTCAGAGGGTTTAATAAAATAGATACAGGCTGAGGTACTCAAAGCCTCACTCTTCACCATCAATGTCTGCCAGTCTTCTATGCTTAGTGAAAGTGTTCAAGGAGGAGAGGAACTTCCAGTAGCAGGTAAAGATTGAGTCAGGGACTGTATGTGAGAACTCAGCTGCCACAAGTCCAAGGGACCCTAATGGGCTCTATCTGAGAATACAAATACAACTGGCCAATGTCTTTCCATGAACATGCTCCATAGTTTTGAAGGTTTGCGAGATCAGGGGAGATTTGTCATATAACTGAAGAAAAGTTGCCTCAAACTTCAAAAAGTCCCAAAAAATAAACATAGAGAAACAGAACCCCACTTTGGTTCTGTAAAAGTCATGGAGTGAGTCACCTTGGAACTTCTCCAAACATGCAAAAGATCACTGGAAACTCACTGAAAAAGTGAGTGTGGAATTAGTTTCCAAGGGTAGGTTATACTTTACCACAGCTTGTCTGCTGTGATTGAATGACTGCATGTGTGGAACTGGGGAGGGGAAACCAATGAATGCCATCTCTCACAGCTTCAGGAAAGCTCTCAACACTCTCTCCCACAGTCCTGGAAGGTAAAGAACAGGTTGGAAGTCAGAGCCCAGAGGGTAGTAGTTAATGAATTCTCCCATCCCACCACATTTCTCTTTTGGATCTAATTTTAATTATGATCCTGTCATGTTCTGGTGGTTACTTAAGGACCCATCAGATACACTCCAGCTTCACTGCTCACATAAAATGCAGGAGAGAAGAAGGAGGGAGTTCAGCTCATGGTTAGTATGGAATATATGTGTCAGTGGGAATTAGAAGTTCAAAATTTCAGGGCTAGGGAAAAATAACAGTTAAAAGAATATAGATTTGGTCAGACACTGTTTCACTGCTTATAAAGTGGTTGGGGTAGGGGGAATACATCAAATCTTTGAGCATGGACTCTATGATCAGTTCTGAAGTTACCAGCATACATAATTTTTTATCATGCCCCCTAATAAATCTAAGCACTATGAATGTGGAGACATTTTAAAAAAGGGTCACTAATCTGCATATTGATAGCATGTTTTTCTATCCACTTTGTATTTTACTGCTACAGTTGTAAAAGCATTCAAAATACTGTATCCAGTCTATCCTCAATTCTAAGATTATTGACAAGTAACAGGAACACTAAAAATTAGTTTTGCTGCTAGTCTCACAGCAGTGACAGATCTGACAGCTCTAGAACTCTCTGAGTGGTACAGAAGTTCTACATGACTGGTGGGGTGGTCCATGAACTGGAAAGGCACAAAAAGTAGTATTCCCCTTGTTGTAGTATCTGCTATGAGTAAATGTACCTCACCACCTTGTGTGGCAGAAAAAATCATGGTGGGCTGTTCTCATATCTAATGTCCCCAGACTGATTTCCTCCTTTTACACAGTGATCATTAGGTGTCAGGAAGGATTTTAGGTCAAGACATTTTTGTGAGGTTTGTCATTCATTGTACAAACAATATTACAGCTAGCTCTACCTGCCAAATGCCTGTAAGGATGAGCATAAGAATGAGGTGTCCTAACCCATGTGCATGGAAGCCCCATTTCCTAGAATCTTTAGATATTTTTAATTCATGAAACTAAACAGCCATTCCCAAGCACTGTGGTCCTAGACCTGTGAGCAGCACTCCTTCTCCTACCCTTTTTTTTAATCCCGTTCAAAACCAAAATTATACAATCCATTCCTCAACATTAATAATATTGTGTGTGTCAGGGAACAGTGGTGACAGGCTTCTTTCTCAGGGAGGATGAGCTGAGCAAGACAACAGGATCAGTAGGGCTGGTGCCTCACTGTCCAGATCACAACCCTGCACTATCTGAGCAAAATGAGCAAGGCAAGCCCCAGAGGTGGAAATCAGGTAGAACTGTAAGTCCAGATCATAAGGTAAGTCAGATCCAGGGGTCAAGACAAATGAGTCAGGTCCAGGTGGAGACAGGAAGCCAATCTACAGGCCAGGGTCAGGTTTGGTGGGGGTAATCAGGATCAGATACAGCCCAGTGATTGTTGTCTGATGAGAAGAAGCAGTTCTTGGAGCAATTCATAGCAATGAAGGAGAAAATTTTTGATGTGCAAGGACTGCCTTGTCTCCTACAAAAGGTGAAACTTTTGAGAGGCTACAGGAATGAGACAATGGTGAGGATCACTCCCCATGCTATGAGAGAGATGGTGATGAAAATGTGTGAGTAGAATGCCGGATGGAAAGCAATGCTGCATCTGCATCTGCATGTTCTTTGTATTTCTCATGCCTAAAACTGTAGTGCTAATAGGCAAAACCATAAAGACACATTTCAAAATAAAATTTGAGTAGAAAGCTGTTCACTGAGGTTATGGTGACCTTCCTCATTTCAAGTGTCTCATGTACATTTTTACCAAAAACTCTGTAAAAAACGAACTTTGTCTCACACAATCCTTGAGCATCGTATTGGCTCTGTTTGCTGCCAACATGAATTATATTATATTGGTTAATAGGTTCCCATATTCACAGTCTTTTCCTAAATTACTATACCAAATGTATTTAATGCAAATTATGAGAGCTTCCATACTTGCCTCTAAGGCTGTTTTTTTAATTAGGGTATCAGCCATCTCAGTGTGGCTGGCCAGTATGAAATAGCATCTTGTTTTGATTATAATGGAAATCCCCTGCAAACACAATGTTCCAACATCCATAAACTGCATTTGCACCACAGACTGTTTCATTGCAGAGCAGATAAAAATACTGGTGCACTCTCTGGCACTTTGTGTCTGCTGTCTCCAAACAACTCCACCTCCAAACAACCACGATATGTAGATACTGAAATAAACGGAGCTGGGTTTTGGTTGGTAATTGGACTTGACATTTTTATATTTCTTTTGTGGTTTGCATGCAGTTTGGGGTGACTGTAGCAGACCTAGTCAGAACCCTACTCTCCATAAAGAAAGTGGCGATCCACAGAACAATCAACCTGAGCAGGCACAAGCCTGTGTTCTGAGCAACAGACACAGGCAAGATTAACAAGACAGGTCCAAGGTCAAGCAAGGAAAGACAAACAGCACACCAGAAATAAGGCTAGGGACCGGGACATTAATACATAGCTAAGGAAGGGGCTGAGGGCCCAGAACTGAGCTTAAAGGGAACCCCTGGGCTATGGACATGAGTGGAGGCTGTGGATATTCTTGGAGGAATTAGGGACTACTTGTACCTTCAAAAATTAGTCCCTGAAAAATTCTTGGCATGTCACACAGCTAGTAAGGAGTAGATGTGTGACCTTCAAAAAGAGCTGAGCTGCCACTGCTGCTGATCCCTGTGGGTGTGCTTCTGGGCAGAGGGACCTATGCCTTTTCCCTATATGGTGGAGCAGACTGGTGAGAAGATAAATTATTTAGATTTTACTAATCATCATGACTTCATCAATAGAACAATATTGTTTTGGCCATGCCAAAGTTATTTCTGAGAGTTCTACTACCTCAATGGCCTTTTGGGCTGGGGAAAGCAAACACTATTGCTACCAGTGGGGAAAGAACCAGATGAGTTGCTATGGTTTAAGAATGGTATTCTCCAATTTAGAATTCCTACTGAAAGCACTCTAAACCATGTGCTGCTCCTTCCCTCCCACCATCTTCTCCCCTGTGGAGGGCTGGAAAGGAGGACTGGAGGCACAAAACGTGAAGCTCACAGGTTGAGATAAGAACAATTTACTGGAAACAGCTGTTATAAATGCAAAGGCAGATTTGGGTTAAATAAAAAACAATTTATTATAAAACAATTTCTATAAAAAAATAAACAATGAGGAAAAACCACAATAAAACAAACAGCGCAGCGCTGGGTGGACAGGGGTCTATACCCAAAGGTATAGGTGTTCCCAAATCCACCAAGGAGGGTAGACTGTCCGGGGTTTTTATAGGGATTTTGTGCCTTGAGGCCAAATTCCAGGCAGGCACCATTCACCAAGGGTCCTTGATTGTTGTATGAATTGATTTCCTGGCGTTGGAGAATAGAGTCAAATAGACGTCCGGACAGAGTCTCCTCATATGTAAAGAAGTTCTGGGTGTTTCTTGATTTCATTGTGGTTCAGGCCATCTGGATGGGATGGTTGGATCCGGGTTGGAGCTGATGGATATCTCGGCTGGACTTTTTCCCTTTGTCTACCTGATTGCTTCCCCCAACGGTGGCCTGCAAGGCGGGGTGTTCAGGTCCGGTGATGAGTATCTCGTCGGAGCCTTTCCCTGTTAGCCTGATGATTCATGTCCTGTCCATTCTTTTCCGTTGATGGGTGCCGAGCCTGTCCCTGTCAGCCTGATGGTCCATGTCCTGTCTATTCTTTTCCGTTGATGGGCGCCGGCTAGGATCGTTATCCTTTGAGTGGGAATTCGCGACTAGATCTGGGAAGGGCTTGTGGGCCACACTGTACTTTATATTTTATATTATTATTGCTACATACATTTATTTAGATTTCTACGAATTTTTACAAGTTCATTTCTCACAGTCCCCCGCCTAATAATCCATTACATTAAAAATTCGTGTTATTTCATCCAATTCTGCAGGGGAAGGACTATAATTTTCACTCACATTCATTTTCTTCCCAGTCCGTTAACGAATTCTCACTATATGTTTGTGCCAGGTTATGTCTATTTTCAAAATTCTTTAAGGCCTTCATCGCGTTTTTGTTTTCCTTTTCCTCCTCTAATTTCATTAGTTTAGAGAGGGAAGTAGGTCTCCCTTGTGCTTTCTCAGGATCGATTGGAAGTGTGGCAATCTGCATTCCTTGCACAACAGAGTGAATTAGTCTGATGAAGCAAGGAATTAAGCAGGGAAGGAAAATGATTCCGGCAACTGAACAAGTGATGAAAAATACTAGCTTCTTCCACCAAGCCCCTTGCCCGAATATCTGGTCCCACCAGGAGGCTTGTAGGATTGAATTCCATTTTTGGACTGGCACATGCGCTACTTTTTTTATTTCAGCAGCCAATCCTTTTATTGTTTCTCCGTAATCGTCTATTTCCATACAACACTCGGATTCGTTGTATCTGCCACACACTCCTCTCTCCTCGGCTAGCAGATAATCGAGAGCTAGTCTGTTTTGATACACAAAAGCTCTCATTTGTGAATGTTGTTTGGCTAGGAGTTCTAGGGCTTCTGAAGTGTGGTTGGAAACTATCTCTACCACCGCTTGCAACCTGATAAGTCTGTTGAGGAGATAAATGGGGGTTCTGTAACCCCAGCTGCCATCATTTGCCCAAGTAGCGGGCCCGTAATATTGAATGATTCTTTCGGCAGGCCATTCTTCCTCGTTCCACTTCTGGTTGCCTCCCGCTATTGGTAGTTCCCGTTTTAATTCCCTCCTTTGTCTGTTTAATGTCTCAAAGAGAGGGGCTCCCAATGATTTACTCTCTGTTTTAGGTAGAGTAAAGAAAAAGGGCCGAATTATTCCAAGTGTGCAGGATCCTTTCCATTTTCTAGGTAGCTCGCTGTATGCCTTTTTTCCACATATCCAATATATACCATCAGGAGCTTCCCAACCCTTGTTCAACTTTGCCAGATCATCCCAATATTCCTTCAGTCCTATTAGCTCATGGAAGGGATTGGCCCCAGAGTTTTTGTACCAGCAAAGTCCAATTATTTCCATCCATTCACAGTTATTCCCCCGGGAGCGACTCCAATAGCCCGCGGGTGGTTCAGGTTGCCAGGTTTTAGTTTTGCTTTCCGAATTCACCGTGAGTGTGCTTACACACGGGGTATAGCCTACTAAATCAGTGAATTCTTTTTCTTCTCTGCTAATGCAGACAGTACTGATTATTCTTTGGTCTATAACCCATCCCTCTGGTCTTTGTTTTGTTTTTGATATTTTAGAGCCTTCCCATTTTAGAAGTTGCTCTGGGGTTAGTCCCTCTCCCTTCCAAGGCCACCTTTCAGCTGATTTTAAACCGCCACAGATCCAACAGTTAGATAGACCTAATTCTGTGGCTATTTCTTGCATTAGATCTATGAAAAGGTTCTGGTTGGGGGTTGGCAATCCCCAATTGCTGTATTGTTTCTCTAATTGCTCATAGTGCTCACTAAGAGAGTTAAGCCTCTCTTGTTCTAGCCTCTTTTTCCGAGCTTCCACTTCTCGCCTCTTTAACTCTAGGGTTAGTTGTTTTATTTTGTTTTCAGGGTCCACCCCTTCCTCATCCCTGGAGAAGCAGAACACTTGGTCGAATTGCAAACATACCCGGTCATCACCACTTTTTAACAAATCAAGAATTATCGGTTCATTATTAAAAAAAGCTTTCTCTTCATGTTTTAAATTTCTACCTTCCCAATATACTTTCCCTCCCATGGTACACATTTTTAAATTTGCTTTATTGTAACATAAAGGGTTAACCGTATAATATGCCAAAAAGGTGGATTGTCTTTTTCCCCCTATCCAGACAGTTTTGTTACATTGACTGCAGATTGGAATTGGAGGGATCATTCCCACTTCTCTCCTATACCTGAAATGGGAAGTTTCAGTCTTTCTTTTCATAGGAGTTTTAGACTGCCCGTCCTTAAGACTTGCCGTTGGGTGATAACACCAGACCTCCCCCTGTAGTTCACAGAGATTATACTGAGTGCCGTTGGATAAACAAAACCCCCTTTGTTGTTCTGGAGGACAGTCAATTATTCGTCCGGCATCTTTGGCAGTCTGGCACCGCTCACACTTCCCTAGGGGATGATCCCCCAGAGGCACCTCGGGGCTCATTCCCTTGGTCAAGCACATGGCTAGATTCAGGACTATCAGGATTCCCCACCGGTGTATCCCTCTGCCTTGCCCTTCGCCCGTATAAAAATATACGGCGGGGATTACCATCTTCCCGGCAGCAAGGATATTCTTCAGGGGCCCTTGTAGTCCTTATGGCGTACCTTCTTTTGAAGGCAGCCCACTGAGACGACTTAATCGTGTCTGTCCTGCACGGTACTTTTACTGTCTTTCGGCACTCGATTTCCAAAGCCTCTGCCTTGGAGTCTAGCTTCCCTCTTATCCCTTTTTGAAAGAGTAGGAACCACTCAGGAGAGTCGAGTTCCAACAACCCCGCCCTGGTGGCAAGTATTAAGAGACGGCTAGTCAAATCCTGTTCCTTTTCTAGACACTTTGTACACAATCCCTTAGGTTTGTACCCTCCCCAACAGTGGGTTACCCAAATCTGGTTACAATAGGCGCACTTAAAATGTATAAACGGAAAACAATCACACTCAGGGTTGATACAACTTATCTGGTCGTCACTGGTCATTTGTGGTGACGCTGAAGTCTAATTTTTAGTTCTCCCGGAGGGGTGGTGACTTTCCACTTGGAGGTGTCGTATTCCTTTACTTTTTTTACCCGAGATGAGTGCGTCCAACCTTTTTCTGCGGTCCGGACAGCTGTGTCTGTGGTCAGGAGAACCAGGAAAGGTCCTTCCCAATGGGGGGTGAGGGGAAGCTCCTTCCACGCTTTGACGAGGACTTTATCCCCAGGCTGTATCTGGTGTATTGCGAATCCCAGAGTGGCGCTTTGGGGGATCAGTCCTCGTTTTCGCAGTTCCTGTAAATTTTTGTTGATAGCAATGAGATATGGTTGTATTTGCACATCCTCCACTTGAGGGTGTCCTACTGGCATTCCATGTTTGTATGGCATTCCGTACAACATTTCAAAAGGGGACAGACCCGTTTCAGAATGGGGCATTGTTCTAATATTTAGTAAAGCAAGGGGGAGACACTTAATCCATGACATTTTCGTCTCTATCATGAGTTTAGACAATTGGGATTTAAGTGTCTGATTCATTCTTTCCACCTGCCCGGAACTCTGAGGATGCCAGGGAGTGTGGTATTGCCACCTAATACCCAGAGCTTCTGAAATTTGTTTTATAATTTTTGAAGTGAAATGAGTTCCTTGATCCAAATCAATACAGTCCACTATCCCATACCTAGGGATGATTTCTTCCAATAAAATTTTTGATACTGTTTGGGCCGTAGCCCTTGCCCTGGGAAAGGCTTCTACCCAATGCGTTAGTTTGTCAACTATTACTAATAAGAATTTATATCTCCCGATTTTTGGTAATTCGGTGAAGTCCACCTGGATCCTCTCAAATGGTCTGTATGAGAGAGGCCGCCCTCCCCAAACAGTTTGTTTGGAGTTGGATTTATTTACTTTTTGGCAAACCACACACCCCTGTACCTCTTGTTTGGCAATTTCAAAAATCCCCTTGCATCCGAAAAATTTCAGGAACTGATCAGCCAGCGCCCGAGTTCCCCAATGGGTCTGTTTGTGTAGTCTTTGTAACACTCTCCTTGCCACCCCCCTCGGGATCAGCTCCCTCCCATCAGGTAACCACCATTTTCCTTGTTTCATGACTCCCCCTATTTTCTTGAATTCTTCAATCTCTCTCTCTGAAGGGAGCATGGGGATTTCAGGTGATTCCTCCGGAGTCACCTCGGGAATACTTACGGTAAGCAGAGCTGCTCGTTTTGCCTCTTTATCGGCTAGGTTGTTACCTCGGGTTTGAAACTGCAACCCTATCTGGTGTCCTTTTACATGGACAACTGATATTTCTCTCGGCCCCCGGACTGCCTCTAGAATCTGTCGGATTATTTCCCCATGAATTAGGTCTTTTCCTTTGGTATTTATTAGACCCCTCTCTTCCCAAATTTTTCCAAAAGTGTGTACCACACTGAAAGCATACCGTGAGTCTGTGTATATGGTCCCTCTCCTTCCTTTCAACCTCCGGAGGGCTCTTAAGAGAGCATAGAGCTCGCAAGCTTGTGCAGACCAACTTGCTTTCAAAGGACCAGATTCTACAGCTTCCCCAGATGCACCATTTATTATCGCATATCCCGATTTTCTTTTTCCCTCAATAATTCTCGAGGATCCATCTACAAACCACTTCTCTCCCCCTTCTAACTCCTGATCCTCTAAGTCCGGTCTTATTCTGGTCTGCAGCTCCACGATCTCAGAACAGTTATGAACTAATTTCTCTAAAGGTTCACCGAATAAAAACTGAGCAGGATTTTGTGCAGAAGTAGTTTTTAATTCTAAACCGGGTGAACTGATTAAGATGGCTTCATATTTCAGGAGCCTGGAATCAGTCAGCCACTTCTCTGCTTTTTGTTGCAATATGTTTCTCACATCATGGGGAGTGTAAACTACCAGAGGAGCCCCAAAAGTTATTTTCTTTGCTTCTCCTACTAACAGAGCTACTACTACAATTGCTTGTAAACACGTAGGCCAACCTCGACTGACTGGATCTAAGATCTTTGAAAGAAACCCTATAGGTTTCTTTTTGTCTGCCCATTCCTGAGTCAGGACTCCCTGTGCTGTTTGTCCACTCACATCCACAAACAACTGGAATTCTTTATTCGTATCTGGTAGAGTTAGTACCGGGGCAGTCATAAGGACAATTTTTAATTTCTGAAAATTGGACTCATCCTGTTCAGTCCACTTCAGCCTGTCAGTGTTTAATCTTTCATATAAAAACTTCACCTTTTCACTGAAACCCTCAATCCACTGCCTGCAGTATCCCAAGAGCCCTAGAATTTGTCTAATTTGCCTTTTTGTTTTTGGTGCAGGCAATGCAAGGATGCCTGCTACCCTCTCCGGGTCTAATTTTTTTTTCCCTTGAGATATCCAATGTCCAAGATATTTTATTTCAGGCTCTGTGAATTGCAGCTTGGATTTTGATACTTTCAAACCTTTCCTTCCTAGGAAGTTTAACAAGGCAATCGTGCTTTTCCTCACGCTCTCTTCAGTCGGTCCAGCTATTAGCAAGTCATCTACATATTGCAAAAGCTTTGTCTCGTCCTCAAGAGCAAATTGGGTTAATATTTGTTCTAAAGCTTGTCCGAAAAGGTTCAGAGACTCCACAAACCCCTGGGGGAGGACCGTCCACCTTAGCTGTTGCTTCCGGTTTGTATCTGGGTCCTCCCACTGAAATGCAAAATAATCTCTACTCCTTTCATCCAGAGGGCAAGTCCAAAAAGCATCTTTCAAATCAATCACATGTTGTAGTTGATAGCCTGAAATGTATCTTTTCCCATCTTTTAGTTGTGATTCCCCCCCAGCTTCTCTTTCTCCTGTTTACCTGGCGTCAAGTTACCATGGTTACTGAAGTTTCTCTCCTCAGCCCCACGGCGAGAGGCCGGGTAGAGTAAAGAGAGGACCCCGCTGGCATTTCCAGCTGCTTGAAGTTTCTTTAGCCCAGGAAAGCACGGGGTTGGGAGAAGAGAACTCTTCTTTCCTACACGGAAGTTTGTAACTTTTTCCTGTCCCAGAATGCCTCTAAACTATGGAAGCTGAGAAGGCATGCTTACCTTCCCTTCCCTTTCTTTCCCCCCTGTGTTGCCAGGAAACCAGGCCCCCCCTCTCTCCCCTCTGCCCCTCTGTGGAGAATACTCCCACACCTTTGTGGGCATTTGAAGAAGTTGGTGTCTGTTATTTTTTATCTTGGCGTGTGTAACCTTGATTTGTAGAAAGTTTGTAAAATGTACTAACTGAGAAAATAATTGGTTCCCTCTCTGATGTTCCCTCCCTCCGAGAAACCCTGTTAAAAGAGACCCCCCCAGACCCCAAATCCTGGGTCTCTCATCCTTTGGATTCCCCTTCACAGAAATAAACTGTGGAATGCAAACCAGAGAGAGAGTCCCCCCCTGATTTCTTTACTCGCTCTATAGACTTGGATTCTTGAAGAAAATCAGTGAACCCCACAAACATATGCTGGCTCGAAACTCGAGTGAAGAGAAACCTCATCACTGAGCTAGCCGGGCCACACTCGAGAAGATCGAGTCAGATGACGCCCAGAACGTGAGGCTGGCCTGTCCCTCAACAAAGGGGACAGAAGAACCACGGAAGGTGAGATTCTGACCACCGCTGGGACGACATCTACCCCAGAAGCGTCTCTTCGCTGTTCTAAGTGGAAGACGTGTTGGGGAGAAAAGCAAGAACCCCTGTGCACCGAGGGGCTGCTTTTGAGAGCGAGACAACGGCAGGAGCATTCAGAAGACTGAATTCCCCAAAGGGGGGAAGTGGTGAAGAGGGAGTGGGTGAGAGAAGAGTCCCATCCCAGGTGAAACTTCTGGATGCAGAGCAGTTTGGAGCCGTTGGTGAAATAGCTGCGACGGACAGGTGAGATCACAGAGATGGGTGCAAGATTGTCTGTAGCACAAAGGGGGATTTTTAATCAAGTGATTGGCATTTTGCAAATTGGAGAGAAACCGTTTTCTAAGAAAAAAGTGAAAAAATTAGTGAATTGGGTTTTTTTAAATTTTCCTCAAGTGTCTCCTGCAGATGTAACTTCTGTTTCCTTTTGGAACAGAGTGGGGACAAAATTGACTGAATCTGTGAATGCTGGAGATAGTTCAGCAGAGAAAGTAATCCATTTGTTTGTTTTGGTTAGACTAACCCTTATTGAAAAAGAAAAAAAAAAGGTTATCCAATCCTAACCCTGATAACCCTGTTTCTTTACCTCAACCCTGTTACCCTAAGCTGGGGGAGTCCTCTCAGCACCCCTGTTCCAGGAGCTCTGGCCAAGCTGTTGGAAACCTTTTCCTAAAACCCATCCCAGCTCCCTCTCCTACCCCTCTTTACCCTCAATATCCCTCTCCTTTTGTTCCTGGTGGTCTTTTGGGTACACAAAATGGAGGAGACCACATGGTGAGCCTCCCCCCAAGTGTTACACAAAGGGCCCAGGAACTTCAAAATGGTGGCGAGCACATGGTCAACCCCCAGGTTGCTTCTTCTTCCCACAATCCCTTTGTTGCCCCTCCCCCCCTCAACCCTTTCCTCCCTCAAGACCTCCCCCCTCCTGGTCCTCCAGACCCTCCCTCCTCTGCCTCCGCCCCACCCCTCAGGGGTGTCTCCCTCCCAAGGCACCCCGCCCCTGACCCCTCCTTCCCCCCCTGCAACCCCGCCTGCCCTCTCTCTGCTGCTGGCTCCCAGGTCACTCCCTCCAGCTCACACAGTGTGGAGAAGGGAGGGGGTGAAGGGACAAACCAGGAACAGAGGCCTGCCTTCTTTGCAGCACCTGTAACTTATGGGAGGGGAGGAACATTACCAGAATGGAATGCAATGTCATTTCGATTGAAAATGGAATTATGCAAAGCAGCAAAAGAGTTTGGAAAGGAAAGCCAATTTTTTAAAAGTCTTTTAAAGGCAACCCTCTCCTCCAACCAATTGGTCCCCCATGATTTGAAGGATTTGTTTTCCTGCCTTCTATCCCCAGGAGAATATTTGCTCTGGGAAGGGGCTTGGAAAAGATCGTTGAAAACCCTTTTGGGAGAATTACTGAGCAGTGATTTTGAAGCTTTAGATGAAACGGGTAAAATAATTACCATGAATCATTTATGTGGTGAAGGTGATTGGAGCGAACCTATTGACCAAGCCCAAAATTTGCCAAAAGGAGTTAGAGAGAAAATAAAGAAGGCTGCAGAGAAAGCATTTTTCAATATTCCTCTTTCTGAATCTGTTGTTCCCTATGCTCAAGTTAAACAATGTTCTGATGAAAGATTTGTAGATTTTGTGAATAGATTAAAGGTACAGATTGAAAGACAAGTGCAGAATACCACCCTGCACTCTGACTTGCTGTTGGAAATGGCTCGAGTGAATGCGAATGAAGCCTGCAAAGCACTGATTCGGGTGCTGCCGAAAGATCCACCACCGACCTTGACAACTTTGATCGAGATGTGTACGGATGTAATCAGCACTTCAATGCCAAGGACTGAGGATTCCCAAAGAACCCCAGGAAGGATTGCAGCCACAACTGTACTTACTCTGCCATCACCAGCAAAGCCGAAGGGAGCGTTCACCTGTCATCGGTGTGGACAGCCAGGACATTTTGCAAAGTTCTGCCAAGTGCCATATCCTAACAAGCAAGGGCAGGGAAACTTGGAAAAGGGAGGGGGTCCTCAGAACCAAAAAAACTAGATACGCAGCGCGAGTCTATTCCGCGCAGAGACACAAGTAGAATAGAAGTCGCAGGGGGAGGGAAAATTGAATGTGATAACACTCTTAAATGTGACGTTTCTCACAGGTCTGACTTCTGCCACCGAAATAACACCAATGGTTGTGAGGTTTGGAAGCCAAAATTACCTCTCAAATTGTTTACTGTGAAAGATCAATTTTTTAGGTCTCGCCACTGGACGGTTGTTTCCGTTGACCCGCTGAGGGAAAAACTGACCCCCGACTTGAATTGTAAGTTTCTTGTTATTGGGGACACAAAAAACACACCCCCAGAGATTGAAATTTCTCCTGTCACTCTTTCAGCTGACTTGGATGCACTCATCCTTTTGGCACGGTGCATCAACCCACCATTCTACCTGGCACAAGGGCAGGTAATTGCTCAAGCTATTCCCATTCCATCAGGGATCCCAGTAGATGATGTAGCACCTCAGATCTACTGGGCTCAAGCAGTAGGAGAAAACAAACCCATCATCTCATGCCATTTGAAAAAAGGTAGTGAAGGCATGGGAATGACAGGCATGATAGACACAGGAGCAGATGTGACTGTCATCCCTGAAAGGAGATGGCCACCACAATGGGAACTGCAACCGATGGTTAGCCACATCCAAGGTATAGGGGGAGCCCAATTGGCCAAGATATCAAAGGAACCCATTCAGATTAGAGGACCTGATGGGCAAATAGCATCTATTCGCCCCATTGTCACTGATTTCCAGGTTCCCCTGTGGGGAAGAGATGTCATGTCCCAATGGGGAGTCCGCATTGAAATTCCGAAAACACCTCGGGGTTTTTGATTGCGGCCACTGAGAAGCGCCAGACCCAGAAACTAGAATGGACCACAGATTCCCCAATTTGGATACCCCAGTGGCCGCTGAGTAAAGAGAAATTAAAGGCGCTAAACGAGTTAGTAGATGAGCAATTAGCCCAAGGCAATATTGAACCTACTTTTAGCCCTTGGAACTCCCCTGTGTTTGTCATTAAAAAGCCAGGGAAAGACAAGTGGAGATTAGTTCATGATCTGAGAGAAATTAACAAAGTCATTGTAGACATGGGACCTCTTCAACCAGGGATGCCGTCTCCTGCCATGCTTCCTCAAAATTGGGAATTGGCTGTGATTGACATCAAAGATTGCTTTTTCAAAATTCCTCTAGACCCTATCGATGCCCCCAGGTTTGCTTTTTCTGTGCCTTCCCTCAACAGAGAAGCCCCAATGAGAAGGTTTCATTGGAAATCCCTCCCCCAAGGGATGAAAAATTCACCTGTGATTTGCCAATGGTATGTTGCTGCCTTGTTATCCCCTGTGCGAGCTGAGGTGGGGGAAGCCATTATCCTGCATTATATGGATGATGTGCTAGTGTGTGCCCCCCAAGAAAAATTGCTCCAGTCCACACTGGACCGGGTGATCGAAGTTTTAACAACTGCAGGACTCACCCTTCAGGAAGAAAAAGTACAAAAGATGCCTCCTTGGAAATACCTAGGTCTGGAAATCACTGCAAAAACAATTGTTCCTCAAAAATTAGCTTTTAACAGCAATCCCAAAACCTTAGCCGACTTGCACTCTCTGTGTGGAACACTGAATTGGGTTAGGCCTTGGCTAGGCATTGCCACTGATGACCTAGCCCCTCTTTTCAATTTATTGAAAGGGGGAGATGAGCTGAGTGCTCCAAGGACTCTGACTCCAGAAGCCAGGGATGCTTTAGAGAAGGTAAGCAGCATGATGGAGAAGAGACAGGCACATAGATGCCATCCAGAGCTGCCTTTCAAATTTATTGTAATGGGGAAATTGCCACACCTTCAGGGGTTGATTTTTCAGTGGGACAAGGACCAGAAAGACCATTTGATAATCATTGAGTGGGTCTTTCTCAGTCACCATCGGTCCAAAAATATTACAAGGCCACAGGAATTGATGGCCCAGCTGGTTAGAAAGGCCAGGCTGAGAATGAGAGAACTTGCTGGCTGTGATTTTTCATGTATACATTTGCCCCTAAGCCTCTCTGAGGAAGAAACCTCCTCAGTGAAGATGACCAGAGAAATGTTTGAGCACCTCTTGAGGAATCAAGAGACCCTGCAAATTGCTCTGGAGAATTTTACTGGGCAGATTTCAGTTCATGCCCCTGCACACAAATTGTTTAATTCAAAATTTAATTTGGTACCAAAAGATAAGAGGAGTCAGAAGCCCCTTGAAGCTTTGACTGTTTTTACTGATGCTTCTGGAGCATCCCGAAGGTCAGTAATGACCTGGAAGGATCCTCAGACGCAGCAGTGGGAAACAGATGTTGATTATGTAGAAGGATCCCCTCAAATTGCTGAGTTAGCAGCAGTGGTTAGAGCATTTGAGAGGTTTTCAGAACCATTCAATTTGGTCACTGATTCAGCTTATGTAGCAGGAGTAGTTTCCAGAGCAGAAAATGCAGTCCTCAAGGAGATCTCAAACAGAACTTTGTTTGAATTGCTCTCAAAATTAATTTATGCAGTTTCCCATCGAGAACATCCCTATTTTGTTATGCATACCCGGTCGCACATGGAATTACCTGGTTTCATAGCAGAAGGGAATGACAGAGCTGATTCCCTGGCTGCTGCCCCTGTTGGACTGGCCAGACTCCCTGACCTGTTTCAACAGGCAAAATTAAGCCATGAAATGTTTCATCAGAATGTACCAGGTTTGATTCGACAGTTTAATCTGAAACGAGATCAAGCCAAAGCCATTGTGGCCACATGTCCCCACTGTCAGCGCACAGCTCTGCCATCCCTGGGTGCTGGAGTCAATCCAAGGGGACTGAAAAGCTGTGAAGTATGGCAAACTGATGTAACACACATCCCTGAATTTGGACAGATAAAATATGTACATGTATCCATTGATACCTTCTCGGGAGCAATTTTTGCCTCAGCCCATGCAGGAGAAAAAGGTGTGCATGCCACAAAGCACCTGTTGCAAGCTTTTTCTGTACTAGGAATCCCTAAAGAAATTAAAACAGATAATGGACCAGCATATATTTCCAAAGTGTTTAAGGAATTTTTGCAGGAATGGGGAGTGAGACACAAGACAGGAATCCCCCACTCTCCAGCAGGTCAAGCAATAGTAGAGAGAGCACACCAGTCACTCAAAAGAGTTTTGAAAAATCAATGGAAAAACAAAGTAAAGTTAACACCACAGGAAAGATTATGCAAAGCCCTGTTCACTCTCAATTTTTTAAACTGTTCTATGGAAAATCAAAACCCCCCAGTGGTTAAGCATTTCTCCCCTCATGGCAAACACAAGCTCAAGGAACATCCACCAGTGCTGATGAGAGACCCTGAAAGTGGAAAAATTGAAGGTCCTTACAAATTAGTGACATGGGGAAGAGGATACGCTTGTGTATCAACACCCCTGGGTTTGCGGTGGGTCCCACAGAGGTGGGTAAAACCGTACATTGAAAAACATCCCACAAGACCCCCCGATATTTCAGTAGCAGAAGTTCAAAGAACAAACAAGTATTTGGGTGGAGAAGGAAATCCAGATTCTCCATTCTACCCTGACTTTCCACTGTTGAATCTGTTTATTGATGAATTTAGCTAATGGTTTTTGTTCTTGTTTACCTGTATTTTAAGAAGAAACCATCCTCAGTATGACAGTTTTGTAGACATTTTCTCAGAATGGGGATTTTCGGGATGGCTGTCTTCTGTTTTCCGTACTGTTTTAGGGTTTTTTGCAATTGTTGTTGTTGTTTTGATTATGTTTTCTGTTTTGCAACGTTGGTGTGTTACCACCACCACCAAGTTAATTTCTCCTGCACCTCAGATAAATGCTGTGGAATTCCCAAATCCCAATACACCCCAAACCCCTTCCCCTTGGTTTGAAGAAGTAAAACCAAGTTCCCTTCCTTCTTTTGGAAAAAATTAGGGGGAGATGTTGTAGTTGATAGCCTGAAATGTATCTTTTCCCATCTTTTAGTTGTGATTCCCCCCAGCTTCTCTTTCTCCTGTTTACCTGGCGTCAAGTTACCATGGTTACTGAAGTTTCTCTCCTCAGCCCCACGGCGAGAGGCCGGGTAGAGTAAAGAGAGGACCCCGCTGGCATTTCCAGCTGCTTGAAGTTTCTTTAGCCCAGGAAAGCACGGGGTTGGGAGAAGAGAACTCTTCTTTCCTACACGGAAGTTTGTAACTTTTTCCTGTCCCAGAATGCCTCTAAACTATGGAAGCTGAGAAGGCATGCTTACCTTCCCTTCCCTTTCTTTCCCCCCTGTGTTGCCAGGAAACCAGGCCCCCCCTCTCTCCCCTCTGCCCCTCTGTGGAGAATACTCCCACACCTTTGTGGGCATTTGAAGAAGTTGGTGTCTGTTATTTTTTATCTTGGCGTGTGTAACCTTGATTTGTAGAAAGTTTGTAAAATGTACTAACTGAGAAAATAATTGGTTCCCTCTCTGATGTTCCCTCCCTCCGAGAAACCCTGTTAAAAGAGACCCCCCCAGACCCCAAATCCTGGGTCTCTCATCCTTTGGATTCCCCTTCACAGAAATAAACTGTGGAATGCAAACCAGAGAGAGAGTCCCCCCCTGATTTCTTTACTCGCTCTATAGACTTGGATTCTTGAAGAAAATCAGTGAACCCCACAAACATATGCTGGCTCGAAACTCGAGTGAAGAGAAACCTCATCACTGAGCTAGCCGGGCCACACTCGAGAAGATCGAGTCAATCACACTATACCACACATCTTCTGGTGTGAGCCTATTTAGTAAAGTATAGGGGTTGGCCACCACCGGGAATCTAGTCCGGGTCCTAGCGTTTACCGCTCGTAGGTCCTGGACCAATCGGAAGCTACCATCCGTCTTCCTTACAGCCAGGATGGGGGTGTTGTGTTGAGACATGCAAGGTTCTAAAGTTCCCCCTTTTAGGAGGTCATCAATTATTTGTTTCAACCCCCTTCTCCCTTCCATCGGGATGGGATATTGTTTGACTCTTATAGGGTCCTCAGAGTTCTCGATTTTTATTTCGATAGGTTTGATATCTAGCTTTCCTACCTCTCCTTTTGAATGCCATACTTTAGGGTTTATTTTCTCCTCATCCTTAGGAGTCAACTTAAATATTTTTACCACCAATTCAGAGTTTTTAATCATGATATTAATTCTTAAAGCGACAATCATGTCCCTTCCCAGCAAATTGTAATCTGCTTCTTCTACTAATAGCAAATTCCCTAAGCAAATTTTATTTTCAGATTCTATTTCCACATCTTTTATTATAGGTACTTCAAAGGGGTCTCCCTTTGCACCGATTACAAAAACTTTTTCTCTGCTAGCCACACATCCGTATGGCAATTTCTGCAGGGTACTTCTCTCTGCCCCAGTATCCACAAGAAAACTTACCTCCTGTCGTTGGGGTCCCACTTTTAACTTTATCAAGGGCTCCTTGGATGTTCTGGTCCCCAAATTAAAGAGCCCCTGACACCCCTAGTCTTCCTGAAAAATTTTCTCATCTTTTATTTTTTGTTTACAATTCCGCTGAACGTGTCCTACCTGTTTACAGTAGTAGCACTCAGGGGGCTCTCTCCGTGGGGCCGGGGCTGCCCGGTGAGAACCTCGACCTTTCCCGGGTAGTGTTTTAAAACTTACCCTGCATCTGTTCTTGTTTCTGGACCTCTTTTACCGCAGTTACTAAAATTCTAGCTTGCAATTTCTGCTTCTCATCCTCTCTCCTCATGTATACTTTTTGAGCTTCCCTTAGGAGCTCCTGAAGACTTTTATCTTGCCACCCCTCGATCTTTTCTAATTTTCTCCTAATATCTTCCCAAGATTTAGCAACGAATTGTGTTTTTAACAGAACCTCCCCCACAGGAGAGTTCGGGTCAGTCCCAGAGTAAATCTGTAAACTTCGCCGTAATCTCTCGATCCATTCAGTGGGTGGTTCCTCTTTTCCTTGACATTCTCTAAAAACTTTGCTAATATTCTGGCCCCTAGGGACCGCTTCTCTTATACCTTGTACAATCATGCTCCTTAAATCCATCATGTTCCGTCTGCCTTCCTCCGTCTGTGCATTCCAGCTCGGGCTTACGCTAGGCCATTTCTGGTTACCTGGCGTCCCCTGTGGATTGCGTCTGTCCCAGTCTCTGATCCCGGCTTGTTTAATCATCTCTCTTTCCTCCTGATTAAACAATGATCTCAGGATTGCCATAAGATCGTCAAAGGTATAAATACTGCTCCCTAAAAATTCATCTAACCTCTCAGCCACCCCAAGAGGGTCATCCAACAACCGCCCCATTTCTTTTTTAAATGCCCTTACATCTCCAGAGTTAAGGGGTACATTCACAAAACCGATCACTCCCGGGGCCGTCGGTACTTCCCTAAGAGGGAACAACCGGTGCCCCTCTTCACTCTCTCCCCATTCATTATCTATCATTCTCGCTCTCAAACGGGTTCTACTTGCGGGAGGGGAATTGGTGATTGTGGGTTGCCTCCCTGTTATCAATTGTGGGAATTCTGCCGCCACCCGGCTGAAGGGAGGAATCCCCTCCGTTGTATGGGAGGGTCCCGGTTGTGGCGGCTGGACCGGCAGGGACGGATAGGGTGATCCCCAGCCTTGTGCAGGAAAAACCTCCGAGGAGGTTGCTGTGGTTACGGTGTTTACAGGCGGGGAAAGGGGAAGGGCTGCCGGCATCGCTGCTGGCCCCGAGTCTCCCGTCTGAGACACACGTATCTCAGTGGGTTGGTCTTGGGGGCCCAAGGGTGCTGAAGGCACCACTTGATCTGCAGAGGAAGGTCCCGCCGGTCCTCGATATGGGGGTGGTAAGTGATCGAGGGGTTCCCAGGACTCAGCTCTCGACTCACGTTTTTCTTTTTGTTTTATTGGAAATAGCCCTACTCTGACATTTACCCAGAGCTTAGCATATTCCCTCTCCTCAGGATCTGAGGGGACCTTGTTCTCCACATAGGAGAATAACTTGTTACACGTCCATATTTCAAATGTGCCTAACACTGGCCAAGTGAGGTGACTTCTCAACTCCTGTCCTCCCCAAACCTCCATACAATAATGTATTAATTTCTCCTTTGATTTCCCCTTCCTCTGGGGACAATCTTCCCAGTGTTTTAGCATCCACCCCAAGGGACTCTCCAGTGGGATGTCTGGTGATTCCTCCCCCTGATCGGAGGAATCTTTCCCTGTGCTTCTTCCTTGAAGCTTACTCTTTTTCTGCCCCATACTTCGCAAATATATATTCTTACCTTTCTTCGACTTCTCCGGGAGTCGATATCTGTTTCTGCGTTGTGTACTTAGGAATCAAAATTTGCCGATACTCACCTTTCAGCGAGCTGAGCTGAGGTCTCTTGTAATCGGTACTTTTTGATTCTTTCCTGGACCTCTACCTGGGTCCGTTTACTAAAAGGGTTTACCAATTCTCGAGCTCAACAAGACGTATCCTTCCCCTTTTAGTACCTTGCGATCAGTTCCCGAGACACCCTTTGGCCTCAGGTTTTACGAGTGTGTGTCGAGAGAAAAAAAAACTTTCACTCTGTATCGCTTCCTTCGCGGCCGGCCAATTCCCTCGCGGGAGGATGGAAACGCGGCCTTGAAGTCCGCACTCGCTTCGTGATCAGATCACGTCTCACACACTCGCCCGATCGCCCACTCAACCAGCAGTACTTACAGCTATTTTCCTGCGTGGGTGTCTTTGTGCACACTAGACGTTTTACGAGCAAAGCAAGCCGCGGCTTCCCAAAGGCTCCGTGCCTTCCCGAGCTCTCCGATCCGGATCCTTTTCCTTTTTATTGTGGTTTTTACCTCTGCCTAAATTTGATTCGGATATCGGAATGAACTACGGGGGTTCTCAACTCACCAGGCCGCCAAAATCAGCGGGGGTACCCGTCCTGGGCAGCGAGATTCCCCGCAGTTTCTCCGATCCGAGTCACGGCACCAATCTGTTATAAATGCAAAGGCAGATTTGGGTTAAATAAAAAACAATTTATTATAAAACAATTTCTATAAAAAAATAAACAATGAGGAAAAACCACAATAAAACAAACAGCGCAGCGCTGGGTGGACAGGGGTCTATACCCAAAGGTATAGGTGTTCCCAAATCCACCAAGGAGGGTAGACTGTCCGGGGTTTTTATAGGGATTTTGTGCCTTGAGGCCAAATTCCAGGCAGGCACCATTCACCAAGGGTCCTTGATTGTTGTATGAATTGATTTCCTGGCGTTGGAGAATAGAGTCAAATAGACGTCCGGACAGAGTCTCCTCATATGTAAAGAAGTTCTGGGTGTTTCTTGATTTCATTGTGGTTCAGGCCATCTGGATGGGATGGTTGGATCCGGGTTGGAGCTGATGGATATCTCGGCTGGACTTTTTCCCTTTGTCTACCTGATTGCTTCCCCCAACGGTGGCCTGCAAGGCGGGGTGTTCAGGTCCGGTGATGAGTATCTCGTCGGAGCCTTTCCCTGTTAGCCTGATGATTCATGTCCTGTCCATTCTTTTCCGTTGATGGGCGCCGAGCCTGTCCCTGTCAGCCTGATGGTCCATGTCCTGTCTATTCTTTTCTGTTGATGGGCGCCGGCTAGGATCGTTATCCTTTGAGTGGGAATTCGCGACTAGATCTGGGAAGGGCTTGTGGGCCACACTGTACTTTATATTTTATATTATTATTGCTACATACATTTATTTAGATTTCTACGAATTTTTACAAGTTCATTTCTCACACAGCCATGAGATAAGAAAATTAACACTAACAGCCACAATATGAATGACAGAGGGTACAAGAAAGAGGTGAACAATTCAAATGAAAGCAATACCTGACTATTCCCCCTGCCACCCTGCACCGACCCAAAAGAGATCCCTACCCCCCATGCAGGAAATGATGTGAGGTAGTACAGAATGACTTCTGGGTCCTTGGTATGGCCCCTGCTAGCTACTGCAAAAATCAACCCTGTCCTGTCTGGAGCCAAGAAAATGTTATTACTGCCTCTTTTCTCTCACTTTCGCTGTGTTCACTTGTGGTTTTGTTAATGAGAATCTGACTCAAACCCCCAGAGTGGCCTGGCTAGCTCAGTGATGAGGTTTCTCTTCACTCTGGTTTCGAGCCAGCATGTTTGTGAGGTTCACTGATTTTCTTCAGGAATTCGAGTCTATAAAGCGAGTAAAGAAATCAGGGGTGGACTCTCTCCCCGGGGTTGCATTCCACAGTTTATTTCTGTGAAGGGGAATCCAAAGGGCGAAACACAAAGGATTTGGGGTCTGGGGGTCTCTTTTAACAGGGTTTCTCGGAGGGAGGGAACATCAGAGAAAGAACCAATTATTTTTTCTCAGTTAGTACATCTTACAAACTTTCTACAAATCAAGGTTAACACACCAAAATAAGAAATAACAGACACCAACTTCTTCAAATGCCCACAAAGGTGTAGGAGTATTCTCCACAGAGGGGCAGAGGGGGAGAGAGGGTGGGAGCCTGGTTTCCTGGCAACACAGGGGGGAAAGAAAGGGAAGGCAAGGTAAGCATACCCTCCCAGCTTCCATAGCTCAGAGGCATTCTGGGACAGGAAAAACAGAGTTACAAACTTCCGTGTTGGAAAGAAGGGCTCTCTTCTCCCAAACCTGTGCTTTCCTGGGCTAAAGAAATTTCAAGCAGCTGGAAATGCCAGCAGGGTCCTCTCTTTACTCTATCTGGCCTCTCGCAGTGGAGCTGAGGAGAAAATCTTCAGTAACCATGGTAACTTGACGTCAGGTAAACAATAGGAGAGAGAAGCGGGGGGGGGGGGGGGTGGGGGAGGGGGAGTAAATCACCACTGAAATAGGGGAAAAGATACATTTCAAGCTATCAACTACTAACATAAACTAACAACAACATTCTAACAACTTTACCAAAACAAGAATCTGCATGGCAGCGTCAAAAGGGGTGTGACCCTAGAACACAGCAGTAACATCTTGGTCACTTGCTTTGCCCCTGCACACACAGGCTTAGAGCTTTATGACATCTTAGGTGCCCTCCAATGGCACCAATTTTATCATGACACGGCCTCTGAAGATTTTCATAAATTGTTTAGGGGACCAAACACCCCAAACTTGGTGACTGATTAGGTGACCTGATGAGTGAGCTGCTGATAGACAAGCACTTCACTGTAGAGTTTGTGGCATCAGCACTCAAATTCTATGGCTATTTATGATGTGTATAAAAATTATAAAGGCACCACTCTAAATGAAAAAAAGAGAAAACATTAATTTTGAGTTGCTGAGGGATCCCATCTTAGACTACAGTGCAAATACAGACTGTGATGCACCCCAAAAGATCATGAGAGCAACAGGGCTATGTTGTCAGGAACAAGACGTGTCACAGGAGCAAAGCACCTTCAGAAGATGCAGATACTATATATGCCAAGAAGGTAGTTATTAATTAAAAATATTGACAGCCTTCCCAACTGTTTTGGATCACTTGTCATTTGGTCACTGTTAGGAACATACTTTTACTGCTTTTCTGACAAGGTACAGCAGCTGTGGAAAAAACTGCCCTGTAAAAAGTACTGGAAAATGCCAACTCTTTGGTTTTTGATTTTTGCTCTGCTTGACAGCCTCGTGTTTAGTTAAAGTTGCTGGCAGCTGTTGTATTAGAACAGGAAATAAAAGAAAAAGAGAAAGAGAAAAAGAAAAAAGAGAAAGAGAAAAAGAAAAAAGAAAATAAAAAGAAAAAGAAAACCCCAGAACTGCTCTGAAAATATTTTTGTAATTAAATTTGTGGATTATTTAGCTGAAGATATTAGTGACTCCTGATATGGGGAGAGGCTGAGTTGGGATTGCTCAATGTCCTGGTTTAGGGCAAAATTTGGGAGAAAACCTCCAGTGGGGCTCCCCCCGGGAAGCAAACCCACGTGGCCCCTTTTTTTCCCACCCCCCAACCGGTTCGGGAAGAGATTTCTCTGAGAGAAGTGGAAAAAAACCTGTTTATTTCACAGGCACAGCACTACCCAGCACAAAAATGAATGATATCACATTACAAAACCTCTCGCCCTTCAGAAGAGATGACAAACTTCAGAGGGTCTCTTTCCTGTGGGTGTTCGCTCTGTTATCAGTCCCTCTGGCGCTGGAAAATGCCGCTACCCAGGCTGGGCTCCCGGTAGTCCACAGGTGCAAGCTCCCGGTGCTCCCCCAAGTCTCCAGTCCAGAGCAGGTTCGATTCGTTTCAAAAAAGGGAAAGAAAACAGTCCAGGAAGACCTCTCTGCTCCGGCTAGTTGGAAAGCCAAGGCGATCTGTGTCTTGTTGTCTGTCTGTGCTGTAGTCAAAACTCCCGATGCGGGGGGGAGCAAGTACAGTCTCTGATAACAGACTCGGTGCTTCTTTTCCACTCACTTTTACTCTGAGATGGAATTTTAAGAATACAAAACCTGTGTCTGGGTTAGGTGGACGAATGGGGATACAATTTAACATCATAATCAACCCAGGACACTCAACCAGGAGAGGATTAGGCTTAAGAGTACTAAATGTGTATAAACACCCGATGGGAGAATGTAAAGAAGATGGGGCCAGACTCTCCTTGGTGTTATACCATGGATGAACAGGAGACAAGAGTCACATACAGAAATAAGAGGTTTTTAGTATAAGAACTGGGTTTTTTTTTCTGTCAGTGCATCTATTTATTTACATACAGTAAAAAGCTATTGGCATTTGATGCTAAAGAGGAAGAACCAAGGCCAACATCCAACATTTCTGTCAGGGCAGGCTTAAGAAGCATGATATCCCACCATCTGATGAGTACCTTCTGTACTTCTGTACATTCTGGAGCAGTGATCTCATATTGCACTCAAGAATGTTTCATCTTGGGTGCATACCTAGAAAGGATTCTCTGGCATAGGGCTTTGTTGAAAAAAATAATAGCAAGAGCTCTTTGGTGCCCGTCTTTACATTTAGTCAAAAGGCTTGCATCTTCTCTGGTTTGTCTCTATCATATTGCCAAATATTGCTGTACACGATCATATTAACAGTGATGGTCAAAGCTCTGGCAAAACATATTTCTACCCTATTTTTTTCTCTTCTATTCAAGGAATAGAGACCAACACAATACTGATCTGAAGACAGGCTTGTTGGAATCTGAAATAAAAGCCCCTCTGAGTCCCTCGGAGAGAGAAAAGAACTAAAATATATTAAACCACACAGACATGAAATAAGAGTGTAGGTTTTAGTTTTAAGTAAGTAGAAATATATCTTAAGTGCCTTAGGAGACTGTGTTAGCTAGTAAAAAGCCCTAAAGCCTAGTTTAAAGTTCAGTAGTATTACCCTTTACAAAATTAACTTAGCTCTAGACATAATGAAAACATAGCTTGCATTTCTAGATAGGACAGATATTCACATAAACAGGTAATGCTCTATACGTAGAATTTAGGTAAGGACTGACACTGCTTTCGTACATTAAGAATTAGGTATAGATTGGCGTAGAAAGAATGTTTTAGAATTGTGTTTTTAGCTGATTGGATGATTTATGAATCCAATACAATCCCCTGTATTGGGGTGAAAAAGAGAGATCACACCACAAAGAAGAGGAAGAAGGACAACAACAGATCATCATAAATATCACAACACAGAAAGAAGAAAAAACTGCTTCTGCTGCCGTCCAGATCAAGGGAACTTTATGCCAGCTGGTGCTCAACATATTGGGACTCTATGCCAGAAAGCTTTTAGCATGGACTTTAATACTCTGAACTCTCTGCCTTCGAGACTGATGCATTCATACAATAAACAGCTCTACTGCAACTGACAACTGCTCTTGTCTCTTTGAGACCTGGAGACCCCCACACAAAACTTTACACAGGCTGAAGGTAAACATGTTATAGTCAGCAGTGAACTACTCCCTGCTGGCTGAGAACGTATGTGCTCTTTCCTATGGCTGTCAATCCTCTGTATGAGCTGCAGGTATTTTCTTAAACCACGGCCATTTCTAAAGTCAAGCTGCAGTGGCTTCACTAGGGTTTCTTCATCATCCACATATAGAACCACGAAATTTATATCTTACCATTTGAAGCTGGAAGGGTTCTAAGCATAATTTAAACAGGGCACTTAGATGTTTCACTGGAATAGCTTCTGCTTTCACGTGAAAATACGTGTGAGTAGGTTGGGGCTGGACAAATGCAGTGCTACGCATAAGCAGTATAAGGGCAGGTTTGAAACTGCTTGTTTGAAACTGGTGTAGAGATTTGTGTCTGTTTTCAGACCAGCAAATAGAATGATAGTCAAGAGAACAGCCATTAATACAGTAAGTAAAATAATGTCACTATTTCATGAATTCACACTGGTTTGCTCACTTGAACTTAGCTATTTTTGAATTGTGCATAGGCTGCCTTGTAGCTGTACCAATGTGTTCCTTTGCTTGATAACAACTTTGGGAAAAACATTAAAGGACAATAAAGGGAATATATTAAAGATTTCACCCTAAAAATAATCGTTCTATTAACAGAAGACTTAAGTTAACACATCTAAACATAAAGTAGAATTAATGCAGTTCACAAATAATTTCACAAACAGATGAACTCCAAATATAGCCAAAAACCAGCTGAATATTTCAGAAATAATGACATATTTGTTTAAGAAAAAGCACTGTTGTCATAAACACATCTTATAGCATACAGAACAGCAGAACACCATCAATACACAGCTGCACACATGAGCTTGTGTAAACAAAAAAAAATACTGCTGCTGGAATTAGAACAGCTAGTAAAACATGACAGAGATGAACTCTCCTTTTTTGAAAGGAATGGAAAAGAAACTCCCAACATGTTTCTGAAAGTTAATGGATTTTTTGCTAATATTAGGATAATTACTGTCCAATATGGTTTCTGACACAAATCTCCTTCATATCCTTTTAAGAAGGTACTCATTCTCTTGAAAAGACTATTTTCTCTTGAACCCTCTAAAATATTGCCTAGGTTTGATGATCCATTGGTCTTCTTGCTGTAGGATCTTTATGTCTCTAGTGGGATCAAACAGCTGTAACTGCATCCTTGGAGCAATCTTCATCACCACAAGAAGTAGATAGTTGATGTAGATCCATGTGGATAGAAGGTTTCATAAACAGCTGCCTTTCAGTTCTCCATGTGCTGATTTCCTAATCCTGTTCATTTAAATGAATGAAGATAATACTGAAGAATGAGAAGAAGGTAAAAAACAACAAAAAAAGTTGTAGTAAATATATTGCCTTAGAGGAAAAAGATTAAATCTGTTTAGTCACTAAATCACCAAAATATCACCAAAATATCACAGTAAATGGCAATATTAATGAAGAAGGCAGAAACACCTGAAGGATTTAGCTAGAAAATTCACACCAAAATCTAATGAAATTCTTTACTGTTAAATAGTCGAACTAGGCAACTTTAGGTCTTAAAATCATTCATACCAGCATGTCCTTATTATAGCCAGGAAAAGAAATATGCTCAGTCATTGACTGGCTCAGATGCTAAGCTTGTTCTATTTACATGAAAATTTAGATGTACTAAACCATGGTTTCTTTACCTCAGGTAACTGTATTGTTCATTGACCTGTCTTAGATAAATTCATTAAGTCAAGAGATCCAAGTGTTAATCCAGAAACAAAATCTTCACATTTTGAATGAAGAACCAAATTTACTAAAGCAGTGACACTGCTGCACCTCCATGTCCCCAGGTCCATCAGCTGCAAGGCTAAGATTAAAATGTAACTGTTAAAGGGTATCCATGCAACTCATTCCTAGTAGAATTCCTATGACAAAAAATTCTGGGAAATGTTTCATATTAGCAATGACGTTGTACAAAACCTTTGGTGTTTAGAGTTTCAAGAGGTAGTACTAAAACTAGAAAATCCCACATAGAACCAGCTCTTTTGATGGATTTTGTTGAAGAAAGAGGAAGCTGGCAATGGAAAGAAGCATATAAAAACTGTAGTCAGGTAACTGATACTCTTCATAGACTTGAAATGCTTGTTCACTTTATCTGCATACCTGAAACCAAAATCCTCATCTAAAGTATTCTCATTTCAGTCAAAATATCTTTGACCCATGCCTAGTCATTTTAATATTAGAAAACTCTGGATGCATTGAATAGCCTGGGTGTCTCTCATAGACAGGACTAAGGGTCTGCCATGGTTTTAAAGCAGTAATTAAAGAATTACTAGAAAACTTACTTATTTTTTTGCTGTGAGATATGGATTAGAACAAGAGCAAAGCAGGCTTAAAACTTAAAAGGAATAAAGAAAGTTTATTAACAAAAACTACAAGAATAAGAACACTGGAATAAAACCTCCAGAACAGCCCTTTTCTCCTGCACTACCCAACCATTCCCTTGTTTACATGACAACATAGAGACAAAAAACTTTGGAACTTTGGTGTTTAAAACAGTCCTAATTCCTGCTAGAGTCTTTTCATCAGTCTTTGTAGATAAACAGAAGTCTTTCTTCTGCTAATCTATGGAGTTTCTCACAAGAAAACTATTTCTGTTATAGCTTTCTATTTCTCTGATGCCAGCTGCCCGGAAATCTGCCATCAGTTCACTCCTCCCATTTCACATCACTCTGAGGTGTGCATGGGTCAATGACTCTAGGGATACAATTTTGAGGATGAGTTATTCAAAGGCAAAAGTTCTCTTCATCTGTCTCTGTGAGCTTTCCTGGAAAACAGAAGTTTTCTCTTTGCCTGAAGCAGCCCCAAATCTTCAACTATTACTTCTCCCCTTCTGTTCCAGCACCTCACTCTATCACAGCTACTTTACTTTTTGCTCAAAATCCACACTTTGAACTACTCTATTCCTCCCAATATACTCTGTCATGAGTTAAAGGAGTTTTTTCAGGACACTATTGTCTATCTCCATAGCTTTAACAGAAAAATATTTCAGCTTAATTAAAGCATCTCCTTGTTCTCTACCTTTTCTGAAGCTTAATTTTTTTCTTTACTGTCTCTGATAGTTTATAAAGTCTCTTTACATGTTGATTACTCTCTTTTTCTTTCTCTGGAAAAAAGGATTAATCTGCAAGTCTCATCTGGGTAATGAAAGTGTTGAAAGCTTGCCCAGGCTTTGTAGATGGTTCTGTGATCTCTGCCAGAACAGCAGCTGGAGGTGTCTGTGATGGAAGATTCTTCATGGCTGCTCTGGAGAGTGTGGTCGCCATCTCAGCCTGCCGCAGGTCAAGAGCTTTTTTTTCCTTCTTTACTCGGCAGTCTCTGGTGAATTCAGTCACAGCAAAAACTGCAGCCGAGCCAGAGACAGGCCTGGCCTGGCCAGAGCCTGAGGCAAGCCCCACAGGCCCCTATCTCCCAGCTGGGAGCTGTGGCAGGCGCAGCCCAGCCCCTGCCCGGGCCACATGGCCTGGGCAGGGGAACAGGAGCCAGCTAAAGCTCAGTTACCTTTCACAGCCAGGAAACAAAGAGACCAAGAAATTCCCAGGCTTAGGTCTTAAGGTGGTGTTCACAGGTTGATCTCACTTTTCAATGGTTAAAACTGCTGTCAATTCTTAGAAATGGCCAGCTCTTGGCTAGGAGACAAACTCCCATCAGCCTCCAGCGGTTTTAACTTCCTTAGGTGTTTCTCTTTGTTTTCTTAAATGCCAATCTGTCACAGGGTTCCATGGGTGCCTTTTGTGCTGTAGCTACTAATGCATTTTAAAGCATAAAAAAACCATTTGAGACAATGTTTGTGTGGAATAATCCCTGCTTGCTTTGTTTTACTACTGATATTTCAAAGTAAAAAACATTTCCACTTCACTTCATCAAGATGGATCTTAATCAATCTCATTTCTGCCATGCTCAAGTCTCATCTAGGCTAGGAAAAAACATAAAGTAACTGTTGTGAATAGGAGGTGAAATGTATAAGTAACGTCAACATTATGTTTAGTGCATAGCAACATGAATCCCTACATAGAAGACCACCACATGCCACCTAAACAACCACATCTTAAAACCCTTAATCAAGCAAGACTGACTATTGAAGATTATTGATCTGGTCCATGATTAAATGTACTCTGCTGACTCACATTCTTTAGTTTTAAAAAGCTTAATTCCTTGTTAAAAATTCATTAGCTGAATTCAAGCATACCACAATTTTATTTCATTCTGGATATATAAGCTATAGAAGAAGAGCAGATTCAGTGGAACAAAAAAAAAAATTGCATTCCATTTTTGTCATTTGGATTTCTTTCATTAAAACTTGGTTCCAATAAGTTTTTTCCTTATTTTACCAGAATTTGTTCAGACCATTAAAAATAACTAACAATTGTATTTAGCTCTGAAGATAAATAATGTGTTGTGTTTGGGTGGCAAGGTTTTGGTGCGGGGGCTGCAGTAGTGGCTTCTGTGGGAAACTGACAGAAACTTCCCCCATATCTAACAGAGCCAATGTCAGATGTCTCCAGGATGGACCCACCACTGGCCAAGGGTGAGCCCAGCAGTGTGGGATAGTGTTTTTAAGGGTAAAAACGTTGTTTAACAAGAGCAAATGCTGCCAGGGAAGAGAGGAGTGAGAATATGTGAGAGAAACAGCCCTGCAGACACCAAAGTCAGTGAGAAAGGAGGGGAAGGAAGGGAAGAAAGTGCACCAGGTGTGGAAGGGACCAACACTGGAGCAGTTCAAGAAAAACTGTAGCCCTTGGGAAGAACTCATTTTGGAAAAGTTCATATAGGACTGTCTCCCATGGGAAGGGCCACTTGCTAGAGCAGGGGTAAAGTTTGAGGAGTCCTTCCTATGAGAAAGAAGGAGCAGCAGAGACACTGTGGGATGAGCTGACTGCAGTCCCTGTTTTCTATTCCTCTGCACCACTGTGGGGGAAGAACTGAGAAAAAATTGGGAATTAAGTTGAGCCCAGGAAGAATGGAGGGGTGGGGGGAAGTTTTTAAGAACTTTGGTTTTTAAGAAATTTGGTTTTATTTCTCATCCTACTCTGATTTGATTGGTGATAAAATCAAATAATTTCATCAAGTTAGTTTTGCTCTTGATAGCAACTGGTGAGTGATCTCTCCCTATCCCTATCTTGACCCACAAGTCTTTTTTCTCCCCTGCCCAGCTGAGGAGGGGAAATGACAGAGTAGATTTGGTAAGCACATGACATCATGTCAAGGTCAGCCCAGTACACTGCATTTAACACATTTTTTCTTTTCATCAATAAAAGGCTGCTGTTTCAGAAAGCACAGACTTCTGAATAAAATTTCTGACTTCCAAGAGGAAAATATATGCATGGCTGAGGAGAAATTTAGGTTTAGAACACCATGTAATCAAGTTAAGGGGAGAGAACTCAGTGAAGTGTACTAAATAGTGATAACAGCTCTTTCTCCCTGTCATTTCTAAGCTTTGCTAAAGCAAATGTGAATTTGAGAGAGGAATGTGGGGAAAGAAAATTAACTGAAATCAGGAGAGAAATGGAGGGGGGGTATGACCTTTCATTTGATTTTCCACATGCAGAACTCGTGTAAATTCTCAAGAGATACAAGGTGTCTTCAGTTTAAGTCTTCTGATAGCAATGTATCAGTTGAAAAAGAGATTCTTCCCTATGTGGTATCGACACTCATCCAACAAAATAATTATGGAGAAAATGATTACAGCAGTAACTCTTACAAGACAGGCAGAATGTCTTTATCAGTTTCCCTCTTAAGGAAGCTCAATTTGTATATAAATGACAAAGTCTTGTCATCACCTATATGGACATTCACTGCTCTGATGTTGAAGAAGCTCCTTGACTCAGCGCATGTACCTTCACTGCTTCTTGCTTGTGGCTCGAACTTTGAGCACTAACATTCACACATTTGAGATATGTCCTTTGAATGTCCTTCATTTTGAAGAGTGAAGTGAAAAGTCCTCCTTGTAACCTTCTCTCGTGCCACCTTTGCATGCAGCATTTCCTTACTTAACTCCATATTGAAGTCTCTTGAGCATACCTCAAGAGTGTCTAATTTCATTATTAGGTTTTTTCACAAGGATCTTCTCATTATTAGGTGGATACCATCTTCTAGTAGACCCTCATCTTTCCCTAATGAAGTGCTGTGATCAAATAAAAATGCTTTTTAAGATGTCAGTTAGCTCACTCCTGTAGCAGTACAGGCTGGGCATAATAAAATGAATGTCAATTTTAAATTAATTTCCAAAAAATTAAATACTGTCACTGTAGTTCTTCTAGTGGTGTGACTGCATTGTGAAACCCCTGTCAATTGAATGCTCATGGAAGATCATTAAATTATAAACTCACAGACTGGACCTTTGTATTTATTCCCAGAATGGACAAAGTATGTTGCTGAGAATCACATGCACATTTTCATTCTTGCACTACTTAAAACTTAGACAAGCCATTCAAGGCAAGAAAGTGAAGGTAAGTAACATCCCATTTATATATATATATTGAGCCTTTTGTTTGTGTAGTAGACTGAAGTGTGGCCACTAAAAAGCAGATACAGAATTGTAGCAATGTTCTCTCATTTTGACATTAATGGAGGCTAATATGGCAGTTGGGAGGTGAAAAAAATATGAATCTCAGCTTTCATTTGAACAATCAGATTTGAAAGGCTGTTTTTACTATCCTGTAGTAAATGAGATTGTGTGAGATGGAAAATCTAAGAAAAACGAACGAAACACTTTGCTTGGCTAAAAATTTCTTTCTTGATGTTACAGTAATGTTTTAAAATTATTTTTAAAAATTGTCTTGATAAAAATAAACATGATCTGGATATCTGCTAGGGATCTACATTAAAACCACAGTCATTCATTACCAGTCTGCTAAATGATCACTTTTAAAAGAAAAAAAAAATCCATATTAAAAATTAGCATGAATTTGATATTGAAATCAATACATCAAAACACAGAATTTAAGCTTTTGCTTGGCTCCATTTCTTTGTGTTTTTCTATTTTAAAATGTTTCCTGAGCCAAATATAGGATTTACATATTTCATTATCTAAGTCATTAGGATGCTAGCTTGGGAGAACAAATGGGTTAACATAAGTATGATTACAGCTTATCAAATAATGCAGCATCCAAAGAGAGCAACAAAATTTCAGTGCAGCATAGTATGCACTCATCTGCAACACCAGTGGTGAAGCCTTCAAGTTGTTTGTCTGCATTGAAATCTGAAAACAAACAAGGTATTGGACTTCCAGTCATGTGTTCAGCTTTCCTCCCAGGTACATCATTTAGGGACCATAATGTCTGCTGTTGTTTGTAAGATGGGAATACTTTACTTTATGCTTCCCCCAAAACGAACAACTAATTTTCCTGTGAATCAGTGTAGCTGCCAAAATGCTGTATACAGACTCCACTGACCCAGTTGAAATTAGCTTGTTAGATACAGAAGGAAAAACACTCATCCCAGTCAACAAAGGGAGAGAAGAAAAGTCTGTTTTACTACAGCTGCTTCTTTGTAATTCAGTAATAGGAAGACACTGGTGTCTTCTAGTCAAACCCATTATAAACTGTGATGTAAATCTATAACAGGAAAAGATGATGAGGAAAACACACAAAAAAGACCTGGAGCTGGAGAAGCCTGAGCAGCAGCCATTACTTCTCATACCCGGTTAATAAAATTCCTCTGCATATGAGATTGCTCAGTGTTTCATTTCTTAATATCTGTAGTAGTGGTGTGTTGAAAGACATATCTATGCCACAACTCTTGTTAGAAGACACCAGGGTCCTGCTAAAATGGGAATTTTCTCTTGGGGAGGATAAATCACCTGATTTGAGTAGCTAAAGCATCATGTGGCTTGCAAACCAAGAAGCTTAAAGCTTTGTTAAGGCAGCAAGAACTTTAAAAAAGGTAGACAGACATGGCAGACATTGAGGTACACTGGTTGCCCTGGTAAATGTTGCAGTAATTTTCCAAATACAAGGCTGGTATTAAATGCATCTTCAAGGTGACAGGTACATTGTGCAGGCCACTGCATAATAGCCAGGGACAACAATTTAGAACCATTTTTATAGCCGGCACACCACCTCAGAAGCTACAGACTGACTGGGAAAAGGTGTTTTAAGTTGTTATTCAAAAAAGACTTTTAAAGCTGTATAACCTTTAACAGTTATTACTATTAGTGAAATAAAAGCCTCCATCATAAAGCACTCTAAACCAAATAGTCCACAACATTTTTTGCTACGAAATACATTATCAGGCTATATAAACATATATAAACCATAGCTGCACTGTCTGCCAGATGCCTGCTGCTCTGTGTTGACACAGTCAGGTTTAAAATAAGGACTGACCACAATAAACATGCTTTGTTTTAGGAAGTTGATTGTAAAGTAGAATCTGCGGCCCTGTAAGTCTCTGATATTTTGATAAACCACACCAACATTATAGAAGTAAATTGCTATAGGGATCCAGCCTTGTAAATTAACTATATTGGCCAGTCTAGCCATGATATACCTGTTATTCCAAGCATTCCTGCTATGTATGTCACATGTGTAGATGGTATGCAGCCTGCAGTCTATTCTGTGTATGAAGGAGATATATTCCATATAGTATTTGGAATGCCATATACTTCAGTTGGAGAAAGGCCAGATATTTTAAAAGACTTTGGGAATTATACAGTCACATATTGAAAGTCTCACCCAAGGTACTGCAGAAAATACGTCTGAATGAATTTCCAAGCCTGTGTTGGGGAAGCTGGAAGCAGCAGAAAATCAAGGAGGGCTTGCAGCTTATTCATATACACAGGAAAACTTTAAAAGAAAGAGAGGCTTGTCATGCCTTCTGGCAAGGGGCAGCCTGTGTCTGTCCTTTAAAAAGATGAGGACAGGAGGCACCAGACAGCAGTCTGGCTGTAAAGAAGAAAAAGAACAACCCAGGCCAAACAGTGAAAAAGAAATTGAAAGCCTAGGGGGAAAAAAAAATTCTGTTGTATGACTAGTAAAGGAGGTATGTAGGTTTTTCAAGCAAGGCAGACACCCTGGTTCAGAAGCCAGCAAAGTGGCCCCCCTTGGCCACTTGGGCCAATCTACCCACAAGACATCAATGTGATGGATGGCGAAGCAATGGCATTTATTGCAGGGGAATTTAGCATTTTATAGTCACTGTGTTACTCCCATCTGCTTACGTCACACCTGAGTGCTATTGGCTAATTGCAAAAGGTTTTACTATCCTAACAGAGAGGGGTTTTTGCTAACTTTCCGTTACATCCCGAAATCTTCCGCATCGCCAGGCCTTAAACTACAACATATTCCCCTCTCTTTATGAATAATTAATTTGCTAAAATATAAAAGTATTAAAAATGGATAATATAAAATTGAGTAAAATATAAAATACTTAATTAAAAAGCTAAAAGCTTATGGATACTACAGTTTTCATTAGTAAATATGAGGCACAAGTGGTGACTAAGTATATTTTTAAAGCATCTGTTGCCTTTCTATAAACAAAATGTTAACTTTTTCTAGTTGGCTTTTAACAAAGGACACAAGCTTATTTAAAATACACGGTCCAAAGATTAGCACGAGTAAAATCATCACAACTGGTCCAATCAGGGTAGACACCAGGGTGGTTAGCCACGGAGATTGATCGAACCAGGATTGGAACCAGCTTTGCTGCTCTTCTCTCTCTGCCTTCCGTTGAGACAGCCTGTCTCGTAGCTCTGCCATGGTGTCTCTCACTACTCTGGTGTGGTCAGCGTAAAAGCAGCACTCTTCTTTCAGGGCGATGCAGAGGCCTCCCTGCTGCATGAATTAGAAGGTCGAGACCTCACCTGTTCTGTAAAACAACTTTAGAGAGTGAGGAGACTGATTTTTCTAGAAAGGATATGGATTTCTCAATTCTCTGTAGATCTTCATCTACAGTCATCTGTAGCTAAAACAGTTCTCTGTTGTTGGGTCACGATGGCAGAGACACCTGTGGCAGCACCAGTTGCTCTCAGGTTAAGCAGCATCGCTATGGTTACACCTGTCACCACTTCTCTTTTCTGAAGTCGGGTGAGTCTCTCCACTTGCAGGCTCAACTCTTCATCCAGGTGGTATAGGACTCTGGGGATGATAATAGCTAATACACAAAAGTCAACAGAGGAGTAAAGCATGGGTATAAATACAAGGGCTAGACTATTAAATCATGGGTTCTCAGCTTGTACCACAAGGTTGGGGCTCACTGCTTCAGGTGTTATGACTATAAACAGCACAATTACTATAAGCAGCTTACCATGTAAATGACACTATGCTTATAAACTTACAGCTAAAACTTTAACGTTAAATGAACTTTCAAAAATACTTACACTGCTTCTTAAAGGGAAAATACTTATATTTTATACTAACATAACAATTACTACACAAACTAAACACTTTATCTTAAACTATTATCTAACTACTTTTAACACACATGTTCTGGTATATATATAGTCTAAGCATAAAAGCAATTTGCTAAAAGGATAAACACACAATTACAATTTGCTTTGTATATAGTTAGATGGAGTCTCTACACTTCCCAAATCTTCTACAAAATTTTTCCAACACGATTCAGTCCTGGAATATTCACTGCTCCCGTGATGTCAGCTGGCAGCTGATCGGTGACTGAGGGCTTTGATGTTCAAGTTGTTCTTCACATCCTTTTAAATCTTAAAACAAAGAATAACTGAAAAATTGATAGAGACACCACATCATAATAACAACATAAAAGTTCTGTTGGCAACTGTCTGTGTAGTGTTCGGACACAACTGTGTCCTGACAGGTCCACTTCTGATCTATGTCTGGAGTTCCAAGGCTGTGTGATGACTTCTCTGTTCACTGGATCTCGTGTGTTCAGAGGCACACAGTCTGGTCAGATGAACAGGTGACCTTTTTGAACCTGCCAACAAAACACAGGCACTTCTTTCCTTGAAGTTAATGAATTACACTAATCAAATGCTTTTAGGGTATCAATTTCCCCCCTTTTCTTAAAAAAAAATAAAAATGAGACGTATTTCTGTTCAACATTAACACAAAACCTTATATACAATTAGTAAGAACTTGTAACAGTTGAAAATCAATTAATATAAAAGTACTGTTAATTATTAAAACACTGCACCAGCATCTCATAGTTAACGAACAAATAAAGACAAAAATCATCAGTGAAGGATTGGATGATCACCTCCGGAAATGATTTTCCAAGCTCACTTTAAAATTGATCCAGCTGTCATATTAATAGGGTCAAATTGTTAAATTAAAAGTGATTCAAATATTGATTTGGTACAAAAAACATCTGCATCTGTTGATAAACATTCTGTCCAGGTAAAGTTAAGACTTGGCGAGGGCCTTAGACTTTAAACTGGAAAGATGCCTCTTATTTTTAAAACAAGGTTTTCAATAACAACAGCTATGAGATGCTTACAGCACAGCAAACTGTTAAAATGCATTTGTACAAATCAAATTATCAGAAGCCTTAGGTACCAGACCAATTAAACCATGCAGCAGTTGGTTTAATCTGAAGCCTCTCCCATGGCTACTGATCGTCAGCAATGGTATATCTTCTTAAAATTCTGGAAATACTAAAAAATAAAAAAGCTATAACAAACAAAACTGCAAAAATTGCAACAACTGAATAGAACTCTCAATGAAGTCTAGGGTGTCACAGACTGCATTCATTTCTGTCTACAAGCAGGTGTTTATCAGTGGTTTGTCACAGTTGTTTCAGTTGTAGCTGTCTTTATATCTCTAGAAAAACAACTATATTTTGCAATTTAAACAAGTGTTTCCAATAAAACATAAAACAATTCAAATTAAACAAAATTTAAACTTAACAATAATTATTTATAACAAAAAGAAAATAACAAAACTTAACTTTAAGAGAATATCTAAGTTATACAGCTTAACTAAAAAACATTTAAGTCAACAGTAACATGGATTCACTATAAAAATTATAAAAATGTAACAAATACATCACAATTCCATGCTATCTAGCTTTGAAAATAACTCACAATAACTGCAAATGTTACTAAAAACACTCATTCACAACAAGAATTTGCCTAGTATATGTTCAGATTAGCTAAAATTCCAAAATTCTGACTCGATCTTCTCGAGTGTGGCCTGGCTAGCTCAGTGATGAGGTTTCTCTTCACTCGAGTTTCGAGCCAGCATATGTTTGTGGGGTTCACTGATTTTCTTCAAGAATCCAAGTCTATAGAGCGAGTAAAGAAATCAGGGGCGGACTCTCTGGTTTGCGTACCACAGTTTATTTCTGTGAAGGGGAATCCAAAGGACGAGAGACAAAGGATTTGGGGTCTGGGGGGTCTCTTTTAACAGGGTTTCTCGGAGGGAGGGAACATCAGAGAGGGAACCAATTATTTTTCTCAGTTAGTACATCTTACAAACTTTCTACAAATCAAGGTTACACACACCAAAATAAGAAATAACAGACACCAACTTCTTCAAATGCCCACAAAGGTGTAGGAGTATTCTCTACAGAGGGGCAGAGGAGGAGAGAGGGGGGGCTTGGCTTCCTGGCAACACAGGGGGGAAAGAAAGGGAAGGCAAGGTAAGCATGCACTCTCAGCTTCCATAGTTTAGAGGCATTCTGGGACAGGAAAAAGTTACAAACTTCCGTGTTGGAAAGAAGGGTTCTCTTCTCCCAACCCCGTGCTTTCCTGGGCTAAAGAAACTTCAAGCAGCTGGAAATGCCAGCGGGGTCCTCTCTTTACTCTATCCAGCCTCTCGCCATGAGGCTGAGGAGAGAAACTTCAGTAACCATGGTAACTTGACTCCAGGTAAACAGTTTGGAGAAAGAGAAGCTGGGGGTGGGGGGAGAATCACAACTAAAAGATGGGAAAAGATACATTTCAGGCTATCAACTACAACAAAATTCAGCCTCTCCAGGGAAAAACCATAACAACACAGGATTTGGCAAGCTGTCACTCAGCTTTTGCAGCACTTCTCAGGAACATCAAGTCCAATTTTTAAACTAAAATCCAAAATCCAAATTGGTATATATGCTGTTATATGTGTTTTATATAACAAAAAGATTCACATTGAAATTACCTTATTAAAATTGTGGAAAAAACAAGCAAATAGATAATACATGCTCTAACTTAACTTTGTCTTGTACAGTAAAGTTCTCTTAACTAATTATTTTTTAAACCACAAATCTCTTCTGTAGATAACATTAATTGGAAGGTTTTCTTAGAAGCTGTAAATCACACTATATTTTAACCTTGGGTTCTAAAATCAATTATTGCAAGGCAACTTCTATTAAACACTTTAAACTCCCTTTTTTTTTTTTTTTTAACTTTCAAAGAACCACAGTAATTTCTCTAGTAAAATCCTAAAAACTGCAATTGCATAAACTCATAATTACTTAAAACACAAAATTAACTCCAAAAGGGTATATAAACACCTTTTAAAAACTCAATAAATCATGACCTTGTAACAAACTGGTTATTATCCCAGCGCTTCTTCCCAGAGAGGGAGTGGGGGGGAGGGGGGTGGGTTATGAATCGCTCGTGTCTTGGTCAAAGTCAGAACTCAACTGGTCGGCTACTTCCTGTTTGCTGTGCCTTTTTCTTGGGCTCCGGCCCTTCCTACCCCCCTGTGGGCGGGCTCTTCCCTCCCCCCTGATTCCACTCCACCTCTACCTCGCCTCTCACTCCACCTTTCCTTCTGCTTTTTGCTCCCCCCTTCTTCTCTTTGCATTCCAATCTCTGTGCCTCTGTGCTCATCCTCCCACATCTTATCTCTTTCACTTCAGCTTCTCTTTCTTTTTCACATTCCTTTTCTCTCCCATCCCCCCGACCACGTTCCTCTTTCAATGCCAGCCTTTGTCCTTTGTTTTTGCTTAAGATACTTTCTCGCTGTATGTCTTTTTGTTCAGCACCATTTTTAGACACCAGGGAAAATGTTTCTCTCTGGGCTTTTCCCACGGCACTCCTGGCTTTTTCTGTTAACTTTTTCCAAAAGTCTCTTGCTTTCTGTTGTTTCTCCCAGAGCACACAAGAATTTTGGGACCGAGGGGACTCTCAACCCCCCTTCGGCTCTGCCGAGCTTCTCCCGTTTGGGGGCTGTAAAGCTCTGACACTAAATTTCAGGGTAGCCAGCATACAGTTCCTTGCCGTTTCCCAAATTTCAGCAAGGATTTTAGCACATCTGTCCCACACCTTAGGGTGGATAAACATTACAAGCTCATTTACAACATTAACAACCCAAAGCCTTGCAATAGCAAGCAAATTAGGTTTACAACTTAATTGCAATCTGACCTTTATCAGTGATTCCATCTTCGTTCAAGATGCAGGGACGTCTCCCTCACCAGGATGGATTAAATCCAGCTCTCCTGGTCGCTGCTTCTGTTTTTTCAGGGATTCCTTGCTTTCTGGGTTTTTTCCCGCTTTTCTTCCCGGGTTTCGGCACCAATTGTAGGTTTTTCAAGCAAGGCAGACACCCTGGTTCAGAAGCCAGCAAAGTGGCCCCCCTTGGCCACTCGGGCCAATCTACCCACAAGACATCAATGTGATGGATGGCGAAGCAATGGCGTTTATTGCAGGGGAATTTAGCATTTTATAGCCTGGGGTCACTGTGTTACTCCCATCTGCTTATGTCACACCTGGGTGCTATTGGCTAATTGCAAAAGGTTTTACTATCCTAACAGAGAGGGGTTTTTGCTAACTTTCCGTTACATCCCGAAATCTTCCGCATCGCCAGGCCTTAAACTACAACAGAGATAGATAATTTAAAATGGATGAGTTACATTTAAGGCTCCTCAGGAACAGTAGTACAGCAAATCAAAGCTGGATTTCTTTGAAGCATTAGGAAGACCATGAAGGTGACTCCACTTTCCACAGCAGACTGCACCTCTGGCCCTCTCCATAGCCAGGACTAGGGAAGATCAGAAAGATCTGAACACATGTTAAAATTAGGCTCATGCAGCAAAGACAGTGTTTGTTTGATGTGCTTCTTGGCAATAGGGACCTGCAAGCCAGTTGTTACCATTGCGGTGGTGTGTTTTTAATAAGTTTGAGATTTGTTGCACAAATGGTTTGTCCTGTTTTCCCCTTTTGATGTTGGTTTCTTCCAAGTTGTACCCTCCTCCCTACTGCCATCAATCATTGTACCCCAACCCCTTTTTCCAGTGCCCTCCCTGTCAGTCATTCTGACCCTACCTCTTTATCCAGATCCCTCCCTGTCAGTCTTGCTTAGCACCAACCCTTTGTTCTAGAATCTTCTCTGTCAATCACATTGTATTTGACGTTCCATTGGATTTTGTTAACTGTTCCTGTCTCCAAAGCTTTCCCATTGGTTTATGTATTGTAGGCTCTGCCTTAAACTCCTCCCCTAAAGCTTCCCCATTGGTTCATGATTTGTATCCTCCCCTTACTTCTCCCCCGTATATAAGATGTTGCATAGCATACAACTTCTGTGTTTTGTCTCTGGCTCCTTTGGAGATAAAGCCCATCTTCAAAACCCATTCAAAAGATCTCCCCTCGTTCTTGCCTCCACACTGCACCTGACCAGCCAAAAGTGCTGTAGAGCTTTGCTCTAAGCTGCACCTCAGGTCATCCTGCTCCCGAGGTGTGTCCCACTCCCAAAGCGGGGCAGAGGGAGAGCTAGCCAGCTCCAGCACTGCGTCAACCCATGGCCTGCTGTGTGTGAAGACAGCGTGGGTGGCACACAGGGTGTGTTTGGGACACAATGAGTCTTTACACAGAGCCAACATTAAAGACTCGATTGACCAGGTGGACAAGAAAGGATTCAACAAAACAGGCAGGCAGCCATGTCAGAAATCAGGAAAGTTTGTTTCTGTTAACAGCTGCTTGAGTTTCTTGTTGTGTTGTATCATTGTGACAGGTAACAAGGCTTTTGCCAGAGGCAAAGGCCAAGGCTTTTTTGCCCTTTGCAGACAGGGTGATAGGAGACATGGGTCTAATTCAAATGAAGTTTTCCACTTAATTTGACAAACCTAGCTCCCCTCAGCTAGCAACGTGCTTTGTGTGCTAAATTGAGTTTGCAACACTCCCTTCCAGGAGCTGGCAGGCAAGATCACAATCCTTCAAGCCAGCATGCCACAGGTTAACTAATTACTAAGAGTTACAAGTTACAACTTAACACTAAAAAAACAAACTGTTCAGAAATGAGATTATGCCTTAACTCTATAAACAAGAAACAAGAAACATTCAACCTTTAGAACTGTGAGAAAAAACTAAACAGAAAAACAACTTGTAAACAGAGTTTTTAAATGAACTGTCATTTCAAGAGTCACAGATTTTCATGAGGTAGGTAAATTGGTTGTTCTGGTTACTCTTCTTCAATCTGCTCCACCACATCTGTTGAGGTACTGTCAGGAGGATTTTTTTGTGGTCCCAGTCAGGACATAGAGCAGGACAGACACATTTGGCAGATACCCAATGTGTTCCAATGTCTGTGGAAACACAGGCATATCCCCTTCCCCAGGTAATGAGGCTCCACAAGCCTCCCCACTTATTGGTGAGAAGGTCTTTCACCATTACTTTGGGCTTAGGCAACAGTTTATCTCCAGGTGATTGTAATGATAGTGATTTAAAATGACTGGGTTCTGGGACTTTGCTAATACCGTTAAATAATTTAGTGTATAAATAGCCTTAGCTACCTTGCTCAGTGGGTCTCACCAGACATTCCTCCCTTTTGTTTTTCAGGAATACATTTTAAAGTGCTACATGTTCATTCCATGATGGCTTGTCCTGTCACTAATCAGGGAATACCAGCGTGGTGTGCTACCCCACACCTGTAGGAAATGCCTTGTTTTCTGTGAGATGTATGCAGGGCCATTGTTTTGATGGTGTGAAGGATGCCCAAAACAGAAAAGGCTGACTGCCAATGTGCAATGGCATTCCTTTTCTCCTGTGTGTACTGTAGCCCATGTTCCTGATAAAAAGGTATCAAGAGATAAGTGTACATACTTTAAACATCTGAATTCAGATGAACTGTGCCATCAGTTTGCCAGATTTCTAAGGCATGCAGTCCACGAGGATTTACTCCCATCTGCAGTGGTGCAGTGTGGCCTTGGCAGTCAGCAGAGGTGCTAACAATATTATGAGGCTCTGTGTTTGTCAGCTGGAATTGCCGTTCTAAGGCCCAAACCCCCTGGTGGAAGAAATTGTGTGATGCCTTTTCTTGTGCCAGCATGTCTGCCTGTGGTGCTGTCCAAGCAGGGCTCGCTAGCATGTCGGCTCTAACGTTGCCCTCTGTGATAAAATCTAGTAGATTTGTGTGGCTCCTAAAGTGTAAGATATAATAGGGGTAGGTTCTGGCTTGAATGCAATGGCATAGAGTTTTTAGCAGAATGAATAATTGTGCATTGTCAACTTCCTTTAATAGTGCTTGGTCTAATCTCTGTGTGATGTCAGCTATGTATGCAGGATCAGTTACTATATTTAGAGGAATGTGGGGAAACTGTTGGAAAGCCATAGCTACAGCACAGAGATCTGTTCTGATAACTTTCCAATGTTTGCCACTGTCATAGGGTGGCTTTACCTTTAAGGTGGTTTTGGGAGCTAAGGAAGTTGAAGCTGCTGGTGGCTGATGGGAGTCTTTCCTCCTGACCAATTATCAGTCATTTCTAAGAATTGACAGCAGTTTTGACCATTAAAAAGTGAATTCAACCTGTGAACACCCCCTTAAGATCTAAAGTCAGAGCACTCTCCTTCTCTTTGTGTTTCCAGCCTCTGACAAAGTAACAAGGTTCTGTCTTGATTCCCCCCTCCCTTCCAGGCCGGACAAGGCTGTGGGGTGGGGGGGGGGGGGGGGGGAGAGAAGCAGAGCCGGCCAGCTCGGCTTAGTTTTCAGTTTCTACTGCTGGACTGAAACCTGACACCATGAACTCTTGCAGCTTTTCTAAGACTTTAATTCTTTTACTACCTGGATAAAACGTACAGATTACTCCTTTTTCCCAGAGAGACAGAGAGAGAGACAATCAACATGAAGAAGACATCATAAAACCACGAAAAACAGTGAAGAAAAGAGTTAAGTTTTAGATGGGGAGAGAATAAAGAGATGCTTTATAAGCTGAAAATATCTTTCTGTTAAAGCCATGGAGATAGACAATAGTGGTTTGAAAAGACTCCTTTAATTCATAACAGAGTATATTGGGAAGAATGGAGTGTTCAAAGTGTGGATTTTGAGCAAAAGAGAGTAATTGTGATACAGTGAGTTGCTAGAACAGAGTGAAGCAAAGATTTGAGGCCGTGAGGGCAATGAGAAAACTGTTTCCAAGAAAGCTCACAGAGATAGATGAAGAGGACTTTTGCCTTTGAATAACTCATCCTTAAAATGACATCCCTAGACGCATGACCCATACACACCTCAGAGTAATGTGAAATGGGAGGAGTGAAATCTGATGACAGGATTTCCAGGCAGCTGACATCAGAAAAATAGAAAACTATAACAGAAATAGTTTTCTTGTGAGAAACTCCATAAATTAACAAAAAAAGACTTCTGTTTCTCTACAAAGACTGATGAAAAGACTGTAGCAGAAATTGAGACTGTTTTAACCAACGAAGTTCTAAAGTTTTTTGTCTCTATGTTGTCACGTGTACAAAAGAATAGTCAAGTAGTGGGAGATAAAAGAGTATTCTGGAAATTTATTCTGGTGTTTTTATTCTTGTAGTTTTGTTAATAAATTTTCTTTATTCCTTTTAAGTTTTAAACCTGTTTTGCTCTTGTTCTAATCCATATATCACAGCAAGAAATAAGTAATTTTTTTAGTTACTGCTTTAAAACCACGACAGCCACTCAACTTTCTTCTTTCCATGTTACTACAGCTTCTCCAGAGCCATCTGTAAACACTCTAACACCCTTTAAAGATGTTCTCCTATTCAGAAGTTTAAGAGACAATGCAGTTTTTCCATTTAACTTTAGCAATCTATGGCTTGGTAAATGGTACATGAAATTTTGCAGGGCACTTTACAAGGCTGTACTGTTAGCAAAACACCATTCAAAGTGTTCTTGTGTCACACGTATAATAATTTGTGAAGGATCCTTGGCATTCAACTGTAAACACCTGTGATGACATTTGATAATTAATTGTGCAATTAGTTGAAATACTATGGGTGGTGTCTTTTCTGGTTGATGAGGTAAAAACATCCATGCTAGGATGTATAAAGGATCAGGCCAATGACTGTTCCCCTGTCTTATAATACCAGTAGAGTAAAGATTTACAATGAGAACACATACAGTAATACACACCTCTGGGCATAACGGATGGACTTGTTTGAGAGTGGCTTTTGCCACTGGGGTTAATTTTTTGTGTTTCAAGTCTACTACCAGAAGGTCCCAGGAGGTTGGTATCATGGTAGGAGATGGCATAGTAGCTTGTACCGTGTCTATGCTCTTCATCACTGAATTGACCTTTCTTAGGTCATGGGGAAACCTGCATTTACCAGATCTCTTTTTTATGACAAATACTGGGGTGTTCCAAGGGCCCACAGATGGCTCTATGTGTCCTTGAGCTAGCTGTTCTTTTACTAATAATTTTAGGGTGTCTAGCTTCTCCTTTTCAAGGGACCACTGTGGTACCCACTGATGAATTCTTTTGGGATATAATTTAACAATAATACTAAACACTATAATACAGATTAGAAGTTCTTGTGCATATATATCTATATATATTAAAGCTTTTGTTTCAGTCTTGAGTACCTGTGGGTTGAAGTAGACATGTCTGCATTTTTTTATCAGGGTTTGTAGTCTGAAGCTAACGTGTCCTGGGATGGTGTTTGATAGGAGTGGTGGTGGAGCTGGAGCTGGTGTTAGGTGAAGACTTTGGTTGTCTCTATGGAGATCTTGCCTTGAAGGTTTCCTTGTGATGTGTGGTTCCTTGGGGCTGGGATTGCCTTGGCTGTAGCTGTGGTGAAGCTGGAACTCTGCTGAGTGCGGGGCCCGGCACTGGGACGCTGCTTTCTGCTTCTGGTGCACTTCCGGGTATGGATAGGACACCACGTGACATCAGCTCGGGCCCCGCCCCCCAGCAGCGGTAGGCAGGCGTGGCCAGGAGAGGCGGGACCGCGGGCGCGGCTTCTGGGCTGAGCCAATCAGCTCTGGGCAGGGGCGGTTCCAGGCGTTTCCACGGTGCCGAGGGGCGTGGGCGGCGCCGGTGGCTGGGGGGTGGTCCCGGGGGTGGTGTGGGGCTGCGAGGCGGCCGCGCGGCGGCCGCGCGTTCTGGGGCCGAAGAGGCGGCGTTCCGCCCCCGGGGCTGGCAGCTCCGTGTGGCACAGCGGCTCGGGGCAGCCGCTGGGCACCCTGGAACGGCACCGCAGCATCCTCTGGGTGCGTCCGCACCCCTGCCGCCTGCCGTGTTCCTTTGGGCTGCGGCGGTGTCAGCACAACCCGAGGTCTCGACGTTCCCTCCTGCTCCGCCGCTCCAACCACGTGGCAAGATTTTGTAATTCGGCTCGGTATCGCTCGCTGGGGTTTGTCCACCCGCCAGGGCACTGCCAGCTGCCTGTGCTCTCCAGCATAGCGGGGTTGCAAGAAACAGCTCGTTATAAAGCAGTCCTGGAGCGAGGGGAGCATTCAAAGCAGCTCGACCGTGCGGGGCAATTGTTTGGTGTTGCTCTACCCCCCCTGGGCTTGGAAAGGTGTCCCAAGCACCCTCTGTCCCCTCCGGAGCCCTGCTCTTGGTCCCCAGTCCAGCATTTTTATCTGTCTCATTAAGTCAAAAATAAATCTCCAAGGCTTTAAAACTTTTATAGCATTTTTGTCTCCCTTTGAGACTGCTTTAAGAATAAAATATCCAGTTCGTTTCCATGTATTTATATCAAGGGCAGCCTTTTTGGTTGTGTCCAATCTGTGGTTCTTTGCCCACGACATTAAAGCTAATAGTGTATTTTTATAATACTCTAAGTCCCATTCTTGTAAAAAAAGCGACCACACCTCCAGAATTTGAGGTGGTTGAGTGGATATCCAGGCTCCTATGGCTCTGATGAGTATTTTCTTCTATTTTTAAGGGTAAGTACAAAAAATAGTCTTGATTTTTCACCACAAACAGCTCTCCTCACTGTAATTTTTTAGATGGCTTTTTCCGCACGCTTCTTACTTCAGCTTTTCGCTGTATATTAGGCTCTCCATGCCTATTTTTTTCCAGCTTTTCGCTGTTTTGGACAGGCCCTTCATGCTGTCCCTGTCTTCCCCTCCACTCTGCTCGCGGGAAAGGCTGTGCCTTCACATGTGGGGTCACCACTTGTAATGTGCCGTTTGTGAGTGGGGAGACGAAAATCCACAACTTGTGCTCCAGGTGCTCATGAGACAAACAATCTCGTTTATTATTCAGAAGTCACTTAAATACCCAATTCAAATCTCCCAGGCTATACAGCCATTGGCTGAGATCTCTCTCCCTGCCCAGCTTCCTGGCCAGTGATGCACTTCTTTTCTTGAATGGGGATGGCTGAGGGTCCTCTGTAACTTATCCAGGGACATGTTCAGGCATGAACTAGGCTAGCTGAATTGTGTTATGGTCAGACTTACTTTGTCCAGTCCAGGCCAGCTGTACTGTGACAATACTGTGACACATCTCTATCCACCATCTCCATGTGGTTGCAATTTACAGAAAGGCAATAGAAATCATAATCTTATTCTAGTGGATACAATAGATACAGTGGATACAATAGTGGAGCCAACACTGAGCATTTTAGTTATTAGCTGAACACAATGCATCTGTAAAAACTCCTTTTACATATCTTCATGGGTTATGATGCATCTTAAAATGTGTGGAGTGTTGCCATGGACATTTTTCCTCCTGTGAAATGCTAACTGATTAAAAAGAGAAGTTTGAGGAGAATTTTTTTGTTTTTTAATTACAAGGTTTAAAACCCTTATTTTAAGTACTTTTACCAATGATTCAGAAATTTGCTGCATGCAAAAACAGTGAATAAATCTATGGCTCCCTTCTGTTTATGCAGTGTTCAGTTATCAGTGAAGTCAACATGCAGGGGAAATCTTTGGAGCAAATGAAAATATGAGGAGGCATACCCACATAATTTCTCACCTAATGCAGGAAATTAGAGTAATGAAGACATGATCAGTTCTAGCTTGGGTGCTGTTGTACAGACACAGTTTTATGAACAGTCTAAGCTGATACTCCATATCTGCAATACTGCATATTCTGTTCAGCTAATGGGTAAGGAGTAGATAAATCATGCTAAAACCAGTTACAGAGAAGGGGCAATAATCTCCTGAACTACTTCAGTAAGGTCTCATCTGCCACAATGACATTTCTGTCACTATGTATTACTCAAGTTAGAAAGAATGATTCTTCTTTGGGTGCACCTATCCACACCACCAATGTTAATGTCTTCATGGTGTTGTTATTTGTATCAGTTGCATACTGGGATTAAAATTTAATTTAAGAGTTATTTTAATGCATTTGGGTAATTAATTTAAGGGTTATGTAATAGGGTAATATTAAGGGTACCAGTAGAAAAATAAAGCTTCCTACCAAGTCACTAGGTATTTTTTTAATAATTTATTCTGAGTAGATGGAGTCATAGCAGTCTCTGGGTGAATTTAATATACTATCTCCCTTGCTGTCCTATCAAGTTAAAGCAATTTACCATCTTCTAGGCAGAAATGGAAAGGAAAGCAGAAATGAGAGAAAAGCACTAAAAAAGTGCATGTTAGGGAAAATACCCTTCTCCTTTGTTTGTATTTCCTTTAGAAATGCCAGTGTTAACTTGAAACTCAAGTCCGTACTGGAAGCTTTTATATTAGTTTTCTTGTTTCCAGGTTTCTTCGTAGTACAATATGAGGTTAAGAAAACTCCAATTTCCAACATCAGTTGGTGTTCTGTCTTACTCATGTCTGAAATACATACTGGAAGGGAGCTTTTATGTTATACTCAAGGAGTATACATCCTTCAAGATAATGAGGACCCAAAGGTTATGTCATAACTACATGAAACCATTCTAGAAAGAGGTCACATCTTCAGCCATGGTATTGAAAAGCTCACAAGAGAGTCAGGGAAAAATACTCCTTTCCATTTTCAGTTTTCAGACACATTTTCAGGAACTTACAGCAGCAGATATATTGAAAAATTAACACTTACGTAATGATTTATACCAGGGACAATGCTTTGTTGACTTGCACAAGCATATAAATGTTTTTCACTGAATCATGGATAACTGTTCCTTCAAGTGTTTTTATGTTAGCATTTCTGAGCCCTAAATCTATACTTCGTGAAAACCAGAGGATACTTAGAAGTATGATTATCACTAGTTTTGATCACTGATTTATTGTGAAAATAGTGTATTGATATACCTACCATTGGCCTCTATTCTCTGTTTTAAAGAACTGGACCTCTTAATGTTACTAAAAGTAAGGTATTTATACTGAAGCATATGAAGGATTTGATGCTTTCAGCTTTCTGCTAACTTCTGTGTCTCTAGATCCACCTCTGGGACTGAATTTAACCCTGTAAATGAGGGAAACGATGCTTACAGTGTGCCTCTGCAATCTCCCTGCAGGGAACCTGGAATATGGGTACTGGGGACTGTGGTTGAACCCAGAGGACACTACAGAGAACTTGGAATAATCCAGCCACACAAGGCTGGGCTGGATGAGCACCATAAGTGTATCCCTGAAGTGCAGAGGGGTCTGTCTCAGTGTAAGTCCTGCTGCTAGGCTTGTCTCCAGGCTGGAGATCTGGCCCTGGTTTTTCTCTGGACCTGCCTGTAACCCCAGTGATAGTCAGTTCAGGGCTGTGCAGGTGCCTACTGGGAACACATATTCACCCCTGCTGTTGTTGGATACGGAGGCCTTGGACTGTGTCTGCCATCCGCATATACTGCTCCTGCCATATCTCCTATGGGACTCACCGGAATTCCCCCATGCTCCCAGTGCCACTGTGAGGTCAGTTTGTCTACACAGGGTGCTCCAGAGATCTGGTCTTCCCCTTATCCTTGCCATGTACAAATTAGATCCGTCTCTTCATCCAATCCAGAGATAACCAGTGAATGGGGGAAGAAAGGTAAGTGCAAAACTTAATTTACATAAGTCTTTATACAGAGGTGTAGACATGAATTTCCATTATCCAATGAATTGCTTTATGGGGAAGACCTTTTTTACACACTGAGATACCCATGTAACAAATCCCAGCAGATGTACCATGTTCCAGAGCTATGTTGAGCTGCAGAGAGAACCTCTTGCCGTTTGTCTTCTTTCCTATTGGCTGCAAAATAATGAGGCAGCAGGAGCAGTGAGGATTAACCTGGCGACCTGAAGAAACCCGGTCTCCAGCTGTGACAATCTTGATGACTGGCAGTTTAAACAGGAGTTCAATTGTGCAGGTGACAGTAGGAAGAAAGGCAGCTGGGAGGTAAGCATGTATGAGCAGGATTGGTAGCTCCTTTAGGCGCTGCTCAGACCCATCTGTACCTGAGATGCCCACTGCAGCTATCTGGGGAACTGGCTGAGGGACCAGGGCTTCCTCATGAGTGCAAATCAGGAGAATAGGTATCTCTTTCTCTCTGTGGGTACCCACAAGATAAGCATCGAGACCAAGTCTTGATATCCACAGGCCATGTCTTCTCCTGCAGATAGGAAAGACATGCATCTTTTTCTGCCTGATACTGTCAAAAGAAGGCTCAGAGAGATAGCTGAGGGCTGACTTACTGCAGCTGAATGTTCATTTCAGAGTTTTAAATAAAAGTTGCAGTGGATTCCCCTGACCCATACCCACCCCAGAAAGCCAAGCAGAAGTCTCTAGAAGTCCTAATGATGTTCCCTCCTGCAAGCAGTATGGGTAGAAGCTGTTTTAGTCTCTAAATTATATCCTAAAGGAGATCAGCTATACCCATAATACTTCTTTTTTCAGTTCCCTGCTCTAGGAAAACATTTTAACAGAGCAAAAGCATGATATTTTAGTAAAAGCCTGTCTGCACAACCCAGCTTTCAATCCAGGCAACAATTGTAAGGGCAGTGTCCTTGAAACTCGCCTGGAACAGAGAGAATAAAGAAAAACAATGGCATTGTGTACATGGAAAAGAATGTAAAACAATGTGTTAACCAATAGTAGCATGTTAAACCCTATGAACCCTGTAGGACCCTATAAAAGTGTGCTAAAGATAGAAATAAGCAACGTTTGCTATACCTCTATGAGAACTCAGTGAATAGTCTGAGCGGTTTTCCATTACGTGGCGCCTGAACAGGGACCCCTTTGTGGGCAAAGGGTACCAGCTCGGCAGGTCGTCACAGCGGAGAGACGTGGAAGCGGACTGGGGCCAACTGAGCGGATTCACATGGTGGATCGGAGGTGGGTTGGCAGGTTTGCACAGCGGGTAGACGTGGAAGATAGCCTAAGCTGGGGAAAACCGGGGACGGAAGATCCTGGGAAGAAGACTGAAGGCAAGTAGGCATCAGCACCCAGGGCGGAGGGGTCGCTCTCCTCCCCTCATCCACAGGGCTGCTAGCACAGAAGTTGAATTTGCAGCAGTACAAAAACTGCTTCAAAGTGTTATCGTTAAAAGAAGGGAAGCAGTCAAGTATAAGGACCTTGAAAAGCTCGTTTTATGGGCTAGAGAAAACAGAAGCTTAAAAATGCCTCCACTGCTTTTTGCAGTGGAAGAATGGAGAGAAATAGGAGACCACTTGTGGAAGAAAATGATTACAGGGAACAGCAAGGACACTGTCTCTCGGTCCGACTTGGCGGAGTGTAATTAATACCTTAAAAGACATGAAAGCGAGATCTAACCAGGCTGTGAGCCCCGTAATTCTACCTGTGTCACAGCAGCAGCAGCCGTCTTCACCTCCCACTGCTGGGCAACCATTCCTGTCTATGCTGCCTTGGTGTTGCCTAGCAAGGCAGACACCCTGGTTCAGGAGCAGCACAGTGGCCAAGCCCAGGCCACTCGGTCCAAACTGCACACAAGCATCAATGTGATGGATGGCAGAAATGGCGTTTATTGCTGGAGAATTTGACACTTTATAACCTAGGTTCACAGTGTTACTCACATCTGCTTTCATCACAGCTAGGTGCTATTGGCTAATTACGGGGGCCATTACCATAACTAAGGAGGAGGGGGGTGACTATCTTTCCGTTACATCCCGATATCTTCCGACCGCTGGGCTCTAGCTTCCACATTTCCCCCTTCTTTATGACTAACTAAATTTGCTAGAATATGAGGTGTATTAGTCTTGAAAGTTCTAACATTATTTTATATATATCTATCTCTAAACATTTTATTTAACTTACCTATATTATGAAAAGTTTTAAAAGTAGATATTATAAACTTAAGTAAAATATAAGATACACTATACTTAACTAAAAGGTTAAAAACTTATAAAATAGACACGGCAGTTTTTCATTAGTAAACATAAGGCACATGCGGTGACCAAGTGTATTCTTAGAGCATCTGCTGTCTTTCTACAAACAGGATATTGACCCTCTCTAGTTGGCTCTTGACAAAAGATGCAAGCCTATTTAAAACACACAGCTTTTCAACTATCTGCAAGTCTTTATCAATTGCCATTTGTAGCTGAGACAGTCTCTGTTGTTGGGTCACGATGGCAGAGACACCTGTGGCAGCACCAGTTGCTCTCAGGCTAAGCAGCATCGCTGTGGTCACACCTGTCACCAGTTCTCTTTTCTGAAGTCGGGTGGGTCTCTCCGCCTGCAGGTTTGAGTCTTCATTTAGGTGATACAGGACCCTGGGAACAATCACAACTTGCACACAAAAATCGTTAGAAACACTGAAGTTATAAACTGATAGGCATAGGGTAATCATTGTCCTGTCTGTGCTTATCAGCTGTTGCAGGCTGGAGCCTTGCAGTTTAGGATTTATTGGTGAGTGAACTCTCTGTCTCCCCTCTGTCACCTGGACTGGGAACACTAGCGCAGCTGAAGGCACCCAGCTGGCATATGCAGCTTTTATCTGTCCCCAGTCTGTGAGAGCAGTATCCTCTCTCAGTTCTTTTTTAATGTGGAGGGGGGTATTCTTGTTTATCTTTGTTGTTTCCTCGTCTAAGGAGTCGGTCTCTGACCGTTCGTCCTCGCTAGTATCTCTGTCAGAGTCAGAACTCGACTGGCTAGCTATTTCTGGTTTCCCGTGTCTTTTTGTTGGGCTCCGGCCCCGCCTACACCCACTGTGGGCAGGCTGTTCCCTCCCTCCTGGTTCTCCCTGCCTTTCACTCCGCCCTCTGTTCCGCCCTCTGTTCCACCCTCCTCTCCTTTCCCCCTCTCTTAACATTCCTTTCCCTCTCTCCCTGAACACCTCCCCCGCATCTTATCTCTTTTGCTTCAGTTTCTTTCTTCCTCACATACCTTATCTTTCCCGTCCCCCGACTATGTTCACCCATCAATGCCAGTGCTTGTTCTTTGTTCTCACTAAGGACATTTTCCCCTCACTCTTTGTCTTTTTGCTTAGCGCCATCTTGGGATGCATAGGGCGGTGGTTCCCCCTGGGCTTTTTGTGCAGCACCCCTAGCTTCTTCTGTTAACTTTTTCCAAAAAACTTCTGCTCTCTGTTGTCTCTCTGAGAGCAGATAAGGATTTGGGGATTGAGGGGACATATCGCCCTCTTGGGCCCCTTTTGGCTCAGCAGAGCCGCTCTCGTCTGGGAGCTGTAATGTCTGGGTGGCCGCTCTAACCCCAAATTTCGGGGTGGCCAACAGACAGTTTTTTGCCGCCCTCCAGGTCTCTTTGGCAAGGGTTTTAGTACATCTGTCCCACACCTTAGGGTGGATAATCTTTACTATCTGATTTATGACCCCAATATACAAAAGCCTTGCAATAGCAAAAGAATTAGGTTTACAATCACTACTACATTGTTTATGTAATTGCAATCCGACCTTTATCAGCACTTCCATCTTCCCTGTGGGCCCAGGAACGTCTCTCATGCCAGGACTAGTCCAGCTGTCCTGACCACTGCTCCCGTTTTCCAGGCAATCCTCGCTCTCTGGATTTGAATCCCGCTTTTCGAATTTGAATCCCGGGTTTCGACACCAAACTTGTTGCCTAGCAAGGCAGACACCCTGGTTCAGGAGCAGCACAGTGGCCAAGCCCAGGCCACTCGGTCCAAACTGCACACAAGCATCAATGTGACGGATGGCAGAAATGGCATTTGTTGCTGGAGAATTTGACACTTTATAACCTAGGTTCACAGTGTTACTCACATCTGCTTTCACCCCAGCTAGGTGCTATTGGCTAATTACGGGGGTCATTATCATAACTAAGGAGGAGGGGGGTGACTATCTTTCCGTTACATCCCAATATCTTCCGACCGCTGGGCCCTAGCTTCCACACCTTGGAGAGAAGGAGGGAGAGTCAGAGAGAAGAAAATAAGGAGATTTTCAGTGTTTTTAAATTGATTGTGCACATACAGGGACAAGATACTAACTCTACTTTTGAAGAGAAGCCAAATTTAGATTGGTTTCCATGCAACCCAGGGGGGCATGGGGGGAGCACTGGAGCGTGCACAGAGAACAAAGGCACCCCCATGACAGAGGCACTGCAGAAGAAGCTCCAAGGCCATGCTGGACAAATATCAGTGTTATAAATGCATATCATGTTATTGGCTTTTTGCAGGTATTATAATGAATATTATATGTATAAGATTAGAAAATTTAGCTGTAATAATATAGTCTTCTGTATTTCTGTTATTAATGAAACTTAGAAATAGTGGTATAATACATGCATGTTAAGCTATGACATAGCATTAAAACAAAAACTACTTTTGTCTGTGTAACCCAAAGACTAAAAAAGATAGCTGGAGACTTTTTTTTCCTTTTGTAAACTATCTTATCCAGATGAAGACAGCAGTGACCAGAACTCTGGGGGGGAGGAATTTATTGCATTTCTGGTATCAGGGAATGTAAATCTCAATGGCACCAAGAGGATTGATCTATTGGGAAGGGGGCAAGAGAAAACTAAACAGAAGAACACCAAAGATCCTAAGAAGAATGTATGAATATGTATGAGAATTTATGGATATGTAGTAGGGTTCTGTTTTTAAGGGACAATTTTTTGTTATTAAGGTGTGCTCTCTTGGCTGAATGCAGAGACACCCGGCTGTATCTGTATACTTTATTTTTTTCTCCTAATTGTTTTTTTTTATTAAACTTTTAAATTCTATAAAAATTATGTGAACCTCATTTTTCACATCAGCAATTACAGAAACAGTTGAGCAGAAACAGGTGGCTCAAGCAGCTTCAAAGGGAGACAAAATAACCAAAAAATCACTAACTATATGGTATCTAGTTCAAAATTCACTACTGCAATTAAAGGTTGATAAACTGCAATGGTCACCATTGCTACCATCTGGCCCTGAGAGGCTTTTCGTATAACATTGTCTGTTTTCGTAAAATTGTGTCCTTTTCCCTCTGTCTGTGAACAACGAGAGAAATATTGAGAGAAAGAACTGCATTTGTTAAAGTTAACTTTGTAGGGTTTTTTTGCTCCCTGTTTTTCCCCTCTGCAAGAGTATGTGGGGGATGATGAAGACTTCACTCAAACCTTCTAGAGATAACAGCAGCAGAGCAGCAGCAGAGCGGGCAGTTCACCCCCCTGCTCCCTCTCTAAGAAGCAGCACTGGGATAGTACCCAGCTTGCTAAAAAGTCATGATTCATTGTTTTCTTAAAATGTTTTTATACACCCTTTTAGAGTTAATTTTGTGTTTTTAAGTAAATATGAGTTCTTGCAGTTTTAGAGAGTTTTACTAGAGAAATTATTGTGATTTTTTAGAAAATTCAAAAAACCCATCTTTACAAATGTTTAGAGCAAATATTAACAGAAATAAAAAGTTACCTTCCAATAATTAGTTTTAAAACCTAATGTTAAAATATTGAATGATTTACAGCTACTCATAAAATGACCTTCCAATTAATGTTATCTACAGAAGATATTCATGGTTTAAAAAATAATTAGCTAGGAGAACTTCATTGCACAAGACAAAGTTAAGTTAACCATACATTACCCATTTGCTTGTTTTTTCCACAATTTTAATAAGGTAATTTCAATGTGAGTCTTTTTGCTATAAAAAACACGTGTAACAACATATATACTGATTTGGACTTTGGATTTCAATTAAAAGTTGGACTTGATGTTTCTGAAAAGTGCTACAAAAGCTGAATGGCAACTTGCCAAATCCTGTGTTGTGGTTTTTCTCCAGTAAAACTTAAAAAATCCTAACCAATTTAAGCATATACCAAGCAAATTCGTGTTATGAATAAGTATTTTCAGTAACATCTGCAGTTCTTATAAGATATTCTCAAAACCAGATGACATGGAGTTATGATTTTTTCATGATGTATTTGTTACATCCTTATAATCTCTATAGTGAATCCATGTTACTGTTATATTGTGTTCAAAAGATATATACCAAACTTTCAATTGCCTTTTTTGTAATAATAGAGTAAGATTGAGTTATGTTTTCATTTGATATAGATTAATTGTTAATAGAATTAAGCAAAGTTAAGTTTCACTGTGTTTAGATCTGAGTGTTTTTAAGTTAGGTTTTATAAATTTGGTGGGTTTTTTGAGGCTTTGTTACTTTCTTTTGTCATAATTAATTTCTACCAGGTTTGAATATTGTTTGATTTAAATTGTCTCATGTTTTGTTAAAAGACACTTGTCTAAACTGCAAAGTATAGTTATTTTCCTAGAGAGATGAAGATGACTACGACTGAAACAGTTGTGATAGAACACTGATGAACACCTGCTTGTGGATGGAGGGGAATGCAGTCTGTGACACCCTTGATTTCACTGAGAGTTCTATTGTTTGTTGCAATCTCTGCTTTTTTTGTTTTCTATATGTAGCACAAAAGAATAGTGACTGTTATTTACTAGGAAATTTCGAAGGTTTTTACCTTATTTCATTTTTGGTCATTAAGACATAAATGTTTTAAAAATATTATCTTGATTTTCTCAAACACTTACTGCTGACATATTCATTGAATAATGTGAATTTATGGATTTTTATGATGAGCATTAGCTATAGAGTGTTATTGTTGTATTTATAGCCAGCTTTTTATATATTTTAACGTATCTTTGTGTAATTACCTTTTAGACACATGCCATTTGAGATCTTTCTGTTTTCTAACTACAGATGCATCTTGGTAAACAAGCTATATAGCTGTTCCTATACAGAGTTTTCTTGATTTTTACTCCTTTCCTTGTTTAAGAAGACTTGCTTTTGCCTAATCCAGTGTAGCTTTATTATTTTTCAGTGCTTTCAGAATTCCAAGAAAATGTATCATTGCTGAAAGTCAGCTGCCACGAGAGAGGCTTCAAATGAAACCAACTGCTAAATGGTTTAATTGGTCTGTTACCTAGGACTTCTAATCATTTGCTTTATAAGAATGCACTTTGGCAGTTTGCTGTGCTTTGGGCATCTCATGGCTGCTATTATTAAGAATCTTGCTTTGAAAATGACTTAAGAGACATATTTCCAGTTTAAAGCCTAGGCCCTGGCCAAGCCTTGACTTTACCTGGATGGAATGTTTGCCAACAGATACAGATGTTTTCTGCACCAAATCAGTATTTAAGTCACTTTTGACTTGGCAATTTGACCCTATTAATATGACAGCTGGAACAATTTTGAAGTGGGCTTGGAGAATCATTTCCAGAAGTGGTTATCCAATCCTTCACTGATTTTGTTGTCTGTTTGCAGACTATGGGATGCTGGTGCAGTGTTTTAGTAGTAAATAGTAATTCTATATCACGTATGTTACTAATAAGGTTTATAATCTGACTGATTTTTGACTGCTGTAGGTTTTTAGTTTATTATGTGTATAGTTTTGTGTTGTTATTAATATGCACGATAGACACAAATCTCACTTTTAAAAATAAAAGGAATTGATACCCTGAAAACATTTGATTAATGTAGTATATGCATTAGAAATTTAGACCACAATTCATTTTGAATAATGAAATATTTACATCAAAAATTTAGAAAAGATCATATGATCTGAATTTGCAATTAAGTGTACCACAGCTAAGCCAAAATGATTCATTAACTTCAAGGGGAGAAGTGCCTATGTTTTGTTGACAGGTTCAATAAGGTAACCTATTTGTCTGACCAGACTAACTGCCTCTGAAAACATGAAACCCAGCAAACCGAGAAGTCACCATACAGCCTTAGAACTCCAAACAAGATCAGAAGTAGAGCTGCCAGGACACAGTTGTGTCTGAAAACTACACAGACAGTTTACCAGCAGAAGTTTTCTGTTATCGTCATAATGTTGTTATCATAAATACCAATTTTCTTCAGTTATTCTCTGTTTTAAGATTTGAAAGAATGTGTTGTATGAATCTTTCTAACCACTCAGTCTCTATCCATGAAGAACTAAAACAGCTGCAAAACAGGTTACACACCCTGAAAGAAATTGATAACCCCATTAGAAGTTGGTTAACCAGTTAAAGCATTACTAAGTAGTTAAAATCTCTTGTACTATAAGAGAGATGAATTTTTGTTATAGCATTAATAGAGAGTTATTGTAAGCTGTACGTTATCCTGTATCTGTAAAAGTCTAAAATGAATCGCGTCCAAAACCTGGGTTGTGCAAAAAGAAAGAAAGGGAAATGTAGAAAAACATTTTAACAGAGCAAAAGCATGATATTTTAGTAAAAGCCTGTCTGCACAACCCAGCTTTCAATCCAGGCAACAATTGTAAGGGCAGTGTCCTTGAAACTCTCCTGGAACAGAGAGAATAAAGAAAAACAATGGCATTGTGTACATGGAAAAGAATGTAAAACAGTATGTGTTAACCAATAGTAGCTTGTTAAGCCCCACGAACCCTGTAGGACCTTATAAAAGTGTGCTAAAGATAGAAATAAACAACGTTCGCTATACCTCTTATGTGAGGACTCAGTGAATAGTCTGAGCAGTTTTCCATTACCCTGCTGTGAAATTACATTAAAAAGAAACTAAAAATACAATCTCTGTTACTAATTTTTATGCAAGCAAGTATTGTACTTACTACAAGGATGTTATTTACCTGTCAGGCTAAAGACAAGGCTGGTAATGGGAAGTCCTGAAGACATTACTTCTACTTTTAGGAGCTCCAAACTTCAGTGTGACAATTAGCATGATTAGGATTTACAAGCTGAAAACTAAAATTGTAATTTTTTTTTTTAAGAGACTTTTAAAAAAGGGACATCTAATTACTACATAATAAAATGAAAGTACTGGCAATCTCACTGGTTATTTTGTATTTAGAACAAGAATAGAAAGCATACTAAAAAGGAATCTTGGGAGAAACTGTCCTGTCCTTTCATAGTTTCATCAGATATTGGCAGTCTACAATAAGCTTATTTTCCCCCAGTTAGATAATTAGAGCAATTCAGATATTTGCATTCAGGAAAGCAGTCACTTTCAAATGTGTTCTACAAAGCTATTTTCTGAAAAGAGCCATTTCTAAATCATGCTTTTCTTCTAAGTGTGCTAAAGCATGAAGTGTAATTAGACTTATTGCCTTAGAATTTAGTGGGAAACATTTTAAAAAATTAAACCCTCCTTAAAACATGACTCATCAGCTGGCTGGGGGCTTGAAGAGCCACAGGACAGTTCTTTTTCACTTTGTTAGAAGGGATGCTGGTACAAGAGCTTGCCCTTACAAAAAAACTCAAAAAACAAACAAAAAAACCCCCATGTTTTGCTGGTGGTATTCCTGTCTGTCTGCAGAGAGATGCTGAGAATCTCTTCCTGTCTGCTTCTAGGATCCCATTCCCATTATAAAAATGACCACCAGGAGAGAAGTCTGGCTCTCCTCATATTTTTTGCCACAGGAGGGAGTGCTGGGAAACTCAAAGAAGGCCTTTCTGTTCTGTCTGTTGTGGGGAAGATGAGCAGGCAATGTCCTTTCAGCCCAGGACTGAAGGGAGATACCTAAGGATCTGCTTGGTGGCTCGTGGAGCAGTTGCAATTTGCTTGATATGTAAAAAAGCAAATGGATGGACCATCCTCAGTGAAAGCCATATCTTTAGACAATTTGGTAGCCTTTGAATGTATGTGAATTTCTGATTTCTCACTTTCAAAGAATTACTTTTGATGTAATTAGGCAACCTTAAATGCCAAAGAAAAGCCTTCTTGTTATGTATGTGGGGACTGTAGCAACTCCTTCATCTGCAAAAGTACTAAAACTTCTAAAAGAAAATATTATAAAAGGCATTCATCTTCTGGCCTTTTCCCCTCCTCTTATTATTTTCAGTCTGGGGGAGGATGTGTTTTGGCACATTTGTCTTGGAAACACCTGTATTACATGAGCTAAAACCCAAAAGGCAACAATTGCAGCAAACACATAAATGAGGGGATTCAAGCCCAAACAGCTTAAGACTTACAAAATTGTAATTAGCAGAGATCAAAAAGCAAAACAAAAACAGAACAAAAAAGTGTTAGGCAATCTTAACTGTATGCCAAATATCCAATTTGTTGCTTACTTATGAGCATGAAAATTTTAAAACACAGCCAGCCCCCACTTCAAATAAAGTGTTAGTAGATGCGTTCAATGTGCAATGTGGTAGTCACAACTTCAACAGGAACTTTAATTTGCACTTCTGCTATTCTTCGTAGTCTCTAGTGAACCCCTCACATTCAACTCGTATCAAGAGTCAAAGCAGTCTCTACTCTGAAAAGAGTGAGCAATGTCTAGAAATCAAGGGGGGAGACTCGAATTTCCCGCAAACTGAGGGTGAAAAGCACCCCACGCTTGCTTGAGGGCTCTGTCTTCAGAATTTTGTGAAAGATCTTTTAGTGCAAAGGGTGGGACTGTTTTCTTTTGTTGCTGTGTATGAATTTTGACTGCTTGGTGTAGGGAGTGCCTTCCAAGCAGATTTGGCTTCTTCACCCACACCGGGAAGTGACGGGTGATGCTGCAAAAGCTGCAAAAGCTTATACCTCCCTGTAGTGTTTTTGTCCCTTCATAACTGTCGTGCATATGAATTTTGACTGCTTGGTGTAGTGAAGAGACAACCAGAATTTTAAACTGAAGGAGTACCTCCCAAGCAGATTTGGTCTCTTCACCCATAACAAAGAAGCGAAGGGTGACGCAGCAAAGGCTGCATTTGTGTGTAACTTAAGTTTATACCTCCCTGTAGTGGTTTTTCCCTTTGTAAAAATTACTGAAAATTCCACTGAAGAAGTTAAAGCTGAATTTTATGCTCTGGTAGCACAGTGCCAGACTTTCTCCGGGAGGGGAAGAATGTGAACGTAATAATTGGTTTAATTTGGAAAATGTAATTGATAGGGTATTTTTTTGCAACATGAAACAAAATTAAAACTGGGTAAAAATAAAACTGTACTCTGCTCAGTTTTGGGAGCTTGCCTTACAGCAGCTATAGAAACTCGCTGTAAGCAAAGAAGTGAAGAAAGAACTGTAAGAGACTCCCTTCAAAACCTAGTTGAAATTTTGCAAAAAACAATTAGATGAAGGGAGGAATGAGAACCATCTGTTGCGAGCGGCCCTAAGAGAGGAACATGTTAAAAATTCAAAATGTGCTGACTCACCAAAAGAATCAGAGAAGGAGGAAACCCATCTCATTAATCAAATTTACCCTCAAAAAAGAACGAACTGATGAAAAATTGTGGGGAACAGTGCTCTTCTAGTTCGAAACCTCTAATTAAAACAGAACATAATTATATCAATGACGAAGGTCTTGATCTGCATATAACCACTGAAGAAATCCCGTACACTACTACTGAATTGTCTAAGCTAAAAAAGGAGTATGGGCGTGTCTTGGTTCTAGAAGACAGGTGTCTGCTAGGGAGAGCAGGAGCCTCCCTTGGGATGAAAGAATGTAGACCCCCTCCCTCCAAATTATTATAAATTTGAAATCAAGGGGCTTTCAGGCAGAGATCTGGGGATAGGAATAACAGTTCTTTATGTTATAAATGCAATAGCAAAATAAGGTTAATATAAAAAGCAATTTATTATAAAACAATTTCAATCATAAGCAACGAGAGAAAAAAAAAACCACAATAAAATAAATCAGCGCAGCGCTGGGTGGACAGGGGTCTGCACCCAGAGGTACAGATTTTCCCAAATCCACGAAGGAGGGGTTGCAGTCCGGGGTTTTTATAAGGATGTTCATATCCTGAGGCAAAACCCGGAGTGGGCACAGTCCAACAAAGAGTCTAGATGTGCGGTTGAATAGATTTCCCGGATCCGTCAGCTGAGTCAATAGTCAACTGGGCAGAGTCCTTTCACTTGTGAATGGTTCTGGGTGCCTTCTGATTGCATCTTTTGGTTGTACCCCAGGGGTGGAGTATCCAGGTCGGGTGCAAAGCATATGGATATCTCAGCTGGGCTACTGTCATTGTCTGGCTTGATTGCCTGTGTCCTGCTCTTTATCTCAGGCTGATAAGCGTAACCGTGGATTGTTACCACCTGACTCGGGAAGGAATCTTTAGATCATACTACATTTTATATCTTTACATTATTATAAATATAACATATATTTCTTTATTCTCCTTCACGAATTTTTATCCAATGCCACATTTATCACAGTCCCCCGCCTAATAATTTATCACATTAAAAATTCGTGTTATCTCATTTATTTTTATTTCCAATGGGGAAGACTGGGGACTTTTAACAACATTCGTCCTCCTCACAGTCTCTAAGAGAATCCTCACAGTACCCTTGAAAAGGGTTATCTTTTTTATTTCTATTTTCAAATTTTTTTAGGGCTTCAACTGCCTTCCCGTTTTCTCTTTTCTCTTCTAACTTCATTAGTTTAGATATTTGAGAGAAAGGAGTAGGCTTCCCTTGGGCATTTTCTGGATCAATGAGGAGGGCAGCGATCTGCATCCCTTGAACAACGGAATGAATTAACCTGATGAAACAGGGAATCAGGCATGGGAGGAAGATGATTCCTGCAATGGAACAAGTTATGAAGAACACCAACTTTTTCCACCAAGCTCCCTGTCCAAATATTAGGTCCCACCAAGAGGCTTGTAGAATAGAATTCCACTTTTGGACTGGCACATGTGCCACTTTCTTTATTTCAGCGGCTAGTCCCCTTATTGTCTCCCCATAGTCATCTATCTCCATACAACATTCTGATTCATTGTACTTACCACACACTCCTCCTTCCTCGGCCAACAAGTAGTCGAGGGCTAATCTGTTTTGATATACAAAAGCCCTCATTTGCGAGTGTTGTTTTGCCAGAAGTTCTAAGGCTTCTGAGGTGTGGTTGGAGACTACTTCCACCACTGCTTGCAACCTAATAAGCCTATTGAGGAGGTAAATAGGTGTTCTATAACCCCAGCTGCCATCATTTGCCCAAGCGGCAGGCCCATAATACTTAATGATTCTTTCAGCAGGCCACTCTTCTTCTCCCCATTTTTGACTGCCTCCGGCCATTGGTAATTCTCGTTTTAATTCCCTTTTATGTCTATTCAATGTCTCAAAGAGGGGAGCTCCTAGCAATTTGCTTTCTGTTCTAGGTAAGGTGAAGAAAAAGGGCCTGATTATTCCTAGGGTGCAGGACCCCTTCCATTTCCTGGGGAGCTCGCTATATGCTTTCTTCCCACATATCCAGTAGATGCTGTCGGGAGCTTCCCAACCTATGTTCGTTTTTGCAGGATCATCCCAATATTCTTTTAGGCCTTCTAGTGCATGGAAGGGATTGGCCCCGGAGTTTTTGTACCAGCATAATTTAATTAATTCAACCCATTCGCAATGATTTCCCCGGGTGCAACTCCAATAGCCCGCGGGTGGTTCAGGTTGCCAGGTCTTTGATTTAGTGTCAGAATTCACCGTGAGTGTGTTTATACACGGGGTATAACCCACTAAGTCAGTGAACTCTTTCCGTTCTCTGCTAATGCAGACAGTGCCGATTATTCTCTGGTCTATTACCCATCCCTCAGGTCTTTGTGTTGTTTTTGACATTTTTGATCCCTCCCATTATAGGAGTTGTTCTGGGGTGAGTCCTTCTCCCTTCCAAGGCCACCTTTCGGCCGATTTTAAACCGCCACAGATCCAACAGTTAGACAAACCTAATTCTGTTGCTATTTCCTGCATTAGGTCAATAAAGATATTTTGGTTGGGGGCTAGTAATCCCCAATCACTGTACTGTTTTTCTAACTGTTCATAGTGTTCACTAAGAGACTTCAGTCTCTCTTGTTCTGATCTCTTTTTCCTGATTTCTACTTCTCGCCTTTTTAACTCTTGGGTCAGTTGTTTTATTTTACTTTCAGGATCCATCCCTTCTTCATCTTTTGAAAAGCAGAATATTTGGTCTAATTGTAAACAAATTCGGTCATCATCACTTCTTAATAAATCAAGGATTATTGGTTCATTGTTAAAGGATGCTTTTTCCTCATGTTTTAGATTTTTGCCATCCCAGTACAATTTTCCCCCCATAGTACACGTTTTTAATTTTGCTTTATCATAACACAAAGGGTTAACCTTATAGTATGCCAGAAAAGTGGACTGTCTTTTTCCTCCCATCCATACAGTTTTATTACATTGGCCACAGGTTGGAATCGGAGGAAGCATTCCAACTTCTCTCTTATATATGAAGTGGGAAGCTTTGGTCTTTCCTCTTATAGGAGTCTTTGACTGCCCGTCCTTAAGACCTGACCCTGAGTGGTAACACCAGACCTCCCCCTCCAATTCACAGAGACCATACCGAGTACCGTTAGACAAGCAGAACCCTTTTTGTTGTCCCGGAGGACAGTCAATTGTTTGTCCGGTATTTGTGGCAGTCAGGCACTGCTCACACTTCCCCAGGGGACGCTCCCCCGGAGGTACCTTGGGAATTAGTCCCTTGGTCAAGCACACGGCTAGACTCAGGACAATCAGGATTCCCCACCGGCGTACCCCTCTGCCTCGCCCTTCGCCCGTACAGAAATATACGGCGGGGACTACCATCTTCTCGGCAGCAAGGATATTCTTCAGGGGCCCTTGTAGTCCTAATGGCATACCTTCTTTTGAAAGTAGCCCGAGACAATTTAATTGTATCTGTCCTACACGGTACTTTGACTGTCTTTCGGCACTCGATCGCTAGTGCTTCTGCTTTGGCGTTTAATTTTCCTGTTATCCCCTTTTGGTAAATCAGGTACCACTCAGGAGAGTCAAGTTCTAAAAACCCCGCCCGGGTGGCAAGTATTAAGAGACGGCTAGTCTCCTCCTGTTCATTGATCAGACAACCGGTACACAATCCCTTGGGCCTGTACCCTCCCCAACAGTGGGTTACCCAAATTTGTCTACAATAAGCACACTCAAAATGTATAAAAGGAAAACAATCACAATCTGGGTTGATGCAACTTATCTGGTCGTCACTGGTCATTTGTGGTGACACTGAAGCTTAATTTTCAGCTCTCCCGGAGGGGTGGTGACTTTCCTCTCGGAGGTGTTGCAATCCTTGACCTTTTTCACTCTGGATGAATGTGTCCAGCCCCTTTCTGCAGTCCGAACAGCAGTGTCAGTGGTGAGAAGAACGAGGAATGGTCCCTCCCAGTGTGGGGTGAGGGGAAGCTCTTTCCAAGCTTTGATGAGGACTTTATCCCCAGGCTGTGTCTGGTGTATTGCGAATCCTAGGGTGGCACTTTGGGGAATAAGCCCTTGCTTTCGAAGGTCCTGTAAATTTTTGTTGATAGCAATGAGATATGGTTGTATTTGCACATCCTCCACTTGGGGGTGTCCCACCGGCATTCCATGTTTGTATGGCATCCCATACAACATTTCAAAAGGGGACAGACCCGTCTCAGAGTGAGGCATAGTTCTTATATTTAGCAGAGCAAGGGGGAGACATTTAATCCACGACATTTTTGTTTCTAGCATGAGTTTAGACAATTGGGATTTAAGTGTTTGGTTCATCCTTTCCACCTGTCCTGAACTCTGAGGATGCCAGGGGGTGTGGTATTGCCATCTAATACCCAGAGCCTCTGAAATTTGTTTAATAATTTTTGAAGTGAAATGAGTTCCTTGATCCGAATCAATACAATCTACTATCCCATACCTAGGGATGATTTCTTCTAATAAAATTTTAGACACTGTTTGGGCTGTGGCCCTTGCCCTGGGAAAGGCTTCCACCCAGTGTGTTAGTTTATCAACTATTACCAATAAAAATTTATATCTACCAATTTTCGGTAACTCGGTGAAATCCACTTGGATCCTTTCAAATGGTCTGTATGAGAGAGGACGACCTCCCCAAGCAGTTTGTTTAGACCTGGATCGATTCACCTTTTGGCAAACCACACACCCCTGTACCTCTTGTTTAGCAAGTTCAAAGATCCCCTTGCACCCGAAAAACTTCAGGAACTGTTCGGCCAGTGCCCAAGTTCCCCAATGGGTCTGTTTGTGTAACCTTTGCAATATCTTCCTTGCCGTTCCCCTTGGAATTAATTCCCTCCCATCAGGTAACCACCATTTTCCCTGTTTCAGGACTCCCCCTATCTTCCTGAATTCCCCAATCTCCCTCTCAGAAGGGAGCACGGGGATTTCAGGCGATTCCTCCAGGGTTACTCCGGGAATGCTTGCGGTGAGCAGAGCTGCTCGTTTTGCCTCTTTATCAGCTAGGTTGTTACCTCGGGTTTGAAACTGCAACGCCGTCTGGTGTCCTTTTACATGGACAACTGATATTTCTTCCGGTTCTCAGACAGCTTCTAGAATCTGTCGGATTATTTCCCCATGGATTAGGCCTTTTCCCTTAGTATTTATCAATCCTCTTTCTTCCCAAATCTTCCCAAAAGTGTGTACCACCCCGAAGGCATACCGTGAGTCTGTGTAGATGGTCCCCCTCCTTCCTTTCAGCCTCCGGAGGGCTCTCAGGAGAGCTTAGAGCTCGCAAGCTTGTGCGGACCAGTTTGCTTTCAAGGGACCTGATTCTACAACTTCCCCGGATGCACCATTTATTATTGCATATCCCGACTTTCTCTTTCCCTCAATAACTTTCGAAGATCCATCTATAAACCACTTTTCTCCCCCTTCTAACTCCTGATCCTCTAAGTCTGGTCTTATTCTAGTCTGCAGCTCCACAGTCTCAGTAAAATCATGTAACAATTTTTCTGGAGGTTCACCGAACAGGAACTGAGCAGGTTTTTGTGCAGAAGTGGTTTTTAATTCTAAACCAGGTGAGCTGATTAAAATGGCTTCATATTTCAGAAGCCTGGAATCAGTCAGCCACTTCTCTGCTTTTTGCTGCAATATGTTTCTCACATCGTGGGGAGTGTAAACTACCAAGGGAGCTCCAAAAGTTACTTTCTTAGCCTCTCCCACTAACAGAGCCACTGCTACAATCGCCTGTAAACACGTAGGCCAACCCCGACTAACAGGAGCTAAGATCTTTGAGAGAAACCCTATAGGCTTCTTTTTTTCTGCCCATTCCTGGGTCAGGACTCCCTGTGCTGTTTGTCCACTCACATCTACAAACAACTGAAATTCTTTATTCGCATCTGGTAGAGTTAGTACGGGGGCAGTCATAAGAATATTTTTTAATTTCTGGAAATTAGACTCATCCTGTTCAGTCCACTTCAGCCTGTCAGTGTTCAACCTTTCATACAAAAACTTCACTTTTTCACTGAAACCCTCAATCCACTGCCTGCAATATCCCAAGAGCCCTAAAACTTGTCTAATTTGTCTTTTTGTTCTCGGTGCAGGCAACGCAAGGATGCCTGCCACTCTCTCAGGGTCCAATTTCTTTTTCCTTTGAGATATCCAATGTCCTAGGTATTTTATTTCAGGCTCTGTGAATTGCAGCTTGGATTTTGAGACTTTCAAACCTTTCTTTCCTAAAAAGTTCAACAAGACAATTGTGCTTTTCCTCACACTTTCCTCAGTCGGTCCAGCTATCAACAAGTCATCTACATACTGCAAAAGCTTTGTCCCGCCCTCAGGAATAAATTGGGTTAGCAACTGTTCTAAAGCCTGCCCGAAAAGGTTCGGTGACTCCACGAACCCCTCGGGGAGGACCATCCACCTTAGCTGCTGCTTCCGGTTTGTATCTGGGTCCTCCCACTGAAATGCAAAATAATCTCTACTCCTTTCATCCAAGAGGGCAAGTCCAAAAAGTATCTTTCAAATCAATCACACTGTACCACACATCTTCAGGTGAGAGTCTATTTAGCAAGGTATAGGGGTTGGCCACCACCGGGAACCTAGTCTGGGTCCTAGCGTTTACCGCTCTTAGGTCCTGGACCAATCGGAAACTGCCATCCGTCTTCTTTACAGCCAGGATGGGGGTGTTATGTTGAGACATGCAAGGTTCTAAAGTACCCCCTTTTAGGAGGTCATCAATTACTTGTTTCAACCCCCTTCTCCCTTCCATCGGGATGGGATATTGTTTAACCCTTATAGGGTCCTCAGGGTTCTCGATTTCTATTTTGATAGGTTTGATATCTAGCTTTCCTACCTCTCCTTTTGAATGCCATACTTCAGGGTTTATTTCCTCCTCATCCTTAGGAGTCAGCTTAAATATTTTCACCACCAATTCAGAATTTTTAACAATGATATTAATTCCTAAAGCGACAAACATGTCCCTCCCCAACAAATTATAATCAGCTTCTTCTACTAATAACAGATTCCCTAAGCAAATTTTATTTTCAGATTCTATTTCTACATCCCTTATTACGGGCACTTTGAAGGGGTCCCCCTTTGCACCGATTACAAAAACTTTTTCTCTGCTAGTCACACATCCATATGACAATTTCTGCAGGGTACTTCTCTCCGCCCCAGTATCCACAAGAAAACTTACCTCCTGTCGTTGGGGGCCCACTTTTAATTTTATCAAGGGCTCTTTGGATGTTCCGGTCCCCAAATTGAAGAGCCCCCGACACCCCTAATCCTCTTGAAAAATCTTCTCGTCCTTTATTCTTTGTCTACAGTCCCGCCGAACGTGTCCTACCTGTTTACAGTAGTAGCATTCAGGGAGTTCTCTCCATGGGGTCGGGGCTGCCCTGTGAGGACCTCAGGGTTTTCTGGGCAGTGTTTTAAACTTACCCTGTGCCTGCTCCTGTTTCTGGACCTCCTTTACTGCAGCTACTAAAACCTTAGCTTGCAATTTCTGCTTCTCATTCTCCCTCCTCATGTATACTTTTTGAGCTTCCCTTAGGAGCTCCTGGAGGCTTTTATCTTGCCACCCCTCAATCTTTTCTAATTTTCTCCTAATGTCCTCCCAAGATTTAGCAACAAATTGTGTTTTTAACAGAACCTCCCCCACAGGAGAGTTTGGGTCAGTTCCAGAGTAGATCTGCAAACTTCGCCGTAATCTCTCGATCCATTCTGTGGGTGATTCCTCTTTCCCTTGACACTCTCCAAAAACTTTGCTAATATTCTGGCCCCTAGGAACCGCTTCTCTTATACCTTGAATAATTATGCTCCTCAAATCTACCATGGTCCGTCTGCCTTCCTCCGTCTGTGCATTCCAGCTCGGGCTTACGCTAGGCCATTTCTGGTTGCCTGGCGTCCCCTGTGGATTGCGTCTGTCCCAGTCCCTGATACCAGCTTGTTTAATCATTTCTCTTTCTTCCTGATTAAACAATGATCTTAGGATTGCCATAAGATCGTCGAAGGTATAAATACTACTCCCCAGAAATTCATCTAACCTCTCAGCCACACCAAAAGGATCATCCAACAACCGCCCCATCTCTTTCTTAAATGCTCTTACGTCTCCGGTGTTAAGGGGTACATTCACAAATCCGATCACTCCCGGGGCCGTCGGTACTTCCCTGAGAGGGGACAACCGGTGCCCCTCTTTACTCTCTCCCCACTCATTACTCACCATTCTCGCTCTCAAACGGGTTCTACTTGCGGGAGGGGAGCTGGTGATTGTGAGTTGTCTCCCCTTTATCAATTGTGGGAACTCCGCCGCCACCCTGTTGACAGGAGGGATCCCCTCCGTTATATGGGGGGGTCTCGGTTGTGGCGGCAGGACCGGCAAGGACGGATGGAGTGATCCCCAGCCTTGTGCAGGAGAAACCTCCGAAGAGGCTACTGTGGCTATGGTGTTCGCAGGTGGGGATAAGGGGAGGGCTGCCGGCACAGCTGCCGGCACCGAGTCTCCCGCTCGGGATGTATGCATCTCAGTGGGTTGGTCTCGGGAGCCCGAAGGTGCTGAAGGCACCACTTGATCTATCGATGAAGGCTCAGCCGGTCCATGATATGGGGGTGGTAAGTGATCGAGAGGTTCCCAGGATTCAGCTCTCGACTCACGTTTTTCTTTTTGTTTTATCGGGAATAGCCCTAGTCTGGCGTTTAACCAGAGTTTAGCATATTCCTTCTCCTCGGGATTCGAGGGGACTTTGTTCTCCACATAGGAGAGTAATTCATTACATGTCCATTTTTCGAATGTGCCTAACACTGGCCAAGTGAGGTGACTTCTCAATTCTTGTCCTCCCCAAACCTCCACACAGTAATGAATCAATTTTGCTTTGGATTTTCCCTTTCTCTGGGGACAATCTTCCCAGTGTTTTAACATCCAACCCAAGGGGCTCTCCAGCGGGATGTCTAGTGATCCCTCCCCCTGATCGGAGGGGCTTTTCCCTGTGGTCTTCTTCTGAAGCTTACCCTTTTTCTGCCCCATATTTCGTATGTATAGAATTTCTTACCAGTCTTTGACTCCTCTGTGAGTCTGTTTCTGTTTCTGCGTTGTGACTTTTTCGCGCTTACCCGAGGAATCAAACTTTGCCAATACTCACCCTTCAGCGAGCTGAGCTGAGATCTCTTGTAATCGGCACTTTGATACTCTTCCGGACCTTTACCTTGATCCGTTAACTAAAAGGGTTTACCAGTTCCCGAGCTCGACAGGACGTATCCTTCCCCTTTTAGCCCCTTGTGATCAGTCCCCCGAGACGCCCTTTCGTCTCAGGTTTTTACAAGTGTGTTCGAAAAAAAGCTTTCACTCTGGATCGCTTCCTTCGCAGCCGGCCAATTCCCTCGCGGGAGGATGGAAACGCGGCCTTGAAGTCCACACTCGCTTCGTGATCAGATCACGTCTCACACACTCGCCCGGTCGCCCACTCAACCAGCAGTACTTACAGCTATTTTCCTGCGTGGATGTCTTCGTGCACAGCAGACGTTTTACAAGTGAAACTAGCCGCGGCTTTCCGAAGGCTCCGTGCCTTCCCGAGCTCTCTACCCCGGATCCGTTTCCCTTTTATTGTGGTTTATCTCAGCCTAAATTTAGTTCGGATGTCGGAACGAGCTACGGGGGTTCTCAACTCACCAGGCCGCCAAAATCAGCGGGGGTACCCTTCCTGGGCAGTGAGATTCCCCCGCAGTTTCTCCGATCCGAGTCACAGCACCAAATCTGTTATAAATGCAATAGCAAAATAAGGTTAATATAAAAAGCACTTTATTATAAAACAATTTCAATCATAAGCAACGAGAGAAAAAAAAAAACACAATAAAATAAATCAGTGCAGCGCTGGGTGGACAGGGGTCTGCACCCAGAGGTACAGATTTTCCCAAATCCACGAAGGAGGGGTTGCAGTCCGGGGTTTTTATAAGGATGTTCATATCCTGAGGCAAAACCCGGAGTGGGCACAGTCCAACAAAGAGTCTAGATGTGCGGTTGAATAGATTTCCCGGATCCGTCAGCTGAGTCAATAGTCAACTGGGCAGAGTCCTTTCACTTGCGAATGGTTCTGGGTGCCTTCTGATTGCATCTTTTGGTTGGACTCCAGGGGTGGAGTATCCAGGTCGGGTGCAAAGCAGATGGATATCTCAGCTGGGCTACTGTCATTGTCTGGCTTGATTGCCTGTGTCCTGCTCTTTATCTCAGGCTGATAAGCGTCGCCGTGGATCGTTACCGCCTGACTCGGGAAGGAACCTTTAGATCATACTACATTTTATATCTTTACATTATTATAAATATAACATATATTTCTTTATTCTCCTTCACGAATTTTTATCCAATGCCACATTTATCACACTTTACTAGTATAACCAGGCAAACAAACAAACAATAACTACAGCAATAACAAGAACTCAGAACCAGGGACCCCAGGACAGCCTTCTCGGCTGAGATGGGATGGAGGAGAGGTTTTGTTTTCACAAACTTCTCGGGCAGTCAGTCCCGGTGCTCCTGCAGGGCTCCGAGGAACAGTCGGCTGGAAACAGCAGGGACGAGCTGAGATCCTGGGCCGGTGGCTGAGGTGTATCAGCAGCTCCACGGCGGTGGCTGCCACACGTCCTGGCAGGGCAGGGGGTGCGAGGCCACTAACAAAGAGGGGAGAAGGAGAAGAAGCAGCAACTCCGTCTGGGTGATGGCGAAAAATCCCTTCTCCCCACCGCAGCAGCTCCGCGACCCAGCACACGAACGTCCTTCCCCGAAGCCGAAGAAAGACAGCCCAAAAACTGTCCCCACCCTCCTTTCCTGCTCCCTTCCCCCCCTCCCTGGGCCTGGCCACTCTTTGTCCGTTGTGAGCACCCCTAAGTACCAGTAGTTAGGTTGTCCCAGCACATAATGGGTAAAAATTCCCCGGGCAGGCCAGAAGGACAAAACAACAACAAAAAAAAGGACACCTAACCTCAACACTATCCACCCCGAATTTTTTCCCATACCAAAATGTTACATCAAATATTAAACCTTTAAATTATACACAAACACACACTACTTTAACTATATACATATGTACATGCAGATACAGATACAAGCACAGTGTCATGGGTAGTTTGTTGAAGGACCCCCAAGCTATTCACCAGTCTTCACAGAAGTAATTGTGAATGCCATTTATTTCTATTATTAACACACCTTTTATAGGGTTCTACAGGGTTTGCGGGCAGAGCAAGCTACTATTGGCTAGTACACACAAGTTTACATTCTTATCCTTGTACACAGGAATATTGTTTTACTTTCTGCAGGCAAGTTTCAAGGATTTTGGCCCTTAATATTACAACTTAACACAGAGGCTGGTTTGTGCAGACAGGCTTTTACTAATATATCGTGCCCCCCATCTGCTAAAAAACTCTCTATAATTCCCCCGTTTCCTTTTTGCACAAACCAGGCCTTGGATGCGGCTTGTTCTATACTTTTACGAACACAAGATAGCATACAACCTACAAGCATTATCACCATTATCATTATAAATAATATTCGTCCCCCCTCTAGCACAAGAGACTTCAACCACCCAGTAATGCCCCAGTTGGCGAACCAACTCTCAGTGGGGTTACTAACTTCCTTCAAGGCATGTAACCCATCCTGTAGCTGGTGTAGTTGTTTGTGGATGGAAACTGAGTGATCAGAAAGATTCAAGCAGCACATGCCTTCAAACTCCTCACAACCATGTCCTTGCGCTAAGAGCAAAAAGTCAATTGCAGCTCGGTTTTGTAATACTGCATGACGTACACTACTCACATCGGCTGAAAGTTCACTTAGCATTGTAGATGTTAAGTTTAATTCTTTCCTAGTCCAGCAAGCGAGCCTTTTTAGGGTGGCTAGACTTTTGGCGGCAGCTGCTCCTGGAATGAAGAAGGAGGTTGCCCAGATTATACCGCGATTCCAAAAGTCTGGGTTTCTAACATCATTACACTGTAACTCATTTAGGCTTCGCTTGGACCGCCTATTGATTTTCATTTTGTCAGCCACACTCAGCAATTGATGTAAGCTTGGGTGGAACAAGGTAAGTTTCCCAAGATAACATGGCCCTCCATGTGGACTAGCAGGAATTCCATTCCATGCCCTATTCCCACAGACTAGGAAGATGGAACTAGGTAAGCGCTTTGGTAATTGTCCTGTGAGGTTGCATCGCGAGTAAAAGGCTTTACTCTCAGTGGCAGTAACGAGATCAACTATGGGGTTGACTGTAGCCCAGCGCTGTGTTGCTTTGTCAAGATGATTTTTTGTTGGGGGCTCAAACATCATCCATCCACCTGAGGTATTGGTAGAACCTAGCAGATCTAACTCTTCTGGGGGTCTCATGGTAACATTGAGAACCTCAATAATTTTCGTTTGCCAGCAGGCTTCAAGTTGCCTAGATGTGAGGCCAATGGTGCGGTTGCACTCCTGCAGCATTATCGATTGATTTAGTCAAGTCTCGTTGCTAACTAAACCTTTAAAGGCTGAAGGATCCCATTCAGGGACTCCCACAAGACAGGTGCGAAAAGGATCTCCAGGGGTAGCTAGGCTCAAACACATTGATTTTTGACCGGTCAGGTGTGCTAAGGTGACCCATATGTTCTGTCGCTTTTGGATATCAGTCAGCAGACAGCTGGTTGGGGTTACACACAGCACAATTACCACAAGCAGTTTGTCCCATGCAAATGGCGTCATGTTTGCAAACTCATGGCTAAAACTCTGATCGTTAAGTGAACTTTCAAAGATGCTTACACTAGCTCTTGAAGGGGGAATACTTATACCTTATACTAATATAACAATCACTACACACACTAAACTTCTTAACTCTTACTTATCTATTCTAACACACGTGCTTTGGTATATATGTAGTCTAAGCGTGAAAGCAATTTGCAAAAGGGGTAAACACACAACTAGAATTTGTTTCGTGTACAATTAGATAGAGTCTCTGCACTCTTCTCAGATCTGCACAGGAATTTCTCACAAACAGACTATGGTTTGACACAGTTCAGTCCTGAAACATTTGTTGTTCTCGTGGTGTCAGCTGACAGCCGATCAGGGATTGACTGAGGGCATCAACGTTCTGATTGTTCCTCAGATCTTTCGTGGCTGGTTTGGTCCATCGGCTAGGCACCCACAGCGGTCCAGTATCTGTGGAAACACAACTGTAACCACGCCCGTTAAATAGCAATGGACTTGGTCCCTCCCAGATACCTGTTTTTGGGTTTTTGTAATATAACTTAACTTCTGGGGTAGCTTGCATCTTTACTTGACTATTGTGAATGACCACTGGGGGTTGCTCTAAATCTCCAACTAAACTGAGGAAATTTAGAGTGAATAACTTGCTGCAATCGAATGGTAGGGTCTAACTGTTCTGGTGTTTTTTGCTTATTCAAGTACTCTTTTAGGGTCCTATGGGCTCTCTCTACAATGGCTTGTCCAGATGACACATGGGGAATTCCAGTTACATGTTTGACTCCCCATTTTTGTAAGAAGTGAGAAACTCGTGTTCCTACATATGCAGGCCCATTGTCTGTTTTTAATTCTTTCGGAACTCCCATTACGGCAAAGCACACTACCAAATGTCGAATTACATGTATGCTTTTTTCTCCTACTTGTGCAGTGGCCCAGACCATTTTTGAAAAGGTATCTATTGTAACATGTACATATTTGAGGCGACCAAATTCAGGCACATGTGTTACGTCCATTTGCCAAATCTCACAGGCTTGAAGACCCCTAGGGTTAACGCCTAAACCTAGAGTGGTTCCATATTGACTGCATTGTGGACAGGATTTTACAATGCCTTGTGCATCTGTTAAGCTGATGTTAAATTGTCTCTGTAAGGCTTTTGCAGCTTGTTGAAAGAGAGCATGACTCTCTCTTGCAGCTGTGAAGGAGTCTCTTGGTGCTGCTACAACAGGACTGACAAGCGTGTCAGCTTTTAGGTCTTCTCCGAGACCTAATTCTGTTTGATGACTGCAGATGTGAATGATGCAACAGGGCTCGTTCCTGTCCTCTATAGCTCTTTTGATTTGAAAGAATAGTTGACACAATCGCTTATTATCTGGTGGTTTGATGACAGCGTCTTCAATACGTTGTACCACTCCTACCACGTACAATGAATCTGATACAATGTTCAGCTTGCTGTCTCGCCAATGAGACAGTGCCCATGCAACGGCTGTAAGTTCTAATGTCTGCAGTGAGTCGTGTGCATCTCCATCTATAGTTTTACTTCTCCAACTTGAGTCTTGTTGCCAGGTACAGGCTGCCTTTTTCCGCCGACTTCCTGTGTCCGTGTACACTGTAAGGCCTTTTACTGGCTGCTTCACGACTTTGGGCTGTTGCAACCACCGCTGTTTTAAGATAATCTGCAGGCGTGGGTCGCTAGGTTGTCTGTTGTGTACAGTCCCTGGATAGCTGAGCAACGCTAATTGAATTGGCTCTGAGTGTCTCAGCATCCACTCAAGATTTTCTATCGTTATTGGCAAACTGATATGTTCCGGCTCAGCACCACTAATTTCCACAGTTCGTGTTCTCGCCTTCTTGATAAGATAAGCAATTGCTTCTGTCCTCTGCCAGATACTCATTGGTGGCGTATATGGTGTGAAAATCCACTCAAGGTTCGCTAGAGGCTCTGCACCTTTCTTCACTAATTGCACTAACATTGGCTTCTTGGCAGGCTGCTTGGCACCTCGACGGCTCTTGGGTGGGCCTTCTCCCCCTTTTCCTTTTTGCCAAGCAGGCCACTGAAATATGATGGCACATGGTGCAACAGGGTGGTTACAAATCAGAAGTCCCAAAGGCACATCTGGCAATCTTCTGTCTGCTAGTGTTGAAAGCAGTTTCTTCCCCAGATAAATGAGACAGCTCTTTTGATTTGCCGAAAGGGTAATCGGAGCTTGTGGGTCTGTACCTTTCAAAAGGCTCATTAAGGGTGCTATCTCATCATTTTGGATACCAGCGATGGATTGTACCCATTGCAGATCTCCAACAAGTTTCTGTACATCATTAAGTGTATGGATCTCAGTGGTTAACTCCAATTTTTGTGGGTGGACTGATGAAGATGTCAAAATCCACCCTAGGTACTTCCATGGGGCTTGTCTTTGAATTTTTTCTGGGGCAACCACCAAGCCTTTTGCTGCAAGCTGGGCGGTGATAAATGTGAGATCTTCATCTTGGAATGGATCACGTTGACAAAACAAGATGTCATCCATGTAGTGATAAATAATTGTCTGGGAGAGCTTGGCTCGCACAGGTGTCAGTGCCCAGTGCACAAACAGTTGGCACATTGTTGGAGAATTTTTCATCCCCTGTGGAAGGACTACCCACTCAGATCTCTGAGACGGACCTTCTTTGTTGATTGACGGCAAAGTGAAGGCAAATCTCACTGTGTCTTCCTTCTGCAGCGGTATCATGAAGAAACAGTCTTTCAGATCTATGACCAGAAGATGCCATTCTTGTGGCAGCATTGTGGGAGAGGGCATCCCTGGTTGTAACACTCCCATGGCCCACATTTGGTCATTTACCTTGCATAGGTCATGCAGCAATCGCCATTTTCCAGACTTCTTTGGGATGACAAAAATTGGACTGAGCGATGGTTGGATATGCTTTGCTTGTAGCTGTTCCTTGACAAGTTCATGCGCAATTGCTAGCCGCTCCTGGGATAGAGGCCACTGCTCAACCCACACAGGCTCATTAGATTTCCACTGAATCCTTGGGGTTGGTGGCCCGTCAGCAGTGGCGACTACTGAAAAGGCGATTGACTGGGGAGAGTTAGTGTTGCTCTGAGCTGGCTGAGAACGTCTCGGCCAACGAGCACTCCAAGGGTTCCAGGTAAAGGCATGATGTATGGACATAAGGTGGTAGCCTGTCCTTCAGGAAATCAAAACTGGATTGGGTGTACACTTCTCAGCGGCGTGGAGTATCCTCCTACACCTTGTACCGAGCTTACGGCTCTGTGGAGAGGCCATTCTCTTGGCCACCAGTCTCGGCTGACGATGGTGACATCAGCTCCCGTGTCTAGCATCATCTTGACTCTTTGCTGCTTTGATCCGTGGCACAGGGTGATTTCAATTACTGGCGGATGACTCATTTGTTGAACGAGATTCACCACTGTGTCTCCCGTTGACCCAAATCCTTTGGCTCCGCGTTCAGGAGCACTTTGAAAAATATCTTCTCAGTTGCCACCTTTTGAAACAACACCAATTGAGCAATTTTTGTTCCCCTTTTGATTGTAAGTGGAGGAGCTAGAGTGTAGGCACACACTTGGATTTCACCAATATAATCAGCATCGATGACTCCTGGGAGAACAATAAGTCCAGCAATTCCAGCAGATGATCTCCCAATCAACAAAGCACCAAGTGCACTGGTAGCAGAATAAACAGGTCCTGTAACTCCAGTTGGGATTTTGCGGACACTGGTGTCGATGAGTGTGATGTCTACTGATGCTGCCAAATTGATTCCCAGGCTCCCTCGGGTTGCTGGTGGGTTGAGCTGCTGAATAGAGTTGGGCCGGCAACTTGTGTCCTCGCGCGGCGGCTCCTCGCGCTCTTGATCATGTTTTTTGCAAGGCGACATACCGAGGTAGCATGTTTGTCTGATTGGCAGTGATCACACCACACAGTGGCTGGGCAGAATCTTCGCGAGTGCCCTCTGTTGCCACATCGAAAACAGATGCCTGGAGGTGTAAGGAAGGGTTTGCATCCACTTCCCAGCTTGCTGACAGCAGCAGCAATCAGACTTGTGGTTGGCTTGATGGCTTCTGCAACAGCATTGGCTACTAGCTGTCCTTGTTGCATTTGATTTACTCGCAGGGCAATATCTAGCATGTCTCCTACGTCTGCTTGCTTTGGGAGTGTGGCAAGAATAGGCTTTATCTTCGAGTTGGCGTTCTCAAAAGCTAATAGCTTGAACATGTTCTGTTTTGCCTCTTTAGTCATGTCATTCTGAGCTTTAAGGGCTGCTGACAGACGATCGATGAAATGAGGGTATGGTTCTGTGAGGCCTTGCCGTATTGTTGTGAAGGAAGGATGAGGTTTGGAGTCAGGCACAGCATTAAAGGCTTGATGAGCGAGCTGTGCAGACAAATGATGCATTGCAAGAGGGTAGTTTAGCTGTACAGCCATGTGACTGTAAACTCCTGAACCGGTGAGCATGTCAGGATTAAGTCCATACAATACATCATTTTGATCTCGAGGTCGGTTGGCTTCTAGAACTGCTAACCTCTTCCATTCCTTCTCCCACACCATAAGCTGTGATGGAGTTAAAAGCAGACGTGCGAGATTCTGGCTGTCTATGGGACTGTTAACATCAGAAGTGAACAGCCAGTCCAATGCAGCGTTTGCAGCTTTGGATTTGATGCCATTCTCAGTGACTGTCTTTTTAGCTTGCTGCAAGATCTTCCAGTCATGCTGTTCATAACGTGGATTCTGCTGATCATATAAAATGGGACAAGCAACTGTCCCTGCTGCTTGCCATTCTCCCTCCAGGATTGCATCTCGAATGATGCCGGACCACCTCTGCTGTGCTCTGTGTTTTCTGTTCTCTTCCTCCAGGGTGATAGAGCTAGAACAAGGCTGTGGTGTTGACAGTATTTCCAAAGGTGGAGCAGATGGTTCAGGACGCAGCATATCCTGTAGTTGTTGAACTGACTCTGCTCATTGTCTCGGTGTTTGCTGCAGAGCTGCTTTCTCTTGCTGAGGCTGTGTCTTATTTGCACGTAAGGTTTGTTCAATTCGAGCTTGGAGCTGTTGCACAAGCTGCTCCATTTGATGTTGCCACCCCAGTAGCTCCTTCTTTGCCGTTGCGCTGTCATCAATTGGCTCTGCTCCCGCTGCAAACCGTCCGTCATCGGAATGCATAGAGACGTCGTCATCGGAGGGGAGAGGGATGTCCTGCGGTCTTCCCCAGTGAATGGTAGATGGCATCGAAGGGTAGATCTTCGATTTGCACTTTGTGGCTCTCGTTTCTGCTGACGTATCAGGCTCCACCTGGCTGGAGCTGGCGCCCACTCCTTCCGGGGGAGCCGTCATTTCTACATCCGCATTCAGCAGGGTAACTTCCGGCTTAGGCTCTGCCGGCATGGCCGGAGCCGCGGAGGGTTCCGCCTGCGCGGCCGGAGCCGCAGAGTGCCCCACCGGCGCGGCCGGAGCCGCATCGGCGCACCCTTGAGATTTTAAAAGTTCCGACACGGTGCTACACTGCTTCCCGGTAAGTCCCTTCACTGGCCGGACATGCCCCACCCCGAAAAATGCACTCAAACGGCTAGAGGGCTCAGCAGGGGGTGATTGCGGCGCGTCCGTCTCGGGTGGCGGCATGGCGTCTATGGCAGCTGCTGCTACTGAGGACTCTGCCTTCATATCCCGCAGGGCATTTAACACAAGTTTCCAAACTGAACCGAGGGCCACTACGTCTTTACTCTTTCCCGTAATTGCCGTATCCCACATCAAATTCCTGACATCCATCCATTCTTCCACTGCAAAAAGCAGTGAGGGCACTGAAAAATGCCCACGATTTTTCGCCCATATAATGAGCTTATCCAGGTCCTTTTCCCCGGCTGCTTCACCTCGTTTGACGAGGATACCGAGAAGCAGTTTTTTCGCCGCCGCAAACTCTGCCTCCATGCTGACGGCAACCCACAAGGGGGAAGGTTGCAACCCTTCTACTACGCCCTTGCCTGCCTGGGCCCCCCCAGCAGCCCTACTTCCACGTCCAACCGCTCCGCATCTCACCGCGCTCAGGCTGCCTATCCGGTGCCGATCCAAGCCCGTGATGTCTAATGCCCTGACTCGATCTTCTCGAGTGTGGCCCGGCTAGCTCAGTGATGAGGTTTCTCTTCACTCGAGTTTCGAGCCAGCATATGTTTGTGGGGTTCACTGATTTTCTTCAAGAATCCAAGTCTATAGAGCGAGTAAAGAAATCAGGGGGGGACTCTCTCTCTGGTTTGCATTCCACAGTTTATTTCTGTGAAGGGGAATCCAAAGGATGAGAGACAAAGGATTTGGGGTTTGGGGGGTCTCTTTTAACAGGGTTTCTCGGAGGGAGGGAACATCAGAGAGGGAACCAATTATTTTTCTCAGTTAGTACATCTTACAAACTTTCTACAAATCAAGGTTACACACGCCAAGATAAAAAATAACAGACACCAACTTCTTCAAATGCCCACAAAGGTGTGGGAGTATTCTATACAGAGGGGCAGAGGGGGAGAGAGGGGGGGCCTGGTTTCCTGGCAACACAGGGGGGAAAGAAAGGGAAGGCAAGGTAAGCATGCCCTCTCAGCTTCCATAGCTCAGAGGCATTCTGGGACAGGAAAAAGTTACAAACTTCCGTGTAGGAAAGAAGAGTTCTCTTCTCCCAACCCCGTGCTTTCCTGGGCTAAAGAAACTTCAAGCAGCTGGAAATGCCAGCGGGGTCCTCTCTTTACTCTACCCGGCCTCTCGCCGTGGGGCTGAGGAGAGAAACTTCAGTAACCATGGTAACTTGACGCCAGGTAAACAGGAGAAAGAGAAGCTGGGGGGGAATCACAACTAAAAGATGGGAAAAGATACATTTCAGGCTATCAACTACAACATCTCCCCCTAATTTTTTCCAAAAGAAGGAAGGGAACTTGGTTTTACTTCTTCAAACCAAGGGGAAGGGGTTTGGGGTGTATTGGGATTTGGGAATTCCACAGCATTTATCTGAGGTGCAGGAGAAATTAACTTGGTGGTGGTGGTAACACACCAACGTTGCAAAACAGAAAACATAATCAAAACAACAACAACAATTGCAAAAAACCCTAAAACAGTCCAGAAAACAGAAGACAGCCATCCCGAAAATCCCCATCCTGAGAAAATGTCTACAAAACTGTCATACTGAGGATGGTTTCTTCTTAAAATACAGGTAAACAAGGAACAAAAACCATCAGCTAAATTCATCAATAAACAGATTCAACAGTGGAAAGTCAGGGTAGAATGGAGAATCTGGATTTCCTTCTCCACCCAAATACCTGTTTGTTCTTTGAACTTCTGCTACTGAAATATCGGGGGGTCTTGTGGGATGTTTTTCAATGTACAGTTTTACCCACCTCTGTGGGACCCACCGCAAACCCAGGGGTGTTGATACACAAACGTATCCTCTTCCCCATGTCACTAATTTGTAAGGACCTTCAATTTTTCCACTCTCAGGGTCTCTCATCAGCACTGGTGGATGTTCTTTGAGCTTGTGTTTGCCATGAGGGGAGAAATGCTTAACCACTGGGGGGTTTTGATCTTCCATAGAACAGTTTAAAAAATTGAGAGTGAACAGGGCTTTGCATAATCTTTCTTGTGGTGTTAACTTTACTTTGTTTTTCCATTGATTTTTCAAAACTCTTTTGAGTGACTGGTGTGCTCTCTCTACTATTGCTTGACCTGTTGGAGAGTGGGGGATTCCTGTCTTGTGTCTCACTCCCCATTCCTGCAAAAATTCCTTAAACACTTTGGAAATATATGCTGGTCCATTATCTGTTTTAATTTCTTTAGGGATTCCTAGTACAGAAAAAGCTTGCAACAGGTGCTTTGTGGCATGCACACCTTTTTCTCCTGCATGGGCTGAGGCAAAAATTGCTCCCGAGAAGGTATCAATGGATACATGTACATATTTTACCTGTCCAAATTCAGGGATGTGTGTTACATCAGTCTGCCATATTTCACAGCTTTTCAGTCCCCTTGGATTGACTCCAGCACCCAGGGATGGCAGAGCTGTGCGCTGACAGTGGGGACATGTGGCCACAATGGCTTTGGCTTGATCTCGTTTCAGATTAAACTGTCGAATCAAACCTGGTACATTCTGATGAAACAATTCATGGCTTAATTTTGCCTGTTGAAACAGGTCAGGGAGTCTGGCCAGTCCAACAGGGGCAGCAGCCAGGGAATCAGCTCTGTCATTCCCTTCTGCTATGAAACCAGGTAATTCCATGTGCGACCGGGTATGCATAACAAAATAGGGATGTTCTCGATGGGAAACTGCATAAATTAATTTTGAGAGCAATTCAAACAAAGTTCTGTTTGAGATCTCTTTGAGGACTGCATTTTCTGCTCTGGAAACTACTCCTGCTACATAAGCTGAATCAGTGACCAAATTGAATGGTTCTGAAAACCTCTCAAATGCTCTAACCACTGCTGCTAGCTCAGCAATTTGAGGGGATCCTTCTACATAATCAACATCTGTTTCCCACTGCTGCGTCTGAGGATCCTTCCAGGTCATTACAGACCTTCGGGATGCTCCAGAAGCATCAGTAAAAACAGTCAAAGCTTCAAGGGGCTTCTGACTCTTCTTATCTTTTGGTACCAAATTAAATTTTGAATTAAACAATTTGTGTGCAGGGGCATGAACTGAAATCTGCCCAGTAAAATTCTCCAGAGCAATTTGCAGGGTCTCTTGATTCCTCAAGAGGTGCTCAAACATTTCCCTGGTCATCTTCACTGAGGAGGTTTCTTCCTCAGAGAGGCTTAGGGGCAAATGTATACATGAAAAATCACAGCCAGCAAGTTCTCTCATTCTCAGCCTGGCCTTTCCAACCAGCTGGGCCATCAATTCCTGTGGCCTTGTAATATTTTTGGACCGATGGTGACTGAGAAAGACCCACTCAATGATTATCAAATGGTCTTTCTGGTCCTTGTCCCACTGAAAAATCAACCCCTGAAGGTGTGGCAATTTCCCCATTACAATAAATTTGAAAGGCAGCTCTGGATGGCATCTATGTGCCTGTCTCTTCTCCATCATGCTGCTTACCTTCTCTAAAGCATCCCTGGCTTCTGGAGTCAGAGTCCTTGGAGCACTCAGCTCATCTCCCCCTTTCAATAAATTGAAAAGAGGGGCTAGGTCATCAGTGGCAATGCCTAGCCAAGGCCTAACCCAATTCAGTGTTCCACACAGAGAGTGCAAGTCGGCTAAGGTTTTGGGATTGCTGTTAAAAGCTAATTTTTGAGGAACAATTGTTTTTGCAGTGATTTCCAGACCTAGGTATTTCCAAGGAGGCATCTTTTGTACTTTTTCTTCCTGAAGGGTGAGTCCTGCAGTTGTTAAAACTTCGGTCACCCGGTCCAGTGTGGACTGGAGCAATTTTTCTTGGGGGGCACACACTAGCACATCATCCATATAATGCAGGATAATGGCTTCCCCCACCTCAGCTCGCACAGGGGATAACAAGGCAGCAACATACCATTGGCAAATCACAGGTGAATTTTTCATCCCTTGGGGGAGGGATTTCCAATGAAACCTTCTCATTGGGGCTTCTCTGTTGAGGGAAGGCACAGAAAAAGCAAACCTGGGGGCATCGATAGGGTCTAGAGGAATTTTGAAAAAGCAATCTTTGATGTCAATCACAGCCAATTCCCAATCTTGAGGAAGCATGGTAGGAGACGGCATCCCTGGTTGAAGAGGTCCCATGTCTACAATGACTTTGTTAATTTCTCTCAGATCATGAACTAATCTCCACTTGTCTTTCCCTGGCTTTTTAATGACAAACACAGGGGAGTTCCAAGGGCTAAAAGTAGGTTCAATATTGCCTTGGGCTAATTGCTCATCTACTAACTCGTTTAGCGCCTTTAATTTCTCTTTACTCAGCGGCCACTGGGGTATCCAAATTGGGGAATCTGTGGTCCATTCTAGTTTTTGGGTCTGGCGCTTCTCAGTGGCCGCAATCAAAAATCCCGAGGTGTTTTCGGAATTTCAATGCGGACTCCCCATTGGGACATGACATCTCTTCCCCACAGGGGAACCTGGAAATCAGTGACAGTGGGGCGAATAGATGCTATTTGCCCATCAGGTCCTCTAATCTGAATGGGTTCCTTTGATATCTTGGCCAATTGGGCTCCCCCTATACCTTGGATGTGGCTAACCATCGGTTGCAGTTCCCATTGTGGTGGCCATCTCCTTTCAGGGATGACAGTCACATCTGCTCCTGTGTCTATCATGCCTGTCATTCCCATGCCTTCACTACCTTTTTTCAAATGGCATGAGATGATGGGTTTGTTTTCTCCTACTGCTTGAGCCCAGTAGATCTGAGGTGCTACATCATCTACTGGGATCCCTGATGGAATGGGAATAGCTTGAGCAATTACTTGCCCTTGTGCCAGGTAGAATGGTGGGTTGATGCACTGTGCCAAAAGGATGAGTGCATCCAAGTCAGCTGAAATAGTGACAGGAGAAATTTCAATCTCTGGGGGTGTGTTTTTTGTGTCCCCAATAACAAGAAACTTACAATTCAAGTCGGGGGTCAGTTTTTCCCTCAGCGGGTCAACGGAAACAACCGTCCAGTGGCGAGACCTAAAAAATTGATCTTTCACAGTAAACAATTTGAGAGGTAATTTTGGCTTCCAAACCTCACAACCATTGGTGTTATTTCGGTGGCAGAAGTCAGACCTGTGAGAAACGTCACATTTAAGAGTGTTATCACATTTAATTTTCCCTCCCCCTGCAACTTCTATTCTACTTGTGTCTCTGCGCGGAATAGACTCGCGCTGCTTATCTAGTTTTTTTGGTTCTGAGGACCCCCTCCCTTTTCCAAGTTTCTTTGCCCTTGCTTGTTAGGATATGGCACTTGGCAAAACTTTGCAAAATGTCCTGGCTGTCCACACCGATGACAGGTGAACGCTCCCTTCGGCTTGGCTGGTGATGGCAGAGTAGGTACAGTTGTGGCTGCAATCCTTCCTGGGGTTCTTTGGGAATCCTCAGTCCTTGGCATTGAAGTGCTGATTACATCCGTACACATCTCGATCAAAGTTGTCAAGGTCGGTGGTGGATCTTTCGGCAGCACCCGAATCAGTGCTTTGCAGGCTTCATTCGCATTCACTCGAGCCATTTCCAACAGCAAGTCAGAGTGCAGGGTGGTATTCTGCACTTGTCTTTCAATCTGTACCTTTAATCTATTCACAAAATCTACAAATCTTTCATCAGAACATTGTTTAACTTGAGCATAGGGAACAACAGATTCAGAAAGAGGAATATTGAAAAATGCTTTCTCTGCAGCCTTCTTTATTTTCTCTCTAACTCCTTTTGGCAAATTTTGGGCTTGGTCAATAGGTTCGCTCCAATCACCTTCACCACATAAATGATTCATGGTAATTATTTTACCCGTTTCATCTAAAGCTTCAAAATCACTGCTCAGTAATTCTCCCAAAAGGGTTTTCAACAATCTTTTCCAAGCCCCTTCCCAGAGCAAATATTCTCCTGGGGATAGAAGGCAGGAAAACAAATCCTTCAAATCATGGGGGACCAATTGGTTGGAGGAGAGGGTTGCCTTTAAAAGACTTTTAAAAAATTGGCTTTCCTTTCCAAACTCTTTTGCTGCTTTGCATAATTCCATTTTCAATCGAAATGACATTGCATTCCATTCTGGTAATGTTCCTCCCCTCCCATAAGTTACAGGTGCTGCAAAGAAGGCAGGCCTCTGTTCCTGGTTTGTCCTTTCACTCCCTCCCTTCTCCACACTGTGTGAGCTGGAGGGAGTGACCTGGGAGCCAGCAGCAGAGAGAGGGCAGGCGGGGTTGCAGGGGGGGTAGGAGGGGTCAGGGGCGGGGTACCTTGGGAGGGAGACACCCCTGAGGGGTGGGGCGGAGGCAGAGGAGGGAGGGTCTGGAGGACCAGGAGGGGGGAGGTCTTGGGGGAGGAAAGGGTTGAGGGGGGGAGGGGCAACAAAGGGATTGTGGGAAGAAGAAGCAACCTGGGGGTTGACCATGTGCTCGCCACCATTTTGAAGTTCCTGGGCCCTTTGTGTAACACTTGGGGGGAGGCTCACCATGTGGTCTCCTCCATTTTGTGTACCCAAAAGTCCACCAGGAACAAGAGGAGAGGGATATTGAGGGTAAAGAGGGGTAGGAGAGGGAGCTGGGATGGGTTTTAGGGAAAGGTTTCCAACAGCTTGGCCAGAGCTACTGGAACAGGGGTGCTGAGAGGACTCCCCCAGCTTACGGTAACAGGGTTGAGGTAAAGAAACAGGGTTATCAGGGTTAGGATTGGGTAACCTTTTTTCTTCTTTTTCAATAAGGGTTAGTCTAACCAAAACAAACAAATGGATTACTTTCTCTGCTGAACTATCTCCAGCATTCACAGATTCAGTCAATTTTGTCCCCACTCTGTTCCAAAAGGAAACAGAAGTTACATCTGCAGGAGACACTTGAGGAAAATTTAAAAAAACCCAATTCACTAATTTTTTCACTTTTTTCTTAGAAAACGGTTTCTCTCCAATTTGCAAAATGCCAATCACTTGATTAAAAATCCCCCTTTGTGCTACAGACAGTCTTGCACCCATCTCTGTGATCTCACCTGTCCGTCGCAGCTATTTCACCAACGGCTCCAAACTGCTCTGCATCCAGAAGTTTTCACCTGGGATGGGACTCTTCTCTCACCCACTCCCTCTTCACCACTTCCCCCCTTTGGGGAATTCAGTCTTCTGAATGCTCCTGCCGTTGTCTCGCTCTCAAAAGCAGCCCCTCGGTGCACAGGGGTTCTTGCTTTTCTCCCCAACACGTCTTCCACTTAGAACAGCGAAGAGACGCTTCTGGGGTAGATGTCGTCCCAGCGGTGGTCAGAATCTCACCTTCCGTGGTTCTTCTGTCCCCTTTGTTGAGGGACAGGCCAGCCTCACGTTCTGGGCGTCATCTGACTCGATCTTCTCGAGTGTGGCCCGGCTAGCTCAGTGATGAGGTTTCTCTTCACTCGAGTTTCGAGCCAGCATATGTTTGTGGGGTTCACTGATTTTCTTCAAGAATCCAAGTCTATAGAGCGAGTAAAGAAATCAGGGGGGGACTCTCTCTCTGGTTTGCATTCCACAGTTTATTTCTGTGAAGGGGAATCCAAAGGATGAGAGACAAAGGATTTGGGGTTTGGGGGGTCTCTTTTAACAGGGTTTCTCGGAGGGAGGGAACATCAGAGAGGGAACCAATTATTTTTCTCAGTTAGTACATCTTACAAACTTTCTACAAATCAAGGTTACACACGCCAAGATAAAAAATAACAGACACCAACTTCTTCAAATGCCCACAAAGGTGTGGGAGTATTCTATACAGAGGGGCAGAGGGGGAGAGAGGGGGGCCTGGTTTCCTGGCAACACAGGGGGGAAAGAAAGGGAAGGCAAGGTAAGCATGCCCTCTCAGCTTCCATAGCTCAGAGGCATTCTGGGACAGGAAAAAGTTACAAACTTCCGTGTAGGAAAGAAGAGTTCTCTTCTCCCAACCCCGTGCTTTCCTGGGCTAAAGAAACTTCAAGCAGCTGGAAATGCCAGCGGGGTCCTCTCTTTACTCTACCCGGCCTCTCGCCGTGGGGCTGAGGAGAGAAACTTCAGTAACCATGGTAACTTGACGCCAGGTAAACAGGAGAAAGAGAAGCTGGGGGGGAATTACAACTAAAAGATGGGAAAAGATACATTTCAGGCTATCAACTACAACAATGCCCAGATCCACTCCACTGACTCCAAAGCCCCTCTGCCCGCAGGGGTGTCCTTGGTCGGAGCGCCAGATGTTGAAGGACCCCCGAGCTATTCATCAGTCTTCACAGAAGTAATTGTGAATGCCGTTTATTTCTATTATTAACACACCTTTTATAGGGTTCTACAGGGTTTGTGGGCAGAGCAAGCTACTATTGGCTAGTACACACAAGTTTACATTCTTATCCTTGTACACAGGAATATTGTTTTACTTTCCGCAGGCAAGTTTCAAGGATTTTGGCCCTTAATATTACGACTTAACACAGAGGCTGGTTTGTGCAGACAGGCTTTTACTAATATATTGTGCCCCCCATCTGCTAAAAAACTCTCTATAGTAGTTCACCCTAAAACCAGGTCCCCTTGGGGTATGCACCGGGTCTCTCCATCTTTTTGCATCACCCACCAAGTGCAAGCCAGTCCTTGAGCAAAGACAACCCCACGGATTGGACTGTCTTTGCTGGAGGCAGAATTAACCCAGTTTTTCCCAGCATACCTCTCATAGGTACCACTGGAACCTTATCTCCATCTGTTGTTCTAAAGGGCTCAGATTGGGCAGGGCCTGCTCGGTTAGTGGAACCTCGGGTGTTCACCAACCATGTGGCTTTTGCTAAATTAATCTCCCAGTTCTTGCAAGTTCCCCCACCCAGTGCCTTCAAGCTGGTTTTAAGCAGGCCATTGCACCGTTCAACTTCTCCAGCAGTGGGTGCATGGTAGGGGATATGGTACACCCACTCAATGCTATGTTCCCTAGCCCAGGTGTTTATAAGGCTGTTCTTGAAATGAGTCCCATTGTCTGACTCAATCCTCTCAGGGGTGCCATGCCTCCAAAGGACCTGCTTTTCAAGTCCCAGGATGGTGTTCTGGCAGTGGCATGAGGCACAGGTTAGGTTTCCAACCATCCAGTGGTGGCTTCTACCATCGTGAGCACGTAGTGCTTGCCTTGGTGGGTTTGGGGCAGTGTGATGTACTCAATCTGCCAGGCCTCCCCATACTTGTATCTGGACCACCGCCCACCGTACCATAGCGGCTTCAGCCGCTTGGCCTGCTTGATCGTGGCACACGTCTCACAGTCATGGATAACCTGGGAAATACTGTCCATGGTTAGATCCACCCCTCGGTCTCGTGCCCACTTATAGGTGGCATCTCTACCCTGATGGCCTGAGGCATCATGGGCCCATCGAGCTAAGAACAACTCTCCCTTGTGTTGCCAATCTAAGTCTATCTTTGACACATCTATCTTTGCAGCCTGATCCACCTGCTCATTGTTTCGGTGCTCTTCATTGGCCCTACTCTTGGGGACATGGGCATCTACATGACGGACCCTCACAGTTTCTCTACCCTGGTGGCGATGTCTTTCCACTCATCAGCAGCCCAGACTGGCTTTCCTCTGCGTTGCCAGTTGGCCCTTTTCCACCTTTCCAGCCATCCCCACAGAGCATTGGCTACCATCCATGAATCAGCGTAGAGGTAGAGCTTTGGCCACTTCTCTCTTTCAGCAATGTCCAGGGCCAGTTGAACAGCTTTGAGTTCAGCAAGTTGGCTTGATCCACCTTCTCCTTCAGTGGCCTCTGTGACCTGTCGTGTGGGGCTCCATACGGCTGCTTTCCACTTCCGGTTCATCCCTACGATGCGACAGGAACCATCAGTGATCAGAGCGTAGCGTGATTCTTCTGCTGGCAGCTGGTTTTATGGTGGAGCTTCTTCAGCCCACGTCACTTGTTCCTGCTCCTCTTCATCAGTGAGACCAAAGTTTTCACCTTCTGGCCAGTTTGTAATTATCTCCAAAATCCCAGGGTGATTTGGGTTTCCAATACGGGCATGCTGCGTGATGAGGGTGATCCATTTGCTCCATGTAGCGTCAGTGGTGTGGTGGGTAGCAGGAACCTTTCCTTTAAACATCCATCCCAGCACTGGTAGTCAGGGTGCTAGGAGGAGTTGTGCTTCTGTGCCAATCACTTCTGAGGCAGCTTGAACTCCTTCATAGGCAGCTAAAATTTCCTTCTCTGTGGGAGTGTAGTTGGCTTCGGACCCTCTGTAGCTTTGGCTCCAGAATCCCAGTGGTCGGCCTCGAGTCTCCCCAGGCACTTTCTGCCAAAGGCTCCAGGACAAGCCATTGTTCCTGGCTGCAGAGTAGAGCACGTTCTTCACGTCTGGTCCTGTTCTGACTGGGCCAAGAGCTACTGCATGAGCAATCTCCTGTTTGATCAGAGCAAAGGCTTGCTGCTGTTCAGGGCCCCAGTGGAAATCATTCTTTTTTCGGGTAACCAGGTAGAGAGGGCTCACGATCTGGCTGTACTCAGGAATGTGCATCCTCCAAAAACCTATGGCACCTAGGAAAGCTTGCGTTTCCTTCTTGCTGGCGGGTGGAGACATTGCAGTGATCTTATTGATGACCTCAGTGGGAATCTGACGCCGTCCATCTTGCCACTTTACTCCCAGGAACTGGATCTCTCGAGCAGGTCCTTTGACTTTGTTCTTCTTGATGGCGAAGCCGGCTTCTAGCAGAATCTGGATGATCTTTTCCCCTTTCTCAAATACTTCCACTGCTGTGTTCCCCCACACAATGATGTAATCAATGTACTGCAGATGTTCTGGAGCCTCACCCTTTTCCAGGGCAGCCTGGATCAGCCCATGGCTGTGCTTCCACCCCTGGGGCAGTTGGTTCCAGGTGTACTGCACTCCCCTCCACATGAAGGCAAACTGAGGCCTGCATTCTGCTGCCAGGGGAATGGAGAAAAATGCATTAGCAATGTCAATAGTGGCATACCACTTCGCTGCCTTGGACTCCAGCTCATACTGGAGCTCCAGCATGTCCGGCACAGCAGCGCTCAGAGGTGGAGTCACTTCATTCAATGCACGATAGTCCACAGTCAATCTCCATTCTTTGTCAGACTTGCACACAGGCCAGATGGGGCTGTTGAAGGGTGAGTGGGTTTTGCTGACCACCCCTTGGCTCTCCAGCTCTCGGATCATCTTGTGGATGGGGATCACAGCATCTCGATTTGTCCTATACTGCCGGTGGTGTACTGTCGAGGTGGCAATTGGTACTCGCTGTTCTTCCACCTTCAGGATTCCTACTGCAGATGGGTTCTCTGATAGTCCAGGCAAGGTATTCAATTGCTTAATGTCCTCTGCCTCCACAGCAGCTATTCCAAAAGCCCACCTGAGTCCCTTTGGGTCTTTGTAATAGCCATTTCGAAGGAAGTCCATGCCCAGAATACACGGGGCCTCTGGGCCAGTCACAATGGGATGTTTCTGCCACTCCTTCCCAGTCAGGCTCACCTTGGCTTCTAACAGAGTCAACTGCTGCGATCCCCCCGTCACCCCAGCAATGGAAACAGGTTCTGCCCCCACATGTCCTGATGGCATTAGGGTACACTGTGCACCAGTATCAACTAAAGCTTCATATTTTTGTGGCTCTGATGTGCCAGGCCATCGGATCCACACCGCCCAAAAGACCCGGTTTTCCTGTGCCTCTTCCTGGCTAGAGGCAGGGCCCCTCTAGCACTGGTCATCCTCTCCTCCCTGGGCATACATGCTAGAGGTTCCTTCAAGGGGATCATCCTCTTTTCTGTAATATCTGGCAGTTTGGTCACAGGAGGTTGAGGCTACCTTCACTTTAGTGGAACCTTTCTGGTTACTGGTTCCCTGCCTGAGTTGACACACTCGTGCTGCCAGGGCAGAAGTGGGTTTCCCATCCCACTTTCCCATGTCTTCCCCATGGTCATGTAGAAAGAACCACAGCTCAGTTCGTGAGGTGTACCCTCTCTCTCTAGCTGGGGGACATGGGGCTTGGAGTTTTGGGCTTGTGACCCGCACTGCTGCCATATGGGAACTGCTCTTCCTCATCTCTTCCCTCATTTCCCTCATCTCCTCTTTGAGTTCCTTAATCACAGTGGAAATCTTAGCCTGATGTGGGCCATGGACCATACTGGCGAAATGTCTAAGCCTGGTGGTGACAGAACCCACTGTCTCTCGGCTGTTATCAGCATTAATCGTTGCAATATAAGTGGTGTAGTCACATGGCCCTAGATTTGCCAGGCTCCACAACATCTGCCCAGTGCACCTGACTTTGTGGGGGTCATTATCATGCTGTCCACCCCTTCCAAAAAGGACCTCTAATATAGCCACTTCTCTCAGCTGTTGGATCCCTTCCTCAATGGTTTTCCATTCCCTTTTATGATAGTGCTCTTCCATTCTCTCTCTGTCGACAAACCTCTCTCTTACACTCATCAAAAGCCGCTCCCAGAGGGAAAGGGGCCCTTGCTCCCTGACGAATATCTGATTCACACCTGAGTCCTGGGTCAAGGGTCCCACATTCCTTGCCTCACCACCATCCAGCTGCACGCCTGTACCCATAAGGTCCCAGACCCGAAGTAACCAGGTTGTATAAGGCTCAAGCCCCCGCCTCACAATGTCTTTTTTGTAACTTACGGAGACTGTCATATGTCAGAGACTCAGTGATGATTTCAACTTCTGGCTCCCCTGTGGGTTGTGAGGGCCCTCCTTTCTTATCCTTATCAACAGGGTGCTGTGATTTCATCTTAGACTTTCTTATTTCCACAGGGGCAACAGCTGCTGGCTGTGACTGCCCTTGTGGTTCAGCTGGAACCTGGACAGTTGTAATGTCTGTGGGTTCCACTGCAGCACCATCAGACTCTCCCTCTTCAAGGCAGGGGGAGGGTTTCTCAGCAGCTGAGGAAATGCACTCCTTTAGCATCTGGCCCATCTCATGCATCTCCTTCACCAGAACCCCCACCCACTCTGGGTGGTTCATTGCTGAAGTGGGCTGTGGGGCAGGGGCAGGCTCTAGAGCAGCACTCCCTGTCTCTGGGGCTGTGCCAGGCTCTGGAGCAGCACCCCCTGTCTCTGGAGCTGTGCCAGGCTCTGGGGCAGCACTCGCTGTCTCTTTCCCTTTGTCTCTGAAGGCTAAGTAGAACAGGCCTATCAGCAACACCAACCACTGTATGATGTCATTAGCATCCAGAGAAGATTTTAACCCTTCGAAAACTGGCGGGGTAGGCCCAAGGAACTGGGTGAAAGGTTGGGAGAAAATTTCCCCAGCTGTCATTTTCTCCCAGTAGGTACCATTATTAAAGTAACCCAAAAACCATCCAGTTAGTGTGTGACAGGTCTGAATCCATAAGCCCGCCGTCCAGAGGATGTTAAACATCCATGAATTCCTCACTTTATCAATCCACAAAACAAGCTGGATAATAGCCACAGTAGCCTTAGTTATAGGACCCATATTTAAGTAAGGTACATCAAATGGGAAAAATATAGCTGTGACCACATGCCCCGTGAACCTGAGTAAGCTCAACAACATGGTTCTACCTAACAAGGTTTCTAAATCCAGCACACAAAAGTTAGGTTATTTAAGAACTATTATTCCTTTTATGCCCTTTTCTCTCAGGGCCCCACGTTGGGCGCCAAAATCTGTCTTGGTTCTAGAAGACAGGTGTCTGCTAGGGAGAGCAGGAGCCTCCCTTGGGATGAAAGAATGTAGACCCCCTCCCTCCAAATTACTATAAATTTGAAATCAAGGGGCTTTCAGGCAGAGATCTGGGGATAGGAATAACAGTTCTTTACTAGCATAACCAGGCAAACAAACAAACAATAACTACAGCAATAACAAGAACTCAGAACCAGGGACCCCAGGACAGCCTTCTCGGCTGAGATGGGATGGAGGAGAGGTTTTGTTTTCACAAACCCCTCAGGCAGTCAGTCCCGGTGCTCCTGCAGGGCTCCGAGGAACAGTCGGCTGGAAACAGCAGGGATGAGCTGAGATCCTGGGCCGGTGGCTGAGGTGTATCAGCAGCTCCGCGGTGGTGGCTGCCACACGTCCCGGCAGGGCAGGGGGTGCGAGGCCACCAACAAAGAGGGGAGAAGGAGAAGAAGCAGCAACTCCGTCTGGGTGATGGCGAAAAATCCCTTCTCCCCACCGCAGCAGCTCCGCGACCCAGCACACAAATGTCCTTCCCCGAAGCCGAAGAAAGACAGCCCAAAAACTGTCCCCACCCTCCTTTCCTGCTCCCTTCCCCCCCTCCCTGGGCCCGGCCACTCTTTGTCCGTTGTGAGCACCCCTAAGTACCGGTAGTTAGGTTGTCCCAGCACATAATGGGTAAAAATTCCCCGGGCAGGCCAGATGGACAAAACAACAACAACAACAAAAAGGACACCTAACCTCAACAGGGCGTCTCCCTCAAGTGTGTGAGTGTCTCTCACCAGAGGAGATCAGATTCGATTGACAGAACAGGAAGCCAGTGGGTACTGGGGACATGGGGGTCTTCTTAACAACAGGAGAAAGGCATAACCCATGGTCCCTAACTCAGCACACAGCTTACTGGGAAAGGGGGCTTAGCCCTTTGGAAAGGAGAGACCTCATAGCTATAGTTGGTACCCCCGACCAACTACTGGAAAACATTAACAAAGCTGCCTGCTTGCAAATGATACACGACAGTAAAAAATTTAACTACTGGCTATAAATCACCCATGCAATTACCTGTAAAGCCTGAAATTATGACCCCTTTAATTTGAGGCCTTCCAGAATCACTTAAACCTACAACAATTCTCCTCCAAAAAAACCATAACAGCTATAACCCCTGTGGATAGACTAGATAGATTTCTTGGGAACCCGAGCGATCAACCTGGTTCCACTGATCCTGGGCTTACTCCCTTCAACACCCTCTCTCAGCTGCCAGATTCACAATTGTATTCTCCCACTAGTAATCATAAAGTTTGGACATGGAGTGAACTTGCAGAAGAGCTAATCAATTACAGTAGAAAATGTGGGCCTTTAAAAATCCCAGAAGACAAATCAAAGAAAGCAAAGGGTGTTAAATACATTGCTTCGCTTAATGAAAACCTAGAACAGAGCTCTAATTGCCAGTATTGGTGGGCACTAGGAATGAAGAAGGGGGTTCCTAAAGATATAATGGATGGCTTACCGCTTGAAAAGTTGAGTAAAATAGTTTCTAATTGGTGCTATCCCAAGACAATTGTATTGAATTCCCCTGCAGTGAAATCTAGCACACCTCCCCCTCCACCAACTCTGGGCAGTAGGCCAAAGCAATCTCCTCCACAGGTTTTGGAGAGTGAGCTGAAGCATCCTCCTTCTCAGCTTCTGATAGTGGAGCCCAAACAGCCTCAGAATCAGGGAAACTAGTGACTCTGCCTCTCAAGAGTGTGCAGAGAGACGAGAAGGTTGGTTGTATCTAAGAATGCTCACTAGAAATAACAAAACTGGAGAGATAATAATTACAGCAATAGCTGGTCCTAAACGTGCACTTACTACTTTTATAGTTGACACTGGAGCCCAAATTTCTGAATTGACTAATGTAAATGCCCAAAAATGTGGAATTGTTCCACCAAGAAAACAATATTGTGTCCTAAATGCTTTAGGAACCACAGAATCTATGAATATGGCCTTAGTAAAAGTCATGCTCCCTGGGGAAGAGAACTAATTGCTTATCAGAATGGTAATTGGAAATATTCTAAACAATTTATTAATGATGGACGTCATTGCTGGAAGGCAGTGGAAAGATTCCAAGGGTGGTTTGTGGTCCTTTGGCACACTACATCTTAATATTAACCTGCTGCAAGCTATACCCTTTCTACCATTCAGCAAAATTACCAATGTAAAACAATACCCTCTTCCCTCTGGAGCCAAGAAAGGCATCAAGCCAGTTATACATTACCTGTGAGACCAATGAGTAATAATTAATACCCATTCTCCTTTCAGTTCTCCAGTGTGCCAGTTCGAAAGCCCAATGGGAAGTGGAGGTTGACAGTAGATTTTCACAGCTTAAATACCAACACAGATCTTCTTACAGCAGTGGTCCCAAATTTAGCTGAATTAATAGCATCAATTCAATAAAAAGCTCACTTAATCATGGCAACTATAGATGTCAAAGACATGTTCTTTATGATATCTATACAGCCAGAGGATATGGACCGTTTTGCCTTTACGTGGGAAGGACAGCAATATACTTTCACTAGGCTTCCCCAAGGCTACAAACATTCCTCCACTTTGGCTCACCATGCTTTAGCCCAAGAATTAGAAAAGATACCCAAACCTGATAATGTAGCTGTTTACCAATATATTGATGATAGCCTCATGGGAAGAGATGAGAAAGAAGTAGTGGTGTTAGCATTCAGGAACACACATAATCACGAATGATTATATGAAGGTGCTTTATTGAAGAGCTCTGGGTGTCAGGAATACACATACCCAAATCTGACCCGATTTGGTTTTGAATTGAACATGTTTTATACTCTATCATTATACAACTTACATATTAATTATTAAACTTACATTGTTCTATTGTATGCATTGTTTTTACCCAAGCATGGATTTCTCGTGATCCCCCCCAGCCCCCTAACATTGTTCCTCATGTTCTTTAAACAATAATTATATCTAATCACATCTAACAGTTGTATCATTCATCATATACTGACTACACAGGTGCAGTCTGACCTGATCTTTAGCAAGCACAAGGCCTAACATTTCACAGGGCCTACTTTTCCCAGGGCTTTCCAAACCTAACTTTCTTTCTAAGTCCCTGAATTTTCTAAGATTTTAAGACCTTTTACTATCATTTCCCCCCTTTGAAAGCATTTTCACTTCACTATAAGTGCAAATGTTTTCACTTGATACAGTCCTTTTTTTCTGAGTTTATACTTGGTGTTCTTTGAATCCTTGATTGATGTAAACGTTGTCCTGGATGTTGTCACAAACTGGAGAACCAGAAGTTGGTGGGTGTGGATGTCGCATCAGTGACTTTATTATTTTCTGGTTCCAGGACGTTTTCTTCTGTATTTCTCCCTTTAAGATGCTGTAAACTAACCAAATTGCTAAGAATACAATTAGTAAGATTATCACACTCTCAATGATAGATTTAATCCATGAACTCACATTCCACCCTAACCCGTTGAAGATTTTGCCTAACCAATTTATAGTCAAATCCTTTTGCTCTTCCTGTGCTCTATGCTCTATTTGTTGCAACTGATTGATGTCATATTCTACAACTGCAGTCACATTTGGGATGTGGATGCAGCAATGATCAATCCGTCTCTTAAAAAACTCACACACTCCATGCTCTTTCAGGAGTAATAAATTGTAATTGTACGTTTAGTTCTTTAAATCTTTCCCAGGTTACTCTTGCTAATTTATCTACCTGACCTGTAAGTTTGTACAACATTTCTTTATTCTGATAGTTTGCTATAGGACCGAGCAAAGACTCTAGGGCCCACCCAAATTTCACTCTACTAGAGGGTTCTTGCCAAGTGTCATTCTGATTCTATTCCCATCCTAATCTTTCCTAGCTGTGCTTGTGTCTAGCCACTGAGTTGATTTTGCCATTGTTAGCATCTGCACTGAGATTAATTTTTGCTTTAGCAATTTTACCAATGCCTCTGCACCCCAATGACATTTGGTATGTTTATTTTGTAGAACTTCTCTCATTATCAAGGAGGTTAACACTATTTGTGCAGTTACATACCACTCTTCTGAATTCTTTTGTGCATTTAACAAATGTCCCAATTTCTCATTTTCTACTGAATATTTCAGTTTTGGAGGCAAATTGAATTGAGATACATTAACTTTTAAAGGTATCAATGACATTATTGTTTGCACTTCTCAAGCAATCTGTTGAGCTGTCCAGTCTGGTTTTCAATTTTCCTCACAAATTTTGGAGTTTCTTGATTGGTGTGCTTTACAGTATATAATTGCTACTTGTTCAGGTTTTTGTATTGCTTTTATTAATTGCAGGACTGCATCTTGATATTTAATGTGTGTGCCTTGAGAAGACAGTAAGTGCTATGTGTACATGCAGTACTCCAAAAGCATACTTTGAGCCAGTCCGTATGTTTACCCTTTTCCCTTTACTCAATTTTAGTGCTCTGGTTAAGGTAACCAGTTCTGCCCTCTGGGCAGATGGATTTGGTGATAATGCTTTTGCCTCCACTATTGTACTGACTGTTGTTACCACATATCCAGCATATCTGGTCCTGTTCTCCATGAAGCTGCTTCCATCTGTAAATAGCTCCCATTCTGGTTGCTCCAGTGGGATGTCTTTCAGGTCTTCACTTGACGAATAGGTGTACTCTATTACTTCTACACAGTCATGCTCTAATGGGCCTTCTTCAGCTGTGGTACCTAGGAACAAAGCTGGATTCAAAAGGTTAGTTGTCTTTAGTGTGACATCATCCTGCCCAGTCAGGATTACATGGAATTTTATCATTTTGCTTGCAGATAGCCAATGCCCCCCTTTTTGTTCTAAAACCATGGTTACCATGTATGGCATGTAGACATTTATGTGTCTACTCATCGTGAGTTTCCTAGCTTCTTGTATCAGCATCAGTGGCTGCAACTGCCTGCAGGCATGAAGGCCATCCAGCACTCACGTGGTCAAGTTGTTTGGAAAAGCAGCCTACCAGCCTTTTCCAGCTTCTCAAACATTGGGTCAGCACTCCCAGTGCTAGGTGTAGTCTTTCATGCACAAACATGTGAAAATCCTTGGATGAATCAGGCAGTCTTAATGCCGGAGCACTTGCCAATGCCTCCTTTAGTTTGGGAAAGGCTTCCTTCTGTGGTTTGCTCCAGGTAAACGGCTGGGTCTTCTGGGCTTCATACAGGGGTTTTGCAATTAGTCCATAGTCCATGATCCACAGCACCACTCTGTCATCTCAGGGAAAACTTCTAGCTCATGTAGGTTCTGGGGTTTTGGAATGGCACAAATAGCTTGAATACGATTAGTACCCAACTTACATTGCCCTTGTGAGATTTCACATCCCAGGTAAATCACAGTTTGTCGGGCAATTTGTACCTTTTCTTTAGACACCTTATATCCTCCCATTCCCAGCCGATTTAAAATTTCAGTGACCTTTATGCAGGTTGTTTTCTTTTCTGTAGTTGTCAGTGTATCATGAACATATTGTAACAGCAAGTATTGTTCTCTCGGTACTTGCCCATTCTAGGTCCAAATCTCCAGCTCCTTTGCCAGCTCACTTGTAAATAGTGTTGGACTGTTCTTGTATCCTTGTGGGAGTCGTGTTCAGGTGAGCTGAGTTTTCTGTAAGAGACGCTTTTGGGGTGTGGACGGTCCAAAACACGGCAGAGACCTCTATAGTTGAGTTAGATGTTAGTAGTTTATTTCAGGGCGTGGGAGAGAGAGAGAGCCTGCTATGAGCTAACGGATGAAGCGCAAAGCAGGCTCGGAGAGAACAATACAAAAGGGGGTAAAATATGAATACATGAGTTCAAGACTTAGGATTGCTAAGAAAGAGAGTAACAGAACAGAAGTGAGAGAGTCGGGAAAAAAGGATAAAAGAAGAGCAGGAAAGAGCAGGAAAAAGAGCAGCAAGAGAATGTAGTAAGAGAGACGAGAAACAAGAGAGCGAGCTCTCCTTTACAATTGCTTATATAATCTATACATTTGAATATTCTATTCCTTTACTAACCAATCTAAGTATACTAATACAGTAACATTTGTGTGCGACCTATAGAAATCGTTGCGTTTGCATATTTTTAGTTATCTCAGGGTCCTTCAGACCTTTCCTTATAAGGCTGGGAAGATGGGTCTTAGCTTAGTTTTACTGGGGAAAATAATGTATTCTGGCATACCAGACCGGTTTCTTTGAATTATTCAAACTGTGCTTTCATTTGTATTTCTTCCTTAGCCTTTCTGGCTAAAGAGTCATATTTATAATTTCTTTCTAATTCTACCTTCCCAACAGTTTTCTTCCCGTTTTCTGGACTTTCCCATTCAAAGGCAAACAGTTTCCTACTTTCTTTATCAAGGGGTATGCAGAGAAAGGCATCTTTTAAAGCTATTACTGTAAACTATATTTCTCTTTTATGGATGTTAACAATGTGCAAGGATTAGCTACCACTGGGTAAATATCTTTAGTTATTCTATTTATTGCTCTCAAATCCTGTACTAGTCTGTATTGGTCAACACAGAAATTTGGGCTCTAGTGTTAACTACAGAAGGAATAGGTGCACGTTTAGGACCCACTATTGCTATAATCAGTATGTCTCCAGTTTTGTTATTTCTAGTGAGCATTTTAAATACAACTAACCTCTGCCTCTCTGCTCACCCATGAGAGGCAGAATTACCAGTTTCCCTGATTCTAAGGCTGTTTGGGTTCCACTCCCAGAAGCTGAGAAGGAGACTGCTTTGGCTGACAGCCCAGAGCCTGTGGAGGTGTGCTGGGTTATACAATGAGGCATTCAATACAATGAACTTGGGACAGTGCCAATTAGAGACTACTTTACTCAACTTTTAAGTGATAAGCCATCCATTACGTTTCTTGGGACACCCTTTATCTCTAGTGACCACCCATACTGGTGGTTAGAGATTTGTTTTCTCTTTTCTGGGTTTTCGTTAAGAGAACCAATGTATCTAACACCCTTTGCTTTCTCTGAGTTTTCTTCTGAGATTTTTACAGGTCCATAATTTCTACTGTAATTAATTAGCTCTTTTGCAACTTTGCTCCATGTCCAAATTTTATGGTACCTAGCAGGAGAACGCAATTGTGAATCTGTCATCTGAGAGGGGGTGGTGAAGGGAGTAAACCCAGGATCAGTGGAACCAGGTCAATCAGTCGGGTTCCTAAGAAATCTATCTAGTCTATCCACAGGTGTTATAGCTGCTATGGTTTTGTTGAGAAAAATTGCTGTAGGTTTAAGCGATTCTGGAAGGCCTTGAATTAAAGGGGTCATAATTTCAGTTTTCACAGGTAACAACATTGGTGATTCATAACCAGCAATTAATTTTCTTTTGTGTATCATTTGCAAGTAGGCAGCATTGTGAATATTTTCCAGTAGTTGGTTGGGGGTACCAACTATAGCTATAGGGTCCCCTGTTTACAAGGGGTTAAGCCCATCTGGTCAATAAGCTGCATGCTGAGTTAGGGACCATGGGTTATGTCTGTCTCCTGCTGCTAAGAAGACTCCATGTCCCCAGTACCCACTGGCTTCCCGTTCTCTTAATCGAATTTGATCACCTCCAGTGAGACACTAGGAATACGTATTCTGTCTCTGACTCGTGAGGGAGACGCCCATACTCCCTTTTCTTCTCTTTTTTTTTTTCTTTTTTCTTTTTTTTTTTTTTCTATTTTTAGTGGTTATGTGCCGATCAAGATCTTTATCATTGATATAATTATATTCTGCTTTAATTAGAGGTTTCAAACTAGGACAGCAGTGTTCCCCACAATTTTATCCAAGTTAGCTCTTTTTGAGGGTAAATTTGATTAATGAGGGGTTTCCCTCCCTTCTGTTTCTTTTAGCAAGTCAGCATTTTTGAATTTTTATCATGGAGGGCTGCTCGCAACAGATTGATTTTACTCCTTTCTTCATCTAATTGTTTTTACAAAATTTTAACTAAGTTTTGGAGGGAGTCTATTGTAGTTTTTTCCTCACTTCTTTACTTACAGCAAGTTTCTATAGGTGCTGTAAGACAAGCTCCCAAAACTGAGCAGAGTACAGTTTATTTTTGCCCAGTTTAAATTTTGTTTCATGTTGTAAAGAACATACTCTATCAATCACATTTTCAAAATTAAACCAATTATTAAGCACCAACTTTTCCCTCCCGGAGAAGGTCTGGCATTGTGTTTTGCTAACAGAGCATAACATGCATAAAATGCAGTTTTAACTTCTGCAGTGCCATTTTCAGTCATTTTTACAAAGGGAAAAACCACTACAGGGAGGTATAAACTTAAACTATACACACACACACACACAACTTTTTGCTTCCCTGTATGGGTAAAAAGACCAAATCTGCTTGGGAGGCACTCCTTCAGTTTAAAATTCTGGTTGCTTCTTTGCTACACCAAGCAGTCAAAATTCATACACACAACAAAACAGTCCTGCCCTTTTGCACTAAGAGATCTTTTGTGAAATTCTGCAGACAGAGCCCTCACGTGAGTGTGGAGTGCTTTTCACCTCGGCGTGTGCAGTTTGTGGGAAATTCGAGTTGCCCCCCTTGCTTTCTAGACACTGCTCACTCTTTTGGGAGTGTCGGGCCAGGTGCAGCTGGAGCAAAACCTCTTTCCCCTAATACCGATTGCACAACAAACCTGCAGCCCCTTCTGTCTGTCCAAAATCTTGTCTGTGACGCCAATTTAAATGTCATGATTTGCTAACGTGAGTGGGAGTTGCGAGAGGTTTGTTTGATCTCAGAGTGCAAAAAGGACACAAAGGGATTTCAGTTTAAATCATAACAACAATAATGTACCTTTATTTTAGTGACAACAAGGGTTATGCGATAGAGGAGAGGGAGAGAGAGGGAGAGATAAAGAAAACAAAGTAAAGAGAGAGAGAAGAGGGGGTTATGGCTACCAACAGATGAGACAGGGTTGCTGGGGTCTTTTTCTGTGGGAGGTCTCGTCGAAATTAACTTAGTCTTATGTAATTCTTCCCCAAAGTTACCTTGTTTCCAATGTGCTAATAAGCACCCCAAAGGAGAAGTACCCAAGTACCCAAGAGTATAGCAGCCCAAACCCCTTCTCCATGTTGCAACTACAATACACCACAAATGCCGAACCTGCAACGTTTTCGCAGTTGTCTTACGGACGGCGCCTAGGCAATACCAAGAGGAATTCATTTAGCCCAACCACGCTTTCGCTGCGTCTAACTGGCAGGCACCCAAACCAAGTAAAGCACCTTACCTTTCTCTCCCAGGACATTGTGAGCAGCTGAGACGGTTGCGGCTGATGGGCTCCCCGAGAATCCCTTGCTGCTGGCTGGAGCATGATCAGGTGGCGAGTTCGCTCAGCAGCACTCACAAGGTCCCATCTGGGTTGCCAAAATGTTAGCGTTCAGGAACACACGTAATCACAGGATGATTATATGAAGGTGCTTTATTGAAGAGCTCTGGGTGTCAGGAATACACATACCCAAATCTGACCCGATCTGGTTTTGAGTTGAACATGTTTTATATTCTATCGTTATACGACTTACATATTAAACGTACATTGTTCTATTGTATGCATTGTTTTTACCCAAGCATGGATTTCTCGTGATCCCCCCCAGCCCCCTAACATTGTTCCTCATGTTCTTTAAACAATAATTATATATCTAAAAATAATTACATATATAAAATAATTATATATATAAAAAGTTCTTTAAACAATAATTCTATCTAATCACATCTAACAATAATAATATACTGACTACACAGGTGCAGTTTGACCTGATCTTTAGCAAGCACAAGGCCTAACATTTCACAGGGCCTACTTTTCCCAGGGCTTTCCAAACCTAACTTTCTTTCTAAGTCCCTGAATTTTCTAAGATTTTAAGACCTTTTACTATCAGTGGGAGATACCCAACAAAAAATAATCTCCCATTTAGAAAGTCTCAATTTACAAATTTCCCCAGAGAAAATCCAAAAACCTTCTCAGGAAGTGAAGTTTTTGGGAATTTGGTGGAAAGGAGGTATGACAAGTATTCCACCTGATTCCCTAACCTCCTTAGATCAGATTAAAATGCCTGAATCCAGGAAAGATCTTCCAAAAGCTAGAATTATTAGTGTTTTGAAGAAAACGCATCCCAGATTTTTCAATAATTGCAAGGCCCCTTTATAAATTGCTGAGGAAAGGGGTGAAATGGGATTGGACTCCTTCTCAGGAAGAAGCATTGCAATTGCTGATTTTTGATGCAACAGCTCATCAAGCCCTGGGCCCTATTCATCCCACAGATCCTTACCAAGGAAATGGGGATTTGCCTCCTCAGGGTTGTCAGTACACATATGGTAATGGGACCCAGAGGGCCCTACAAGGCCTGTTGGTGTTTATTCCCATGGCTTTAAAGATGCTGAAAAGAGGTACACTACCTGGGAAAAGGGATTGTTTGTAGTCAGTCTAGATCACATTGAATTAGAAAAAAAATTGCATGACAACAACCAATCGTATTGAGAGGCCCTTTCAAAATTAAGACAGTCACTACCGGGACCTACCCCCCCCCCCCCACCGCCATAGGGTGGCCCAGAGGGCCTCAGTGAGAAAGCGGTATGCCCAGATTGACCATTACTCTAACATATTCTCAGTAACAAAAGGAGCTGTAAAAAATTTAGCAATACAAGAAACTCAGAGCTTAGATAACAGCCATGACAAACCTGCCTTGGTAATTAAAGTAACCCCTCCTTTCTCCCCTGAACAATCAGCAAACTCTTGGTTCACTGATGCCTCTGCCAAATGAGAGGGAAAGGTGTGGAGATACAGGGCAGTAACCCTCCACATTTCTTGTGGTGAACAAGTCATTACTAAGGGAGAAGGCAGAGCTAAGGGTGAACTGGTAACTGTTTGGAGTGTTTTCCAGTGTGAGGTACGGAATACCTCTTTTGTCTATGTCTACACCGACTCCTATGCTGTGTTCAAACGGTGTACTGAGTGGCTCCCCTTTTGGCAACAATATGATTGGGAAGTTAATAGAATTCCTGTATGGCAAAAGGAAAAGTGGCAAGAAACTTTAAATATTTGCAAGCCAAGGGAGTTTCGCTGTGGGTGGGTAGCCTCTCACCAGACAGATGGAAACCCAGCAGGGGAGTGGAACAATGCAGTTGATGTGTTAGCAGAACTAAGTCCCATAAAAGAGCAACAAATTACAGAGGACTGGGAGCAGCTACTAGAATGGCTGCATGTAAAAAGACAGCACACAGGTGTCACCCTGAAAACTCCACTTCTGAGCTTGCTGACAGTTTTCTAAAGAACTTTCCCAGGACAGTAACTATAAACATAGATATGTATGCATTCCTTCTGTTACACATAAAAAGACAGCACACAGGTGTCACCCTGAAAACTCCACTTCTGAGCTTGCTGACAGTTTTCTAAAGAACTTTCCCAGGACAGTAACTATAAACATAGATATGTATGCATTCCTTCTGTTACACGTCTTGTGATGGACATCTCTCATGGCCAGTACAATTGGGAAAGTGCTATCCTGACCATACAATCCCTGGCCATGGTCAGAAACCTATAAATCCTGGAAGAAGAAATAAACCTTTTCTTCCTTTCACCACACCCCGAGCTGTGTCTGTGTCACCTACTCATCTCCAGCAGCAACACACAGGTGACCCCAATGTGTGTTGAAGTTGACATTGTGAGGCATTCTCTGTCTGGCCTGTAGCTATGGCTGCTTTTGGGTTCTCTGCTACGGAGGGCCTGGCTGTGGGTGTGTTGCGTGCTGTTTGTGATTGGGCACGGATTGATGCTTCGGATGCTGACTTTCAGCAATTGTATACTTATGGAAGAGCTGAAGGGTTTTTCCCCTGTGGTTGAGGCAGTTTTTTTGAAGCCGGCTTGGGATGCATTAGGCAATTGGCTGATCCACTCTATGGTGGTGGCTTACGACCCTCACCTGGCTCAGTTGCTGCTAATCTGGCATCAGTGTGATCGCTCTGAACAGCTGCGCGTCCTCTTCTGCCAGGTCTAGAGCTGCTTCCTCTGCCCTGGCTGAGAGGTCTGGTTCTGACTCCGACTCCGGCTGTGGGAGCGGGGCGGGGCTCTCCCTCTCCCCCGGCGATGCGGAGCCGCGGGGCAGCTGTGTCTCAGGTCCCGAGGTCGGCTCCCCCGGGATTGCCGGGGCCCCCAGCGGGTTGAACGGGGGCGCCACGGAACTGGTGGGCGTAACCCCGCCTTGGCCGGTGCCCCGGAGGCGTAGGGCTGAGGCGGGGTTGGATCCTGGGCAGCAGGCCGTCGGGGGTGCCGCGGAACTGGAAGGCGTAATACTGCCTCAGCCAGTGCCCCGGTGGCGTACGCTGGGGTGGGGTCGCCTCCTTCGTGTGCCCTCCCGGCGCAGACCGATGGGGGGCTGCCTGAAAGGGGGGCGGCGCCAGCCCTGGGGGATGCATCAGGCATGGTCCCATGTCCCTGCTGCGGCTGGGCCGTACCCTGCCCCGTGGTGGGGGATGGGACGGGCCCAGGCTCCATGCCGGCGGCCACGCATGCACACACTGTTCCAGCGGCCGGCGCCGTTTTTTGGACCTTTCGCCCCTGAAGAACTGCTGTTAAGGGCGATTCCGAGTGCTTCCCCCCCCACGCCAGGTTTGTGGGGCATGGTGACAGGTGCTGAGAGTGGTGCGGACGCCAGGCCGGGTTCTGCCGGTCCCATGCTGCAGGTTTCCCCTCCTGCGAGCCCGGGTCGCCCCCTGGCAGCGGAGTGGGACAGTGCCGCGGCTCTGTGGCCCCTGCCTCGACCTGCGCCTCGGTTCCGCCCTGTGCTGGAGGTGGGCCGTGCCGAGCTGGCTCCGCCTTGCCCTGCCTCAGGTTCCCAGGCATTGCCTGAGCCTGTGGCTGGGGAGGAGTCAGCCCTGCCACCGCCTACGACCGCGGCAGCTCGGGGTCCTGTGCTGTTTACTACTGGGTCGGGTGGTGCTGCCGCAGGGGCGAAGCCGGTGGCCTCCATGGGCAAAGGGTCCTGGGTTGCTGGAGCCTCTTTGGCTGGCCTGTGGACTTTGCCCCCCTGTCAGATTTCCTGGGGCGGATTTATGCCATGGTTTCTATGCTCAGTCCTCGTGTTCCTATCCCTGCGGGACCCAGATTTGCTCAACTTGTGCCTTTTGAGTCTTGTGTTCGCAGGGCGGAAGATTAGATGCGGGGAGATGGTGGCTTCAGGTTCCCTGGGCCTCCTCGTGTTCACTGGACTGCTGTTCTGGCAGCCAAGGACCGTCCTGGACAGGTCTGCACCCTGTGCATCCTTGGTGAAACACCATCTGAGGTTAGCCTCCACAGGCTTCTTGACGCTGGCGCAAACATCACGATTGTCGGGTTTGCCAACTGGCCCCTGGAGTGACCCTTGGACCCGATGCTGACACATTTAACGCTACAGAGAAATTGAGATTGACTTTTTGTTTAGCAGACTCTGTTGTCCTCTCTCATGATAGACTAGTCACTCTCCCTGACTTGGTGCAGGAACAGTTGGATCAGGGTGATCTGGAGCCTTTGACCAGCCCCGGGGACACTTCTGTTTTCTGTATCAAGAAGTCCGGGAAATGCAGGTTGCTATAAGACCTCCAGATGGTTAATGCTGTGATGGAAAGCATGGGGACATTGCAGGCTGGCATGCCGTCACTCATGCTTCTTGCTGATTGGCTAGTCCTCATCGTGGATCTGAAGGATTATTTCTTTACAAATCCTTTGCATCCTGATGACAGACTGAAATTTGCCTTTCTGGTGCCAGCTATCATTAATGCTGAGCCCACACAGAGATATCAATGGAGATTTTGCCGCAAGGCATGTGAAAATTTGCTGGCATTTGCCGATGATATGGGGCTCTAGCCCTCTCTGGAGTTTCCAAGCAGTTTCCTGCTGCTCGTCTCTATCCTTATATGGATGACGTCCTGGTGGCTGTGCCCATCCAGGATGAATTGCAGCGGATACAGCCTCAGCTGTTCCCTGCCTTGCCTTCTCATGGGCTGCAAGTGACTCAGAGAACAACCTCCCTGAAATTATTTGAGGGTCAAAATAATTTTTGGGACAAACAGTCCCACATCAGCAGGTGCAATTTTTGTATTCGGTGCAGCCACTGAATGAATGATGTCCAGATATTGGTGGATTTTTACATGGTTGTGTCCCTATTTGGGACTGACCACAACACAACTGTCTCCCTTGTTGGTATGTTAAAGGGGGACTCTGATTTACAGTCACCTCTGACACTGACCCTGGAGGAACAGCAGGTGCTGGAGGAGGTTCTGCAAGCAGTTTCTGCTCGTCAGTTTATCGCACTGATCTTTCCATTGATGTCGCTGTTTTTTCATTGCCACTCCAGATTTGCATTCCACAGGTATCATTGGCCAATGAAATGATGAATGGTCCAGTCCTTTGAATGTCTTGGAAGGGGTTTTTCCTGCCCTGTCAGCCACGGACGGTGGCAAACTTCACTGAACTTTCTTTGCGGCCCAAACATAGTCAGGACCTGTGCAAGGACCCACTGTCTTTACTGACTGTTCATGGAGGACTGGAAAGGCCATTGCTCCCTGGAAGGATGGATCTGAGTGGCTGGTTTTGGAGAGTCATGATGCTGGGTTAGCCCAATTGATGGAATTACGGGCTGCTGTCATAGCATTTTGTCTTGGTTCTAGAAGACAGGTGTTTGCTAGGGAGAGCAGGAGCTTCTCTTGGGATGAAAGAATGTAGACCCCCCTCCCTCCGAATTATTATAATTTTGAAATCAAGGGGATTTCAGGCAGAGATCTGGGGATAGGAATAACAGTTCTTTACTAGTATAACCAGGCAAACAAACAACAATAACTACAGCATTAGCAAGAAAGCAGAAACAGGGACCTCGTGTCAGCTTTCTCGGCTGAGATGGGATGGAGGAGAGGCTTTGTTTTCACAAACTCCTCGGGCGGGCAGTCCCGGTGCTCTTGCGGGGCTCTGAGGAACAGTCGGCTGGAACAGCAGGGACGAGCTGAGATTCTAGGCTGGTGGATGAGGTGTATCAGCAGCTCCGCGGCGGTGCCTGGCACTGCCACACGTCCCGGCAGGGCAGGGGGTGTGAGGCCACCAACAAAGAGGGGAGAAGGAGAAGAAGCAGCAGCTCCGTCTGGGTGATGGCGAAATTCCCTTCTCTCCACCGCAGCAGCTCCGCGACCCAGCAAACAAATGTCCCTCCCGAAGCTGAAGAAAAAACCAGCCAAAAACTGTCCCCACCTTCCTTTCCTGCCCCTTCCCCCCCCCACCCCAGGCCCGGCCACACTTTGTCCTTTTTTGAGCACCCACTAAATATCCACAGTTAGGTTGTCTCCGCAGCTAATGGATAAAAATTCCATGGGCAGAACAACAAAAAGGACACCTAACCTTCAACACATTTCAGGAGTTTTCCCAGGCACATTTCAATTTGGCCATGGATTCTGCCTCTGTGACCAAACTGAGACCCATCCACAATCAGGTGTTGATGCTAAATATTTTTTTAACTTTATTTTTTTGTGGTTTTTTTGATAATAACGAAAGGGTGAGATATCACCCTTAAATTACAGCCTTCTGATTGTATGGAGCATTGTTTGTTTTCTTATCATTTTCCTTTTGATTGCTTAGAATGTTGCTAGTTTCTTTGTCCATTTTTCTTTTCCTTTTCTTTTTGTTAAAACCTAAAAGTGTGAGATGTTGCCCTGAAAACTCTGCTTCTGAGCTTGCTGGCAGTTTTCTAAAGAACTTTCCCAGGACAGTAACTATAAACATAGATATGTATGTGTTCCTTCTGTTACACGTCTTGTGATGGACATCTCTCACGGCCAGTGCAGTTGGGAAAGTGCTATCCTGACCATACAATCCCTGGCCATGGTCAGAAACCTATAAATCCTGGGAGAAGAAATAAACTTTTTCTTCCTTTCACCGCACCCCGAGCTGTGTCACCTATTCATCTCCAGCAGCAACACACAGGTGCAAAAGGTGTATACAAAGAAGCTCTTGCCCATGGCTGGCCTGTCACCAGGGAGATGTAAAACTTGAATATCAGCCTGCGAACAATGTCGCAGACAGCTAGAAAGACATTCTTTAGAAGAGGACCCTCTGCATTTAAGAAAGGGTAAAGGCTTATGGGATACATGGCAGGTAGATTATATTGGTCCCTTTAAGAAGTCAGGTGGTAAGCACTTTGTGCTTGTAGGAGTAGAGATCATATCTGGGTTGGCCCAAGATGAAGCTTTTAAAAGAGCAACAGGAGAGAATACTGTCAAAGCATTGCAAGGGTGGTTTGGAATTTTCCCAAAACCACAAGAAATTCAATCTGATAGTGAGTCTCATTTCACTGCCAAAACTGTACAGGAATGGGCAAAAAGTGAAGGAATAAAATGGATTTTTCACACCCCTTACTACCCTCAAGCTAACGGGATTGTAGAAAGTGTTATAAATGCAAAGGCAAATTTAGGTTAAATAAAAAGAACAGTTTATTATAAAACAATTTTTATAATAAAAATAAACAACGAGGAAAAACCACCATAAAATAAACAGCGCAGCACTGGGTGGACAGGGATCTATACCCAAAGGTATAGGTGTTCCCAAATCCACGAAGGAGGGTAGACTGTCCGGGGTTTTTATAGGGATTTTGTGTCCTGAGGCCAAAACTCTGAGCAGTTACTGTTCAACAAAGAGTTTAGATGGCTGGTTGAATGAATTTCCTGGAACCGTGGAACTGAATCAATAGACGACTGGGCAGAGTCCGCTCTCATGTAAAAGGTTCTGAGTGCTTCTTGATTGTATCTTCGGTTGGGCTCTCAGGGTGAAGTATCCAAGTCCGGTGTGGAGTCAACGGATATCTCGGCTGGGCTTCCACTTATTGTCCGGCCTGACTGCATCTTCAGTCGGGGTTTGCAGGAAGGGGTGCCCAGGTGCGGTGTGGAGTCGATGGCCATCTCGGCCTGGCTCCTTTCTTTGTTTAGCTTAATTGTTCGTGTCCTGCTCTTTCTTTCAGGCTGATGAACGTCGCCTAGGGTCGTTACCGCCTGAATGGGTAGTTACTGCTGGGTTTGGGGAAATTCTTCGGCCACACTATATTTTGTATACTTTTTACATTGTTACAAATCTAGTTATATACTTATTTATTCTTTCACGAATTTTTATCCAAGGTTACATTTATCACAAAAGGACCAATGGTCTCCTGAAACGACTCCTTAAACCACAGGAGGGAGGCTGGGATCTTCAGCTAAGGGAACCTGTGAAAAATGTAAATAATAGATGGAGAGTAAATGGGTGTCCCAAAATCACTGCCTTTTGTTCAAAAGCCACAAACATAATCCCCACTCTATGGGGACCAAGTGACCCTAAGAATCCAGCACACTACCCTGGACAACCTGTTCTGGTGGACCTTCCCATTGTAGGACAGGTACCACTAATACTAAAAACCTCTCTAAATAAATATGAATGGGTGGCCTCCGACGCTCTGGGAAAAGAGCATCGGATAAACACATGCTGGATAATTCCATCATTTTGATTTTCTGCCTTTTGGGGGAAGACTCTGTTGTGTTCACTTTCTACAGAAGAACACTGAAGGACATGAAGATCAGATAAACCATGATAATACTAGTGATACTTCTCTGCATCTTACCATAACACCATGGCCAAAATTCGTCTGGATGGCCATGGTCTGAAGCCACCATGAAGTACACCAACATTCTAAACATTCTAGGACCCTACCTCAGAGATCGTCGCCCAAACCTAGCAACTGTAGTACTACACGACTCTGAGGTATACCGTCGAGATGTCTGGGGTTGGGACCGAAAAGACTGGGTCAGAATGTTAACTGGAATAATTGGTGAAGAAATTAAAGTAGGATGCAGGAAAGTGGAAAAGTCTCTTCACGAGAAAGCTTCCACCATTGCAATTGCCATAAATTTTCTAGAACCAAATGTGACAAGCAATTTGCACCCCAACATCATGGCAAAACTCTGCCCTACAGCAGTGTGGTCATGTAACAAAGAAACCCCCCTCATACTGGGCTGTCGTCAAAAAAGTATCGGTAACTATACTGTGGACCCCAGTACCAATAACATGGAAATTACTGTGAGAAATGAACTTGTAAAAATTCGTAGAAATCTAAATAAATGTATATAACAATAATGATATAAAATATAAAGTACAGTATGGCACACAAGCCCTTCCCAGATCTAGTCGCGAATTCCCACTCAAAGGATAACGATCCTAGCCGGCGCCCATCAACGAAAAAGAATAGACAGGACAAGGCTCATCAAGCTGACAGGGACAGGCTCGGTGCCCATCAACGGGAAAGAATAGACAGGACACGAATCATCAAGCTAACAAGGAGAGGCTCCGACGAGATACTCATCACCGGACCTGAACACCCCGCCTTGCAGGCTACCGTTGGGGGAAGCCATCAGGTAGACAAAAGGAAAAATCCAGCCGAGATATCCATCAGCTCCAACCCGGATCCAACCATCCCATCCAGATGGCCTGAACCACAATGAAATCAAGAACCACCCAGAACTTCTTTACATATGAGGAGACTCTGTCCGGACGTCCATTTGACTCTATTCTCCAACGCCAGGAAATCAATTCATACAACAATCAAGGACCGTTGGTGAATGGTGCCTGCCTGGAATTTGGCCTCAAGGCTAAAAATCCCTATAAAAACCCCGGACAGTCTACCCTCCTTCGTGGATTTGGGAACACCTATACCTTTGGGTATAGATCCCTGTCCACCCAGCGCTGCGCTGTTTGTTTTATTGTGGTTTTTCCTCATTGTTTATTTTTTATAGAAATTGTTTTATAATAAATTGTTTTTATTTAACCCAAATCTGCCTTTGCATTTATAACAGATTGGTGCCGTGACTCGGATCGGAGAAAACTGCGGGGAATCTCGCTGCCCAGGACAGGTACCCCCGCTGATTTTGGCGGCCTGGTGAGTTGAGAACCCCCGTAGTTCATTCCGATATCCGAACCAAATTTAGGCGGAGGTAAAAACCACAATAAAAAGGAAAGGATCCGGATCGGAGAGCTCGGGAAGGCACGGAGCCTTCGGGAAGCTGCGGCTTGCTTTGCTCGTAAAACGTCTAGTGTGCACAAAGACACCCACACAGGAAAATAGCTGTAAGTACTGCTGGTTGAGCGGGCGATCGGGCGAGTGTGTGAGACGTGATCTGATCACGAAGCGAGTGCGGACTTCAAGGCCGCGTTTCCATCCTCCCGCGAGGGAATTGGCCGGCCGCGAAGGAAGCGATACAGAGTGAAAGTTTTTTTTCTCTCGACACACACTCGTAAAACCTGAGGCCAAAGGGTGTCTCGGGAACTGATCGCAAGGTACTAAGAGGGGAAGGGACGTCTTGTCGAGCTCGAGACTGGTAAACCCTCTTAGTAAACGGACCCAGGGAGAGGTCCAGGAAAGAATCAAAAGTACCGATTACAAGAGACCTCAGCTCAGCTCGCTGAAAGGTGAGTATCGGCAAATTTTGATTCCTAAGTACACAACGCAGAAACAGATATCGACTCCCGGAGAAGTCGAAGAAAGGTAAGAATATATTTGCGAAGTATGGGGCAGAAAAAGAGTAAGCTTCAAGGAAGAAGCACAGGAAAAGATTCCTCCGATCAGGGGGAGGAATCACCAGACATCCCACTGGAAAGTCCCTTGGGGTGGATGCTAAAACACTGGGAAGATTGTCCCCAGAGGAAGGGGAAATCAAAGGAGAAATTAATACATTATTGTATGGAGGTTTGGGGAGGACAGGAGTTGAGAAGTCACCTCACTTGGCCAGTGTTAGGCACATTTGAAAAATGGACGTGTAACAAGTTGTTCTCCTATGTGGAGAACAAGGTCCCCTCAGATCCTGAGGAGAGGGAATACGCTAAGCTCTGGGTAAATGTCAGAGTAGGGCTATTTCCAATAAAGCAAAAAGAAAAACGTGAGTCGAGAGCTGAGTCCTGGGAACCCCTCGATCACTTACCACCCCCGTATCGAGGACCAGCGGGACCTTCCTCTGCAGATCAAGTGGTGCCCTCAGCACCCTTGGGCCCCCGAGACCAACCCACTGAGATACGTGTGTCTCAAGCGGGAGAGTCGGGGCCAGCAGCGATGCCGGCAGCCCTTCCCCTTTCCCCGCCTGTAAACACTGTAACCACAGCAACCTCCTCGGAGGTTTTTCCTGCACAAAGCTGGGGAACACCCTATCCGTCCCTGCCGGTCCAGCCGCCACTACCGGGACCCTCCCATACAACAGAGGGGACTCCTCCCTTCAGCCGGGTGGCGGCAGAATTCCCACAATTGATAACAGGGAGGCAACCCACAATCACCAATTCCCCTCCTGCAAGTAGAACCCGTTTGAGAGCAAGAATGACGGATAATGAATGGGGAGAGAGTGAAGAGGGGCACCGGTTGTTCCCTCTTAGGGAAGTACCGACGGCCCCGGGAGTGATCGGTTTTGTGAATGTCCCCCTTAACTCTGGAGATGTAAGAGCATTTAAAAAAGAGATGGGGCGGTTGTTAGATGACCCTCTTGGAGTGGCTGAGAGGTTAGATGAATTTTTAGGGAGTAGTATTTATACCTTTGACGATCTTATGGCAATCCTGAGATCACTGTTTAATCCGGAGGAAAGGGAGATGATTAAACAAGCCGGGATCAGAGACTGGGACAGACGCAATCCACAGGGGATGCCAGGTAACCAGAAATGGCCTAGCGCAAGCCCGAGCTGGAATGCACAGACGGAGGAAGGCAGACGGAACATGATGGATTTAAGGAGCATGATTATACAAGGTATAAGAGAAGCGGTCCCTAGGGGCCAGAACATTAGCAAAGTTTTTAGAGAGTGTCAAGGAAAAGAGGAACCACCCACTGAATGGATCGAGAGATTACGGCGAAGTTTACAGATTTATTCTGGGACTGACCCGAACTCTCCTGTGGGGGAGGTTCTGTTAAAAACACAATTCGTTGCTAAATCTTGGGAAGATATTAGGAGGAAATTAGAAAAGATCGAGGGGTGGCAAGATAAAAGTCTTCAGGAGCTCCTAAGGGAAGCTCAAAAAGTGTACATGAGGAGAGAAGATGAGAAGCAGAAATCGCAAGCTAGAATTTTAGTAACTGCGGTAAAAGAGGTCCAGAAACAAGAACAGATGCAGGGTAAGTTTAAATCACTACCCGGGAAAGGTCGAGGTTCTCACCGGGCAGCCCCGGCCCCATGGAGAGAACCCCCTGAATGCTACTACTGTAAACAGGTAGGACACGTTCAGCGGAATTGTAAACAAAAATTAAAAGATGAGAAAATTTTTCAGGAAGACTAGGGGTGTCAGGGGCTCTTTAATTTGGGGACCAGAACATCCAAGGAGCCCTTGATAAAGTTAAAAGTGGGACCCCAACGACAGGTGGTAAGTTTTCTTGTAGATACTGGGGCAGAGAGAAGTACTCTGCAGAAATTACCATACGGATGTGTGGCTAGCAGAGAAAAAGTTTTTGTAATCGGTGCAAAGGGAGACCCCTTTGAAGTACCTATAATAAAAGATGTGGAAATAGAATCTGAAAATAAAATTTGCTTAGGGAATTTGCTATTAGTAGAAGAAGCAGATTACAATTTGCTGGGAAGGGACATGATTGTCGCTTTAAGAATTAATATCTTGATTAAAAACTCTGAATTGGTGGTAAAAATATTTAAGTTGACTCCTAAGGATGAGGAGAAAATAAACCCTAAAGTATGGCATTCAAAAGGAGAGGTAGGAAAGCTAGATATCAAACCTATCGAAATAAAAATCGAGAACTCTGAGGACCCTATAAGAGTCAAACAATATCCCATCCCGATGGAAGGGAGAAGGGGGTTGAAACAAATAATTGATGACCTCCTAAAAGGGGGAACTTTAGAGCCTTGCATGTCCCAACACAACACCCCCATCCTGGCTGTAAGGAAGACGGATGGTAGCTTCCGATTGGTCCAGGACCTACGAGCGGTAAACGCTAGGACCCAGACTAGATTCCCGGTGGTGGCCAACCCCTATACTTTACTAAATAGACTCACACCAGAAGATGTGTGGTATAGTGTGATTGATTTAAAAGATGCCTTCTGGACTTGCCCTCTGGATGAAAGGAGTAGAGATTATTTTGCATTTCAGTGGGAGGACCCAGATACAAACCGCAAGCAACAGCTAAGGTGGACGGTCCTCCCCCAGGGGTTTGTGGAGTCCCCGAACCTGTTTGGACAAGCTTTAGAACAAATATTAACCCAATTTGCTTTAGAGGGCGATACAAAGCTTTTGCAATATGTAGATGATTTGCTAATAGCTGGACCGACTGAAGAAAGCGTTAGAAAAAGCACGATTGCCTTGTTAAACTTCCTAGGAAAGAAAGGTTTGAAAGTATCAAAATCCAAGCTGCAATTCACAGAGCCTGAAATAAAATATCTTGGACATTGGATATCTCAAGGGAAGAAAAAATTAGACCCGGAGAGGGTAGCAGGCATCCTTGCATTGCCTGCACCAAAAACAAAAAGGCAAATTAGACAAATTCTAGGGCTCTTGGGATACTGCAGGCAGTGGATTGAGGGTTTCAGTGAAAAGGTGAAGTTTTTATATGAAAGATTAAACACTGACAGGCTGAAGTGGACTGAACAGGATGAGTCCAATTTTCAGAAATTAAAAATTGTCCTTATGACTGCCCCGGTACTAACTCTACCAGATACGAATAAAGAATTCCAGTTGTTTGTGGATGTGAGTGGACAAACAGCACAGGGAGTCCTGACTCAGGAATGGGCAGACAAAAAGAAACCTATAGGGTTTCTTTCAAAGATCTTAGATCCAGTCAGTCGAGGTTGGCCTACGTGTTTACAAGCAATTGTAGTAGTAGCTCTGTTAGTAGGAGAAGCAAAGAAAATAACTTTTGGGGCTCCTCTGGTAGTTTACACTCCCCATGATGTGAGAAACATATTGCAACAAAAAGCAGAGAAGTGGCTGACTGATTCCAGGCTCCTGAAATATGAAGCCATCTTAATCAGTTCACCCGGTTTAGAATTAAAAACTACTTCTGCACAAAATCCTGCTCAGTTTTTATTCGGTGAACCTTTAGAGAAATTAGTTCATAACTGTTCTGAGATCGTGGAGCTGCAGACCAGAATAAGACCGGACTTAGAGGATCAGGAGTTAGAAGGGGGAGAGAAGTGGTTTGTAGATGGATCCTCGAGAATTATTGAGGGAAAAAGAAAATCGGGATATGCGATAATAAATGGTGCATCTGGGGAAGTTGTGGAATCTGGTCCTTTGAAAGCAAGTTGGTCTGCACAAGCTTGCGAGCTCTATGCTCTCCTAAGAGCCCTCCGGAGGTTGAAAGGAAGGAGAGGGACCATATACACAGACTCACGGTATGCTTTCGGTGTGGTACACACTTTTGGAAAAATTTGGGAAGAGAGGGGCCTAATAAATACCAAAGGAAAAGACCTAATTCATGGGGAAATAATCCGACAGATTCTAGAGGCAGTCCGGGGGCCAAGAGAAATATCAATTGTCCATGTAAAAGGACACCAGATAGGGTTGCAGTTTCAAACCCGAGGTAACAACCTAGCCGATAAAGAGGCAAAACGAGCAGCCCTGCTTACCGTAAGTATTCCCGAGGTGACTCCGGAGGAATCACCGGAAATTCCCATGCTCCCTTCAGAGAAAGAGATTGAAGAATTCAAAAAAAATAGGGGGAGTCATGAAACAAGGAAAATGGTGGTTACCTGATGGGAGGGAGCTGATCCCGAGGGGGGTGGCAAGGAGAGTGTTACAAAGACTACACAAACAGACCCATTGGGGAACTCGGGCGCTGGCAGATCAGTTCCTGAAATTTTTCGGATGCAAGGGGATTTTTGAAATTGCCAAACAAGAGGTACAGGGGTGTGTGGTTTGCCAAAAAGTAAATAAATCCAACTCCAAACAAACTGTTTGGGGAGGGCGGCCTCTCTCATACAGACCATTTGAGAGGATCCAGGTGGACTTCACCGAATTACCAAAAATCGGGAGATATAAATTCTTATTAGTAATAGTTGATAAACTAACGCATTGGGTAGAAGCCTTTCCCAGGGCAAGGGCTACGGCCCAAACAGTATCAAAAATTTTATTAGAAGAAATCATCCCTAGGTATGGGATAGTGGACTGTATTGATTCGGATCAAGGAACTCATTTCACTTCAAAAATTATAAAACAAACTTCAGAAGCTCTGGGTATCAGATGGCAATACCACACTCCCTGGCATCCTCAGAGTTCAGGGCAAGTGGAAAGAATGAATCAGACACTTAAATCCCAATTGTCTAAACTCATGATAGAGACAAAAATGTCATGGATTAAGTGCCTCCCTCTTGCTTTACTAAATATAAGAACAATGCCCCATTCTGAAACGGGTCTGTCCCCTTTTGAAATGTTGTACGGAATGCCATACAAACATGGAATGCCGGTGGGACACCCCCAAGTGGAGGATGTGCAAATACAACCATATCTCATTGCTATCAACAAAAATTTACAGGAACTGCGAAAACGAGGACTGATTCCCCAAAGCACCACTCTGGGATTCGCAATACACCAGATACAGCCTGGGGATAAAGTCCTCGTCAAAGCGTGGAAGGAGCTTCCCCTCAACCCCCATTGGGAAGGACCTTTTCTGGTTCTCCTGACCACAGACACAGCTGTCCGGACCGCAGAAAAAGGTTGGACGCACTCATCTCGGGTAAAAAAAGTAAAGGAATACGACACCTCCAAGTGGAAAGTCACCACCCCTCCGGGAGAACTAAAGATCAGACTACAGCGTAACCACAAATGAACAGTGACGATCAGATAAGTTGTATTCACCCTGAGTGTAATTGTTTTCTGTTTATACATTTTAAGTGCGCCTATTGTAACCAGATTTGGGTAACCCACTGTTTGGGAGGGTACAAACCTAAAGGATTGTGCACAAAGTGTCTAGAAAAGGAACAGGATTTGACTAGCCGTCTCTTAATACTTGCCACCAGGGCGGGGTTGTTGGAACTCGACTCTCCTGAGTGGTTCCTACTTTTTCAAAAAGGGATAAGAGGGAAGCTAGACTCCAAGGCAGAGGCTTTGGAAATCGAGTGCCGAAAGACAGTAAAAGTACCGTGCAGGACAGACACGATTAAGTCGTCTCGGTGGGCTACCTTTAAAAGAAGATACGCCATAAGAACTACAAGGGCCCCTGAAGAATATCCTTGCTGCCGGGAAGATGGTAATCCCCGCCGTATATTTTTATACGGGCGAAGGGCAAGGCAGAGGGATACACCGGTGGGGAATCCTGATGTTCCTGAATCTAGCCATGTGCTTGACCAAGGGAATGAGCCCCGAGGTGCCTCTGGGGGATCCTCCCCTAGAGAAGTGTGAGCGGTGCCAGACCGCCACAGATGCCGGACGAATAATCGACTGTCCTCCAGAACAACAAAGGGGGTTTTGTATATCCAATGGCACTCAGTATAATCTCTGTGAACTAAAGGGGGAGGTCTGGTGTTATCACCCAGCGGCGAGTCTTAAGGACGGGCAGTCTAAAACTCCTATGAAAAGAAAGACTGAAACTTCCCATTTCAGGTATAGGAGAGAAGTGGGAATGATTCCCCCAATTCCAATCTGCAGTCAATGTAACAAAACTGTCTGGATAGGGGGGAAAAGACAATCCACCTTTTTGGCATATTATGCGGTTAACCCTTTATGTTACAATAAAGCGAATTTGAAAATGTGTACCATGGGAGGGAAAGTATATTGGGAAGGTAGAAATTTAAAACATGAAGAGAAAGCTTTTTTTAATAATGAACCGATAATCCTTGATTTGTTAAAAAGTAGTGATGACCGGGTATGTTTGCAATTCGACCAAGTATTCTGCTTCTCCAGGGATGAGGAAGGGGTGGACCCTGAAAACAAAATAAAACAACTAACCCTAAAGAGGCGAGAAGCGGAAGCTCGGAAAAAGAGGCTAGAACAGGAGAGGCTTAACTCTCTTAGTGAGCATTATGAGCAATTAGAGAAACAATACAGCAATTGGGGGTTGCCAAACCCCAACCAGAACCTTTTCATAGATCTAATGCAAGAAATAGCCACAGAATTAGGTCTATCTAACTGTTGGATCTGTGGCGGGTTAAAATCAGCTGAAAGATGGCCTTGGAAGGGAGAGGGACTAACCCCAGAGCAACTTCTAAAATGGGAAGGCTCTAAAATATCGAAAACAAAACAAAGACCAGAGGGATGGGTTATAGACCAAAGAATAATCGGTACTGTCTGCATTAGCAGAGAGGGAAAAGAATTCACTGATTTAGTAGGCTATACCCCGTGTGTAAGCACACTCACGGTGAATTCGGAAAGCAAAACTAAAACCTGGCAACCTGAACCACCCGCGGGCTATTGGAGTCGCTCCCGGGGGAATAACTGTGAATGGATGGAAATAATTGGACTTTGCTGGTACAAAAACTCTGGGGCCAATCCCTTCCATGAGCTAATAGGATTGAAGGAATATTGGGATGATCCGGCAAAGTTGAACAAGGGTTGGGAAGCTCCTGATGGTATATATTGGATATGTGGAAAAAAGGCTTACAGCGAGCTACCCAGAAAATGGAAAGGATCCTGCACACTTGGAATAATTCGGCCCTTTTTCTTTACTCTACCTAAAACAGAGAGTAAATCATTGGGAGCCCCTCTCTTTGAGACATTAAACAGACAAAGGAGGGAATTAAAACGGGAACTACCAATAGCGGGAGGCAACCAGAAGTGGAACGAGGAAGAATGGCCTGCCGAAAGGATCATTCAATATTACGGGCCCGCTACTTGGGCAAATGATGGCAGCTGGGGTTACAGAACCCCCATTTATCTCCTCAACAGACTTATCAGATTGCAAGCGGTGGTAGAGATAGTTTCCAACCACACTTCAGAAGCCCTAGAACTCCTAGCCAAACAACATTCACAAATGAGAGCTTTTGTGTACCAAAACAGACTAGCTCTCGATTATTTGCTAGCCGAGGAGGGAGGAGTGTGTGGCAGATACAACGAATCCGAGTGTTGTATGGAAATAGACGATTACGGAGAAACAATAAAAGGATTGGCTGCTGAAATTAAAAAGGTAGCTCATGTGCCAGTCCAAAAATGGAATTCAATCCTACAAGCCTCCTGGTGGGACCAGATATTCGGGCAAGGGGCTTGGTGGAAGAAGCTAGTATTTTTCATCACTTGTTCAGTTGCCGGAATCATTTTCCTTCCCTGCTTAATTCCTTGCTTCATCAGACTAATTCACTCTGTTGTGCAAGGAATGCAGATTGCCACACTTCCAATCGATCCTGAGAAAGCACAAGGGAGACCTACTCCTCTCTCTAAACTAATGAAATTAGAGGAGGAAAAGGAAAACAAAAACGCGATGAAAGCCTTAAAGAATTTTGAAAATAAACATAACCTGGCACAAACATATAGTGAGAATTCGTTAACGGACTGGGAAGAAAATTAATGTGAGTAAAAAAATTATAGTCCTTCCCCTGCAGAATTGGATGAAATAACACGAATTTTTAATGTAATGGATTATTAGGCGGGGGACTGTGAGAAATAAACTTGTAAAAATTCGTAGAAATCTAAATAAATGTATGTAGCAATAATAATATAAAATATAAAGTACAGTGTGGCCCACAAGCCCTTCCCAGATCTAGTCGCGAATTCCCACTCAAAGGATAACGATCCTAGCCGGCGCCCATCAACGGAAAAGAATAGACAGGACATGGACCATCAGGCTGACAGGGACAGGCTCGGCACCCATCAACGGAAAAGAATGGACAGGACATGAATCATCAGGCTAACAGGGAAAGGCTCCGACGAGATACTCATCACCGGACCTGAACACCCCGCCTTGCAGGCCACCGTTGGGGGAAGCAATCAGGTAGACAAAGGGAAAAAGTCCAGCCGAGATATCCATCAGCTCCAACCCGGATCCAACCATCCCATCCAGATGGCCTGAACCACAATGAAATCAAGAACCACCCAGAACTTCTTTACATATGAGGAGACTCTGTCCGGACGTCCATTTGACTCTATTCTCCAACGCCAGGAAATCAATTCATACAACAATCAAGGACCGTTGGTGAATGGTGCCTGCCTGGAATTTGGCCTCAAGGCTAAAAATCCCTATAAAAACCCCGGACAGTCTACCCTCCTTCGTGGATTTGGGAACACCTATACCTTTGGGTATAGACCCCTGTCCACCCAGCGCTGCGCTGTTTGTTTTATTGTGGTTTTTCCTCATTGTTTATTTTTTATAGAAATTGTTTTATAATAAATTGTTTTTATTTAACCCAAATCTGCCTTTGCATTTATAACATTACTAAGCTTTGTAAGAATGAATCTACTGACTGTTGGCATAACTTCACCTTAACCAGATCAACTTATATAACATGTAATTCAAAAAATGACTCAACAGACCATTCAGGTCTTAAAAGCCTAATATATAGATTCAAAATCAATGCTGTGGCAAAACCTGTACTGAATGCAGTAATCACATACTATGGTGTAAGCACCCCACTCATGTCAGATGATAAACATAAGGTTTTTCCTCCCTTTATGGTAACACAAGGTGATAATGTACAGGTGATAACCTGTAAATTAATTATGGAATCTCTTATCAAACCAGTATACAGCTATGGCACAGGACCTCACAGGCATGTTTTATTTTGTGAAACTAAAAATCAGACTTGTTGGCTAAACCTAACCAATATACAATCCTCCCATAAAATCATGTGTGGTAAAAAAAATACAAAATACTGGGGACAACTTGATGTTAATGTTGTAACACCTATACCTACCACCACCCAACCACCAATTATACTGAGCCTGAGCATTTTTGAAATCAGGCCACGTGTAATCAGAAAAACTGGACAACAACAAATATTGTTTAATCCAGTGTGGTCTCTCAAACAAGTCAAATTGCTAATGCAAAACAATGTCTCAGAAATTCAGCCAGCTTGCTCACCTTTCTTGTGAACTTCTTTTGAGCGGTGGACAACCTGGTTACGAAAGCATAACCCTTCAAAGAGACGACTGCCAAGAGACATAACCGGTGTCGTGGGAACAGGGTTAGGAATTTTGAATAGCATTGATTCAGAAGTCCTGATGAATAAATCGGCTACCACAACTTGGGATTTAACCAAATTACAGCAACCACTACAGTCATCCTTATTGGTTTTGGGAACCCACCAGTAGTTACTATCAAACATATTACCAAATTGGGAAAAGGTAAATGTAAATGATCACAAATTAATAATTGATGCACTTGATGCTACACAAAATAACATCTCTTTGGCTCTTAGCTGCATTCAGGCTCAATTGTGGATGCAGTCAGTTACTGCCTCAATTATCAGAGAAGGCGAAGAAGGCACTTTTCCTACTGAAATTAGATAATTTGAGACAATGCCACTGATTTTGAAAAAGAATTCCAATCATGGTGGAACCTAGTAAATTTTCTCTATGCCCCCAGCACAAACACAGTCACAGCCTTTGTATTGACTATACATAATGCTTCAGTGCATTCAGTATTCCCTATCATTGCAGTAGGGCTGAATCATGATGGAGCTGTTCTCTATCGTTTTGAGCATAGGGAATGGGCCCGTCAAATTGGTGAGAAGTGGCAAATTGTTAATTTGGAAAATTGTATTGTCCAGGAACAACAAGGGTTTATCTGTGAAAGTAATGTAATCAGAGCTCAAGATATTTGTTTGGACACAGAACAAAATGTCTGCAACTTTGAAATACATCCTAACAAGACTTCTGAAACAGTACTTGTGTATATAGGCCATGGATGTGCATGTTTGAGAACTGCTTGTGATAGTGTACTTAGAGAAAATTTAGTAGTGAATACAAAAAATCATTCAAACTTTTGTGTTTGTAATTTTACTAAAATTGCAGGATGTGATTTTTCTTATGTAACCCCAGTAACTTCTCTGAAAAAGCAATAGTTGCTTACCAAGATTTAACTGAAATTTTGGAAAAGTAAAAATAGGAAATCAGCCTTCATGATAAAGAAATTGACTGAAATTGTTTATTTTGATTGTATTGGATTAATTTAAATTGCTTATTCTTTGTAACAATAAATTGAATGTATATTTTAATTGAAGATTGATTCTTTGCTTTTGTTTTTTCCTTTTTCTTTCCTGTATTTTTTTCTTATTTTTCTTTTCCTGACTGATTTTCTGTCTCTGTTTTCCAGGGTATGCTACCAAACTTTGACAAGACCTGAAGACTTTGAAATAATACTACAAAGGAACCCTCTTGACGATGATCGTGAGTCATGGGGTGGTATAAGAGACGGTCCGAAGTTTCCCTCATCTGCCTCACAACCATTGCAAGAACAGAGACTAAGACCCTGAAGACCCCAGGGGACTTTGTACAGGGGTTCTGGCCTGGTTGAGGTGGATGCTTGCCAAGTGATTGTTTGCAGGTGTGCTTGCTGTGCTGCCACGGTACACTGCCTTTGTTCCTGCTGGTGAGCAGGGACTTATGAAGACCAGCCTGTTCTGTACCTCACACCTGTTTCCCAAAGCAACGGGTCTCAGCACAATGGCCTATGAATTTCCCCACTTCTTGGCCAACTGCCTCTCACTTTGAAACAGATTATAAAAGTGACTTTTCTAAGTTACTTTCTTTGAGAGAGATCTCCCCACGGAAGAAGACACCAGCAACCCCGTCTCGTCCATTGGTAGCTATAACCCCCCTTTTTCTCTCTTTGCCTCTTTATCCCTCTCTCTCCCTCTCTCCCCCCCACCCCCCTTTCTCTCCCTCTCATCTATCACATAACCCATGTTGTTGGCACTAAAATAAAGATGCATTATTGCTGTTGTGATTTAAACTGAAATCCCTTGGTGTCCTTTTTGCACTCTGAGATCAAACAAACCTCTCACGACTCCCACTTGTGTTAGCGGATTGTGACAATGTTCCATATGTTTCATTCAGGAATGCCCAGAGACTCCACTTTTCTCTGAGGTGTTTTCTGACCTTGGTGCAACTTCTTGTTCAGGTTCAATTCACTGGAGTGCTATATATGAACTAAGGAAAATCCCAGGAGCATCATACAGAGGTAAAACGAAATGGTGAGCTAGAGAGGAGTGTCAAGCAAAATTAATAACAGCCCCTTAAGAGTTGGGAGGTTTAGGCAAGGTGTGCATGTACCTTTCCAAGAATTGGGACTGTTTCATTTATAGGAGAAATAATGTGTGCTCAGAGAATGCATAAAGATGGCTTACACTTAACTAATGAAGGAGAATATTTTGTAATGGCATCTTCATTTAGTCAAAAGAGGGACATTGTTTAACATTTTCATGAGGTGGAAATCACTAACCAACTCACTGGTTAAATTTATCATCAAAGATAGACAGTCCTCATGTTGGTCTTTAGCTCTGACAAAATACTTCTTGCACCATTAAAGTTAAGTTCTGCTGAATGCTTATTTCAAACAATCTGTGAACATTTTCTGTAGCTGGCTGAGTGAGGTTTTAATAGTGTTTTACCAGACAGTGTAAATGGAAGACTGCAGGATATATAGAAGGGAAGCATGCTGTGGGAAGATAATGGAGTCTAGATGTGCATTTAGTATTTCTGTTCTATTTAGCTGTTAGCTTTATTATCTGTACTATCAGAGCCTGTATTTTGGTGTTATTTCTCATCCAAAACATTATCAAATTTTTAAAGTGTTCTGCAGTTCAGTGAGTAATTTGGATTGACTCCACAGCATTAGACAAGTTACCAGCTGCTTCTGGCAACTGATTGTATTCTTATTTATTTTGGTCATAATGCATGAAATATGCACTAATCACAATATTACTTTAGCTTTTGAATCAGTCTAATAAGCTTAATGCCATTGAGAGTTTTGCCTCTTGTCAGATCAAATTTTACAGGTTATTTTACTAAAAGGATCAGAGTTTCTGAAGCAGGGAAAATTTTATTTGTGAAATCCTGATTTTATTGCAATCAGCTGGAGTTTTCCCCAAAGCTTAGATGACAGTCAGGTTTCTAGCAGCTTTTCCACGTTTGAAAAAGAAAAAGAAAGAAAGGTGTGCCGGCCATTTATTTGCATTCCTCTCCATACCTCTGACATAACATTTAGCATAAGATAGTGTAGCTGGCTGCATGATAACATTAAATAAAGATGATCAGTAGCCCATAACACATGACTTAAGGAAGTATATGACATTGTTAAGACAAAGATAGGACTGATGAAGGATCTAATGACTACTTATATCATAGTGGGCAGTTACAAAGTGGATGGAACACTTCTTGTTAGTGGCAAGTAATAAAACAAAGGAGTGCTCTAGAGGTATCATGTGAGGGCTTTGCACTTTTCTCTGCTTAATAGCTGACCCCTTCTAGCCCCAGGAGCATTCCAGACTGATCCCTTGTACAGTCAGGATTGATGACTCAGCTTGTTTATACCATGGCAGCAAGGCTTTCCAAAGACAGGTCAGTGCCAGCACTGACCCTTTCTATTTCAGACAGCTCACTGGAAGAGTTTGAGACCCTTTCTCCAAAAAGCTACTCCAAATGGAAAGAGTTTTGTCAGCCTCAATTACAGGTCTTTTCTGAGCAGTGACTTTTCTGTGGCTGGTGACAGGGATGACAGGCAGCAGGAGTAAGGCAGTGTATGTTCTGTGCAGTGACCCCTCCTGAGGAGACCACCCAACCGGGGTGACAGCATGTCTGCATTCTGGTGTGCCTTCTCTGATCAGCCTGTGAAGGACCCATCTTGGAGTAGAATGTCCCTGTGTGGCACAGCTGGAGTTACTGCTTCAGCACCCTTGTGTTGATCCCAGAGAACCTTCTGCTCAGTTTTGTAAAGGTGAAGCATGCTCGCAACCTCCCTGTGACTGTGTAACCTCCCCAGCACACATCCTGCATGATCCAAGTCTTGCTCCTCCCTGTGATTCAGAGGTTTCCCTCTTTGCAGGCACTGTCTGCAGGCGTAATGAGCCTCCTGTATGAGAGTGGTAGCTGCTATCCATGCTAAAGAGAATTTGGAAAAATGAGTTGTCTGTGGGATGGAAATATCCTGGGGTCATATTACCTTTGGGGTATGTACCAGAGAACAGATCTGCTTTAGCATTAAATAGTCAAAGGTGAGAATTAAGGTCACAGTCCAATGGCTTGAGACACCCCAGAAGGCAACACAAAGACTAAGCAGCCCCAGCATTTCAGCAGAGCACACTCACCAGACTTGCAAATGTCCTTTGAGACCAAACATGCTGCTGTTGCTACTGCTGCTTGGGGAACTTTGTGGACAGGATTCCTGAGCCTGAGAGAGTTTCGGCCTGTCAGGGGCTCATCTGTTCCCAGGGAACAGTTCCTGGGAGCAGTTTTCTCTCCAGAATTGTGTTGTTGTAAAGAGAATATTTCTCATAACAATACAAACAGATGTCATTGATGTGTTTTCTGTGGTCTCACCAATAGGATCAAAATGGGTGCTGTTCCTTCCACCAATCAGGGTAACCTGGTTGGAAAAACTATATAAGGTTAGAAAACCTCGCAATAAAAGGTTAATTTTTTAGCCACGTGAGAAACAGATCTCCATGGTGTTCTTGCTCAGACTTGCGCCTGATATTTTGTGTCCTGTAGTGACAGAACTGAGCCTTCTATGTATCATGCGGCATGATTAAAGCATAAGGTAGCAAAAAAGTATATCAATTGTTTGTCTTCCTCTTTGAGCACTCAAGCCCATTGTTTATATGTACTATTAGCATGCTTGAAATTGTTGATGTCTAATCCTTCATAAACCTGTACCTCACCAAGTTATCCACATTTCTGCTGGTGGTCTCGTATAAATGCCTTAGGGCTGAAACTTATGTGACCAATATGCTACTTGGTGACCTTGACATGCCTGAGGGAGAATTCCCAAAGGCTGTTTCTCCTACATAATCTGTCAGTGCATCTTATCCCTATGACATGTAAGAGATGATGCCACACAGAGCAAAGCTGGCACATTACAGTATTGTATTGCTGGCTGACAGGAACTCCTGTGTGAACAGAGTCAGATCCCTTCTGCATGAGGAAGTGGGGCAAGCTCAAAACTAAAGAAAGGGTAAAATAAACCCACAACAGCCCATGACTTTACTAGGGTAAATTAACCCCACTTTTCAAACAGTCAAGTAAAATTCTTACCCTGAACCCCTTGAACATTTCAGTTCCATTGTTCCATTTTCATGCTGCTTCTAAGATAAAATAGCTTGCGATGCATGTTTTATTATGGTACATGTTTTCTTTTCACACTTTGCTATATATTTCTGTTTCCATATTCCATTATGCACCTCAACTACAGTACCTACTTCAGCAATTTACATGTCATACTGCATTAGCATTTCGGTTATTTTTTTTTTTTTTGTCATTATGAATAATTGTTATCACAAATAATTTTATTTCTGATTTCACATCTCATTACTCATTTTCCAGACCGTCATTGTGGACTTCAGTGCTCATATTACAATATATACCAGAGGGCTTGTTTTCCATCAAACATGGATTTTTCACAACCTGTTACAAATTTTCCTCTCTGTATTTCTTCATGGATTTAATATTTCTTAATTTGTTCTGCATTTTTCCTACTATATCACAGGATTCACTACCTAATTTTGAACCTTATTTAATTTCTCCTCTTTGATCTTAAATATGCATTTCTGGTCTTGCCTATCATTACTCTCTCTGATTTTGTATTTCTTGACTTACTAAAATTTTTCAAATTATTATGTATTCCTGATGCCAAATCCTGTTATGAGTTTTCCTTTTCACATCTCATTACCCACTTTTTTTTTAATTCTGGATCTCCATATGAATGATTTTTTGCATCTCATTTCCAGTTTTATTTTTTGATGTGCATGTTTATTTTTATTTCACTGCTTGGTTTTGTTTCAGTGTCTCATTATGTGCTTTTAAATATAATTAGAAATTTCATGTATCATTGTAAATTAGCCAATTTCCTTTTTGCTGTCCATTACAGACTATGTACTGTATTCTGAGTGTGTCAGATTTCCCTGTGCATTTTTCTTTCCTCACATTCTTTAGTTAAATTTTACATCTTATAAGAAATTTTATATATTACTACTAGCATCCTACTATGACTTTTCAAGACTGAATTTTTTGTTGCTTCTGTGTAAACTTTCTTTTGCACCTCAATAAATACATTCTTTTAATATCTTATTAGGATTTGAATTATGTCATATTGCAAACTTCAATTTTGTATCTCATACTCAAGTTTCAATGAAAGAATGCATAATGAACTTCCATCTTTGTATTTTTTGAAACTTGAAGATGGGGTGGTGCCTCTTAGCATACATTTTCATATCTGTAAATCCTGCCATGTTTACTTTTCACATTGTGCACTTTTTCTGTGTTTTCTTTTTCAGAGCTATTTCTGCACTTTCCCTAATGCTTGCAATTTCACGGCTTGATTTATTTCTAGTGATGTTTCATCTTTTATAGGCCGTGACACATTTCTGATTTTGAATATGTCAAACTTTCCTTCTTTATTTATTTATTAATTTCTATTTTTGAATTTTTTAATGAATTTCCCCTTTCAGAATAATTTTTATTTTTATGTTTATCACCAAATGTAATTTTTCCTATAAGTTTTCCTGAATGAAACACCTGCTTTGATTTTTTTACCTTACATTATTTGGTGTGTAACATTACCCATTTTAAATTTGCGTGTCTCCTCCTTTAATGTTCGTAACTATGCTGTATTCATTCTGAAGCTTCATTATTCAGATCTTGTTCTCCATTTGTCTTTAAAATGCCATTACACATTTCCATTTTACAAGTCCCTATGCATTGCTCATATTGTGTTTTTCTACTTATTTTCTACTTGATTATGGTTTTGATAAGTTTCATACGCACCAGATGTGATTTTTGCCTATCTCATCATCCATTCCTCTGTTGTCTCATTATGTTTTTTCAGGTTTTTCTTTTTTTTAATCTATATTCTTACTGCACATTGGGGTTTTTTTTTACAATTTATTAGGTCTCAAATTGCACTTCTCATTATATTTTTCCATTTACCGCTCATTGAAGCATTTTACTTTATGTATTTTTACCTCTAACACAGGCTTTTAAAAGACATGTTGAGCTCTGTAGCTCAACATTTATTTTAACTTTCTTATCACATAGATTCTTATTTCCCTGCATGTATTCTTGCACCTGTTATTTCCCACTTGCCATTTTTGTTGCACCGTTTAATTTTTACTTTCAAAGTGCCTTCTTTGTATCACATTACAGCTTTTCATTTCTACCTCTTTTTTAATCTTTTATTTGTCACCTCATTTTGACTGTTCTTTACCGAAGATGTTTTATTTCCCTTTTTATATAACATTACATGTCCTTTTATTTGAATTTCCTTTTGTTTACATGTTTTCATTATATATCAGTGTGCAATATTTTCTGCATTTTTCCCCCTGCTTACATGCTTGAATTTTGTCATTATTTTTCCATTTCATCATGACTTTTCTTCCTCACCTATGACTTTTAAAGGTTTTATTTATCACTTTTACATATGCACTCATTTTTATATATCACCTTTCATTCTACATCTTGTTGGTTTTTGTTCTTACTGAATGTGCTCCTTTCTGAAGCATAGTGTATTTTGTTGGTATAACTCATATAATCCTCCTTTTTCACTTGAACTTGCCTGCATCTCATCATGTCTCTCTTTCTGCCCCTCCTTATGCTAGTATTTTCACACAACACCACAGATCTGGCTTTCACATCTCATAGTTAGTTTTCATGCCCTCTCTCTCACAATGATTTTGAGTAGCTGATCACTCAGAGGCAGTTTTTTTGCCTTTGTGTGTACTTCTTAATGCTGAAAACAAAGGTTACTTCCTCACATGGTTTACTTGGTCCTTCTTTTTTTCTAGTTGCTGCTTGTGTATGCAAAAACAAGTAAATTCATACTTCTTCCTTTTCTTTCTACTGATTAAGTGCCTTTGGTTCACACAAAAAGCCAAAATAAAATACAACAGAACACAGAGATGTCAGCACAGAACATATATGGATGCTAAATGCAAGCAGCAAGCACAGTGCCTGTGGAAGAGCAGTCCGCATAACTTTCTCAGTCTCGCCTGAGAAAGTGGCCTGGGAAATCATAAGGAGGAATCAAAACAATCCTCAGAAACAGAAGACCGCCTTGCAGGTGTTGTTTGTCAGTTTCTTGTTTTCTTGCAAGAGAAGGTCGAGGGGTGGTGTACCCCACTGACCAATGATGGTGATGTGTTAGTTTACTGACTAATAAGTTTTACCTTTCTGTACTTTTGCGTATTGGTCTATAAAAGAAGATCTGAAGTAATAAACCTTGCTCACTTGTTCAACTCACAAGAGAGTATGTGTCATACCACCTCACCATTCCTAATATAGTGCGACAGACATACATTGCAGAATATATGGAAATACAGAAAGCTGAAGACGAACATCTGCTTAAAAGTGTACTTAGAAAACTTTGGTTAGGTTTTTCATTAAAATCATACACGTTTTGAAATGCTGATTGCATTAGCAAGCACTTGCTGCTTTCAGAATCAGATTTACTTTACAAAAAGCAGATCAGGCAGTCTCTCTGCCCTCTCCAGCTTATCTCGGGGATAGAAAAAAGAAAAGGTAAAGGAAATCTGGTTCTCCAGCTTGCTCCATGGATTCGGTAACACAGATGAGGAGAATGATAGTGGAAATTTTGCAGCTGCTGGCCCTGATTAACTGAGCTCCATCTGAAGAACTCCAGTTCCACATCCCATTGGAGGGGTGGGTATATCCAGACTCCTGGCCCTGACCAGCCCCACCTGGGGCCTCTTCTCTCCTGCCCATGGCCCTGGAACCCCACTTCAAACTAAGCTTGCTCCTCAACTTCCTCCTCCTGAGCAGAACAATGGGAAGTTTTGCCAGTCTGGGATTTGCAAAGTCACAGCTTGAAAGCCACCAGCTACGCATCCTGCATCTCTCCCTGGGCAGCCTGCTCTGCTCTGGAGCTCTCCTGGGGAGAGCATCCCCAAAGTGCTTTATGCAGCGGTTGCTGTGGATGATACGGCCTGACATTATGATGAGGGTTTTTTTTTCCTTGCCTGTGTAGCTCCCTCTTCAAGCAGTGTAGGCAACGTGGTCCTCCCAGTGTCTTTGCTCATTCTTCCTTAGCGGGAGAGGGGACAGGACAGGGCCATTGGTGCTGGCTCTGTGTGCCTGTCTGCGCTGACACCCTGCAGTGTGGCTGTACGCTAGTGTGTGCATATGTGCACACGTGCTGCTCACGTGTGTATGTGTCTGCATTTGGCCAAAACCTGCTCAGCCTTGATACCAGTTGGTCCTGCAGGCATGAAGTCGCAACAGAATTCCACTCCTGAGTTTGCGTGAGTTTGGCAAATCCTAATAGCCATATCCCTAGGTCAGTATGTGTCGCCCTGAAAACTCAGCTTCTGAGCTTGCTAACATAGTTTACTAAGGACTTTCCCAGGACAGTAACTGTAAACATAGATATGTGTACATTCTTTCTGTTACACGTCTTGTGATAGGCATTTCTCATGGCCAGTGCAGTGAGAAAGTGCTATCCTGACCATCCAATCCCTGGCCGTGGTCAAAAGCCTATAAATCCTGGGAGGAAAAATAAACTTTCTCTTCTTTTCACCACACCTCAACCTGTGCCCGTGTGATCTATTGATCTTCAGCGGTAACATCTGGTGACCCCGACGTGTCTTGCACGTGTGTTACAGGGTACTATCTAGCCTGTGGCTATGGATGGTTTTGGGCTCTTTCCTACGGAGGGCCTGGTTATGGAAATATGCCGTGCAGTGTCTGATCAGAGAGGGATTGATGTTTCGTATGCTGACTTTCAGCGATTGTGTGAGTATGGGAGAATTGAGGGTTTTTTCCCTGTGGTTGAAGCGATTTCGCAGTCGGCTTGGGACGCTTTGGGTGATTCTCTGAGGCTCTGCTGGTTGGTTATGAGCCCTGGCTGCTCCAGCTGCTGGGGATCTGGCGAAGGTGTGGCGGCGTTCTGAGGTCGGATCCCGAGGTCGGCTCCCCCGGGATCGCCGGGGCCCCCGGCGGGTTGAACGGGGGCGCCGCGGGACCGGTGGGCGTAACGCCGCCTCGGCTGGCACCCCAGAGGCGTAGGCCTGAGGCGGGGTTGGATCCTTGCCAATGGGCTGTCGGGGGCACTGCAGACCCAGGGGGTGTAACGCCCCCTCGGCCAGCGCCCCAGCGGTGGAAGCTGGGGGCGGGGTCGCCTCCTTCATGTGCCCTCCCGGCGCAGACCGATGGGGGGTGCTTGAACGGGGGGTGCCGCCGCCTCTGGGGGATGCCTCAGGGTCGGTCCCATGTCCCTGCTGCGGCTGGGCTGTGCCGTACCCCGCGGTGGGGGACGGGACAGGCCTGGGCCCTGCGCCGGCGGCCGTGCATGCTGTTCCAATGGAGGAGCAGCCGGTGCTGCTTCTTGGACCTTTCGCCCCTGAAGGACCACTGTTAGGGGCAGTTCCGAGCGCTGCCCCCCCTGCGCCGCATTCGTGGGGCGTGGGGATGGGTGCTGCAAGTGGTTCTGCTGGCCCCATGCTGCGGGATTTCCCTCCTGCGAGCCCGGGTTGTTCCCTGGCAGCAGAGCAGAATGGTGCCGAGGCTTTGCGGGCTGTCCCTCTACCGGTTCCGGAGGCCGGCCGTGCTGACCTGGCTCCAACCCACCCCACCTCGGGTTCCCGGGCATCGCCCGAGCCTGCGGCTGGAGCCGGCCCTCCCCCGTAACCTCCTGCGGCCGTGGCAGACCAAGGTCCTGCACTGTTTACTATTGGCTCGGGTGGTGCTGCTGCGGGACAGAAGCCGGTGGCCTCCATGGACAAAGGCTCCCAGGCTGCTGGAGCTTCTTCGGCTGACCTGTGGACCTTGTCCTCCTGTAAAATGACTGTGCAGCTGAGCGTATCAGGCATTCCATGTGCTTCCGAATGCTTTGGTCCGGTGGGTGAGGGCATGAGTGCTCTTCTTGTGGCGTGGTTGAATATCATTGCTCAGGGCATCATTGTTCACCTAGGGGACGTTGATTTGGATTTCCTGGGGTGCATTTCTGCCATGGGTTCCACACTCACCCCTCCTGTTCCTATCCCTGCGGGACCCAGATTTGCTCACCTTGTGCCTTTTGAGTCTTTTGTTCACAGACCTGAGAACCAGCTGCAGGGAGATGGTGGCTTCAGATTCCCTGGACCTCCCTGGGTTCACGGACTGCTGTTCTGACAGCCAGGGATCATCCTGAACGGGTCTGCACCCTGTCCATCCTTGGTGAGATGCTGTCAGAGATTAGCTTCCGCAGGTTCTTGACACTGGCATGGACATCACGATTGTCTGGTTTGCTGACGGGCCCCCAGAGTGACCCTTGGACCTGATGCTGATGCATTCTATGCAAAGAAGAACTTGAGACTGACTCTTTGTTCAGTATTTTCTGTTGTCCTTTCTCATGATAGACTAGTCACCCTCCGTGACTTGACGCAAGAACAGTTGGATCACAGTGATCTGGAGTTTCAACCAGTCCCTGGGACATTCCTGTTTTCTGTATCAAGAAGAAGTCTGGGAAATGGAGGCTGCTACAATACCTCCAGAAAGTTCATGCTATGATGGAAAGCATGGGGATGTTGCAGGCTAGCATGCCTTCACCTGCCATGCTTCCTGCTGATTGGCTAGTCCTCATCGTGGATCTGAAGGATTGTTCTTTACAATTCCTTTGCATCCCGATGACAGACCGAAATTTGCTTTCTCAGTGCCAGCTATCATTAATCCTGAGCCCACACAGAGATATCAATGGAGATTTTGCTGCAAGGCATATGAAAATTTGCTGGCATTTGCCGATGATATGGGGCTCTAGCCCTCTCTGGAGTTTCCAAGCAGTTTCCTGCTGCTCATCTCTACAACCTCCCTGAAATTATTTGAGGGTCAAAATAATTTTTGGGACAAACAGTCCCACATCAGGAGGTGCAATTATTTTTTTTGCATTCAGTGCAGACACTGCATGAATGATGTCCAGATATTAATGGATGTTTACATGGTTGTGTCCTTATATGGGACTGAACACGACACAACTGTCTCCCTTGTTTGGTCTATTAAAGGGGGACTCTGATTTAAAGTCACCTCGGACACTGACCCCACAGGCACAGCAGATGCTGGAGGAGGTTCTGCAAGCAGTTTCTGCTCCTCAAATTTATTACATTAATCTTGCCATTGATGTCACTGTTTTTTCTTCATTGCCACTCCAGATTTGCATTCCACAGGTATCACTGGCCAATGAAAACACTGGAAATGCCATTGCTACCTGGAAGGATGGATCTGAGTGGCAGGTTTTAGAGAGTCATGAGGCTGGATCAGCCCAACTGATGGAATTACAGGCTGCTATCATAGCATTTCATAAGTTTTCCCAGGCACCTTTCAATTGGGCTGTGGATTCTGCCTCTGTGACCAAATTGGGAGCCATCCACAAGCAGGTGTTGATGCTGGACATTTGTTTCATTTATTTTTTGGGTTTTTGGTTTTTTGGGGGATTTTTTTGTAATAACGAAAGGGTGAGATATCACCCTGAAATTACAGCTTTCTGATTGTATGGAGTATTGTATTTTCCTATTATTTATCCTTTTGATTGTTTATAACGTTGCTAGTTTCTTTGTTCATTTTTCTTTTTTCTTTTCTTTTTGTTAAACCAAAAAGGGTTTTTGTGGCTTTTTATAATTTTCTATGTTATCAGTGCTACTAGTTGTCTAAATATTCTTTTAATGTGCATTAACTGAAAAATTACAGGAGACAAAGCAAAAGGTGTCATTCCAAATAAACTTGCCTGTTAAAAATAAATTATATTTGAAGGGAAAGAAGTAGGAAACAACTGAACTGTTACTTAAATTTATCAGTAAAATGAAGATTTTATTTTGGTTTCAGTTGTGAGAGAGCTATCTCAGCACAGGACTGATATTCTTGCTTCATGTCATGGGCATATGGACTAAAAAAGTTCACTTATGTGTGCAAAAATTATAAACCAATGTTACTACAATACAACAAAGACTTTTGGCTCAGGATAAAAGTGGGTACAAAACCTATCCAACATTCATCCTTTTTTCTTTTTGCATAATTTCTGATAATCTTTTTAGAGAGGATGATAAGTCTTTGAATATTCCTTTGTATCTGCCCTTAATTCCTCCATTTCTGAGTGCTTAAGACCAACATGTTACTTCTTTACAAACCGTGGTAATGCTAACATTATAACAACAACTAACAATATTAAAATGTTAAAATGAAAACCTAGAATCCCCAATTATAGCAATTTAAAAAGATGTGAATAAGTGAGATTATGAGGTAATTTTTCATTCTTGAATACTTCCTTTATCAATATTATCTTCCCTAATGACACTTCATTTAGTTTCAGACTGTGTTAGGAAATGTGTGTTTGTCTGGACAGCAGTTTCCGGTGAATCTGGAAGGCACTTCATTATTGCTGTGCATAATTTATTTCCTGGCTGGCACTTGGAGCACTGATGTGTAACCTGAATATGGCTGCACTCACATTTGCTGTGAGTGAAGGTAAGCAAGAAAAACTACAATAACTTTGTTTAACCTCTAACCTCTTTCAAAAGGACACAGAAGATGTCCACAGAACACCCTTTTGTCATGGGTTCCTTTTGCAGTTTCTTGTAGGCCATTAAAAAAATGAGCTATATGAAGAGAACTAGAACTTGCAGTTCCATTGTGTCTTCTACTATATCCAATAGGAGTATAATTTTCCATTTTCATTCACAGTCTGTTAGAAAAGGATGTCTCTACTTGCTATCTGACAGGTAGTCATGAGAAAGGCAACCAAGAGATTCTTTGACTGAAGAATCAAATTCTGGATACTGCACAGTCTGGTCTGGGTTCTGGTATTGAGTGCTGTCTTAATATTCACTGATGGCCAAAAGTTTAAGCCATCTGATGATGTTTACATATGTACAAAAAACAAAAAGCAGTATTTCAGACAGCTCAAGGTCAGCCTAAGCTGGAGTAGCCTCGGATCAGTGCACTGCACTGGACTGTTACCCAGGGTGTGGAATTCAGCCTGGCCAGGGACTGAGCCAGCTGACTACTGCCTCTGAAGAGCCACCTATCTATATGAACCCATGGGAATTTTTAATTTAAGTTCCCAAGATACTCCTCTGTTGTTATGTTGAATAAGTTACGTGTCAGTTACAGACTGGTTAATGTTGCTCCCTATATGGTTAGACTACTAGAATATTCATCCCATAAAGTTATATATCGTTGTGCCTTCCTTTGTTCTTGTCTTTGGTTGGTCACCCCCACAGAGCTCCCTCTGGTCATCGTTTGGCTTTTGGGCATCATCCCTATTTTCTTTTATTCCTCATTAAAGCATTATTTTCCTGGTGCCAACTATTGCTCCCACTCCTATTTATTTTCTTACAACCCTCTGCCCTGAAATTAGGGGACCTAAAGGTTTGTCACAGCCACCCTCACTGCAACACCAGGGTAAATATATTTGGGAAACATTAGATCAGTATCCAAGACTGGAGATCTGACAGTCCAGCTGCATCCCCTGTGGATGAAAAAGACCAACATCAAACAAGCAAATCCAAAACAAAGTATTGCATTTTGTTATAGACATGATGGTCTAAAGATATTGTTAGAATGAGACCTATATGAAGCAATAACTTATTAAACTATGTAGCATGGTATCATGAGGAGACAAGTGGACAAGTTCTGAGCAGACAATCCGTTCCCCAGGACATAGCTAGGAATTAAGATTAATTCCTCTGAGGTGAGTAATTTATCAGTAAGTTAGCACTTACCAGTGAATTATTTGACTTTACAAGGAAAGGTGTCTGGAGTCTTTGGAACAGACAGCATATTAATGTAAGGGGGGAAAGAAAGAGGGAGAGAGAAGTTTTGTATTCTGTGGAGCACAAAGTATTTGGAGGGTAAGGAAGTAGGCTACAATGTGCCATAAAAATAGTCTTTATTGAGTCCATGGCTCCAAGCTGTCTGTCACCCCTTGGAAGGGAGAATTTGCAGCAAACATGTATATGCCAGCTTGGTGCTCTAAGATGGCTGAAAAGTAAATGGACTTTTTGATATAAGGGGAGCAGGCTCAGTCGCCCAGCTTCTCTTGGGCAAGAGAAGCAGGATACTAGAATCAGCACAAAGAAGATATATTTTGGGTTTGATCCAACATGGTCACCTTTGTATTGATGTATTCTGTCACATCACAGTATTAGTGGTGCTCTGCTGACAAACTTTTGTTTCATTGCAACATATTTCTTGCAGTCTAGATCCTTTTGCTGTATTTTGTAGAGTGGAAACATGCTGGATTTAACAAGTTTGGGAGGCTTCTCAGAGGTTTGTAGGAAGGTTTCCTAAATGTTCCAGGGAAGGGCTTTTGTGTTCAAAAACCTGTGTCATGTTTCCAGCTGCGTCACTTGGACCAGTGGTCAGTAATCATGGGACTGAGGGGCCAGGACTGAGTAAAAGCCTTTGGTCCAATACTGATCACATGCATCACATCACAGGTGTGCATCCATCACGCAGCAATGAAGTGCCTAGCACATGACAATCACATGCTCATCATGTGCCAGGCACCTACCAATCAGATGCCCATCAAGTGCCTGGGTGTGTTTGATCTTAAACTAAAGTTGTCTTTTCTACTTTTCTACTAAAGTGGTCTTTCTACTGTGTGACTCCACTCGCATTTGTGGAGTGACACAGTGGAGGCAGCGGGGCAGGGATGCAAATCAGACTCTGAGGTTGAATTGATAATTCAGGGAAAACAGACTGGTAGAGAGCTTTAAGTAAGATGTTAATGGGTATTTTAGAAACCTCTTGTGGTTTCTAAGTGTTGAACTCAAGTCAACCAATATGTTCTTTCACCTCCATTTATCTCCATTTAAGAAAGGTTTTTAGAGTTCTTTACCAGTCATTCAATTGTTCTTGTCTTTACAGATAATGTTCTTTTAAGTGTGTTATAGAACTTTCCTGAGTGTTTCAAGGTACAGAATAAAACCAGAGTAATTTAATTTGAATGAAGCTGTTGGACACCACCTAGGCTGACCTCCTGCTCCAAGCAGGGCTAACTTCAAAGCTGGATGTGGGATATTCCTTAAAATAAGTTCTGCAATTTGTTAAGACATTAAGAACAGCTCACTTCAATTTCTTGTTTCTGGGCACTCTGTGCTGTTAGATGCAAAGTGGTATTCTAGTAATAAATTCTGTGTCTATATGCAAAAAAAAACCCTCAAAAAACAACTGCCTTGCCTGCTCTTTGTTAGTTTGTGACAGCAGTTTGATATTGGTGATGAAGAGAGATGAGGACAACTGACTCAGTGATCAGAATGCAATTTTACTGTGGGCTACATAAGCTTATATACCATTCTAGGAAAGCTAGTAATTTTTTACTACAACGATTGGGTTAAACATCATACAAACATACAAACATACATTTTTTTCAGCATCTCTTCTACTTGATTCAATCTTATTTCCTGTTGGCAGCCTTGATTCAATCTTCTTGTGATCTTCAAAACTGTTTTTTCTTGCCAATTCATCCTGGCTATCAGATCTCTTATGCTAGTGAAGTCCAAGGTACTTTCTGATTTCACCATAGTTTGATTGTTTTATTTTGCATCCAGAGGCCCACTTTTCAGTTGCTGCTGTGTGAAGAAATTCCTAGTTAATCCAATGTGGATTGGGATCTAGCCATTTGGGATAGAGTGACATGCAGCCAATGTATATTGCCATTGCCTACTGAGCTGAACTATCTTGTTGGGGAAGGTGGTTAGGAGGCTGGAGCATGTCATGTGTGTGGAGAGGCTGAGGGAGCTGGGTTTAAAAGTCTGGAGAAAAGAAGTTTGGAGGGTGAACCTCACTGCGGGTTTCCTTTACCTTTGGGAATGGCAGGGAAGATGGAACCAGATTCCTGGGAAATATCCATCCTTAAACATTTCTGAGATGTGAAACAACATAAAGCTTAATCCTGTGTCAAAATTCTGTTTACAGAATTCACAGAATTACTAGGTTGGAAGAGACCTTCAAGATCATCAAGTCCAACCCATGCCCTAACACCTCAACTAGATCATGGCACCTAGTGCCATATCCAGTCTTTTTTTTAACACATCCAGGGATGGTGACTCCACCACCTCCCAAGGCAGACCATTCCAGTACTTTATCACTCTTTCCATAAAAACTTTTTTCCTAATATCCAACATATATTTCCCTTGATGCAGCTTGAGACTGTGTCCTCTCGTTCTATTAGTTGCTACCTGGTGAAAGAGACCGACCCCCACCTGACTACAGCCACCTTTCAGGAAGTTGTAGAGAGTGATAAGGTCACCCCTGAGTCTCCTTTTCTCCAGGCTGAACAACCCCAGCTCCCTCAGCTGTTCCTCATAGAGCTTGTGTTCCAAGCCCCTCACCAGCCTTGTTGCCTCCTCTGGATGCGCTCAAGTGTCTCAATGCCCTTCCCAAACTGAGGGCCCAGAACTGGACACAGCACTCAAGGTGAGGCCTCATCAGTGTCAAGTACAGGGGAAGAATGACCTCCCTGCTCCTGCTGGCCACATTATTCCTGATCCAGACCAGGATGCTGTTGGCCTTCTTGGCCACCAGGGCACACTGCTGGCTCATGTTCAGCCGGCTGTCGACCAGTACCCCCAGGTCCCCTTCCACCTGGACACTGTCCAGCCACACTGTCCCCAGCCTATAACATTGCTGCGGGTTATTGTGGCCAAAATGCAGGACCTGGCACTTGGACTTCTTAAGCTTCATCATGTTGGACTCTACCCATCCATCCAGCCATTCCAGGTCTCTCTGCAGATCTTCCAACAGATCGACACACGCTCCCAGCTTAGTGTCATCTGCAAATTTACTAATGAAGGACTCAATTCCCTCATCCATGTCATTGATAAAAACATTAAACAGAACTGGGCCCAACACAGACCCCTGAAGGATACCACTGGTTACTGGCCCCCAGCTGGATGCAGCACCATTCACCACCACCCTCTGGGCCCAGCCATTCAGCCAGTTCTTAACCCAGCAAAGAGTGCCCCTGTCCAAGCTGAGGGCTGTCAGCTTTTCCAGGAGTGTGCTGTGGGATACAGTGTCAAAGCTGAAGTCCAAATAGACAACATCTACAGCCCTTCCCGCATCCACTAGGTAGGTCACCTGGTCATAAAAGGAGATCGGGTTGGTCAAACATGACCTACCCCTCCTAAACCCATGCTGGCTGGGTCTGGTACCCTGGCCATCCTGTAAATGCTCCGTGATGACACTCAATATAAACTGCTCCATTACCTTACCAGGTACTGAGGGCAGGCTAACTAGTCTGTAATTACCAGGATCCTCCTTGCTACCCTTTTTGTGAATGGGTGTCACATTGACCAGCTTCCAGTCATCTGGAACTTCACCAGTGAGCCAAAACTGTTTATAAATGATGGAGAGTGGTTTCACAAGCTCATCTGCCAGCTCCTTCATCACCCTGGGGTGGATCCCATCTGGTTCATAGATTTATGAATATCCAAGCAGCTCAGCAGTTCTCTGACTGCCTCCTCCTGGATAACAGGGGGTACCATTCTGCTCCCTGACACCATCAACCAACCCAAGAGGACAGCTGTTCTGAAGGCCAGTTGTTTTCCCACTAAAGACTGAGGCAAAGAAAGCACTGAGCACTTCCATCTTCTCCTCATCTGCAGTTACTAAATTCCTTCCCACATTTAATAAAGAACAAGGGTTGGTCTTACCCTTCCTTTTACCATTAGTACATTTGTAAAAACATTCTTTATTATCCTTTACAGAAGTTGCCATTTTAAGTTCAAACTGAGCTTTGGCCTCCCTAATCTTTTTCTTACATGCTCTAGCAGCCCCCTTAAATACTTCCCGAGGGACCTGACCCTCCTTCCAAAGATGACACATCCTCTTTTTATTCCCAAATTCCTCCAAAAGCTCCTTGCCCATCCAGGCTGGATGTTTACCTCGTTGACTTGTCTTTTGGCACAAAGGGGCAGTCTGTTCCTGTGCCCTCAAGATCTCTGTTGTGAAGCATCCCCATCTTTCCTGAACTCCTTTGTTTTTAAGGGCTGCTTTCCAAGGCACTCTCTGAATAAGTCTCCTAAACAGGCCAAATTCTGCCCTCCGGAAGTCCAATGTAAAAGTCTTATTGGTGTTCCTCCTGATTTCATGAAATATCAAGAATTCTATAATTTCATGATCACTATGCCCCAAGCAGCCTCCAGCCACCGCATCTCCCACCATCCCACCTCTATTTGCAAACATCAGATCTAACATAGTCCCTCTCCTGGTGGGCTCACCCACCAGCTGCGACAAAAAGTTGTCCTCCATACACTCTAAAAACTTACTGGACTGCCTCTTTTCTGCTGTAAGTTCCCAGCAGATGTCTGGCAGGTTGAAGTCACCTACAAGAGCAAGGGCTGATGATCCTGAAACATTATCTAGCTGCTTATAGAATTAGTCCACCTCTTCTTCCTGGTTGGGTGGATGACAACAGACTCCCACTAGGATAGGCCTTGTTGGCCTTCCCCTTAATTCTTACCCATTGACATTAAACTTCATCATCACTAGTTTCAATACCCATGGCATCAAAAGCTTCCCTAATATAAAGGGCCACCCCTCCACCTCTTCTCCCTATCCTGTCTCTTTTGAAGAGCTTGTAGCTATCCAGTGCAGTGCTCCAATTATGTGAGTCATCCCATCACGTCTCTGTGATGGCAACAACATCATAGCTTTGTTATAGCACCATGGCCTCCAGCTCTTCTTGTTTATTACCCATGCTGTGTGCATTGGTATACATGCACCTCAGCTGGGCTACTGATTTCACCTCTAACTCAGGCTTTCCACCCTTGGGCCTGCTTCCAGACAGCCCAGCTGTATCCCCTTCCCCCTTCAAAGCTAGTTTAAAGCCCTCTCAATTACGTCTGCCAGTTCATGAGCTAGAAACCTTCTGCCCTTAACAGAGAGATGGAGACCATCTGGTTCCAGCAGGGCAGGTGCTGTAAAAGTTGCCCTATGATCAAAGAATCCAAAATTTTGACAATGACGCCAACCCTTGAGCCACTTGTTAATGATGTAAGTTCTCCTATTCCTTTCACCGTTTTTCTCAGTCACCAAAAGGACTGAGCAGGACACTACTTGTGCCCCTGCCCTATCAACCCCTTGACCTAGTACCCTGAAGTCCCTTTTAATTGCCCTGACACTCCTCCCTTCAACCTCATCACTGCCAGCCTGAAGTATCAGCAGTGGGTAATAATCAAAGGGCTGAATCAGCCCAGGAAGTCTTTTAGTGATATTCCATACCCAGGCCCCAAGGAGGCAGCAGACCTCCCTGTGGGATGGGTCCAGTCGACATATGGAGCCCTCTGTTCCACTCAGAAGGGAGTCACCCACTACAATCACCCTTCTTTTCTTTTTGATGTTAGAGGTGGTGATCCATCTTACATATGAATCATAATTGGGAGGCTCACTGGGGAGATAATTTTCTTCTAAATCATCTGGTTGGCTCTCTAGATCCAGGTCCTCATACCTATTCTGAAGTGGCACCTGGCTAGGGGATGGGGGTTGGGAAGAATTTTTATTATTACCTCCTGTCCTGGGGTGACTTTATGATACTGGTATCCCCAATCGTCTGGTTTATGTTATATATTAAGTTCTGCACCTTTAAGACTGGCTCTGAGAGCAAGAGAGGAAGAAGAAGAAGCACACAGTTTGTGTTAAGGAAAAACATCACTCCCCCACATCTCGCTGGCGGGACTGTGGTGTCTGCAGCACGGACAGACAGCGGGACAGAGCTTCTCTCTGGCTTTTAGTTAGTTCTAGCTAGCTGAGGCAGAGGAGTTCCCTGAACCTTTGTTTGGTTTTTTTTCCCAATTTTCTTAGATCTGTGCAAGCCTGCTCTGGACTGAACACCCAACCAAACCCCGGGAACTCACGCCTGTGGCCCACCGGGGCCTGGGCCTTGGCACTTTCCAGTGCCGGAGGGACCGATAAGAACCTGAGCAAGCCGAGCTACACCACATGAAAAGGACTTTTTTCTTCCTAGATTTGCCATCCCATCGAACAGCAAGAGGTTTTATTATTTAATATTACTCAATTTCTGTTAAATAAACAGCTTTTTCCACTTCTCTCCAAGGAAATTTTTTTTTTTTTTTCCCCCGGACCAGTTGGTGGGGAGGGGCATTTCCCTGGGGAAATCCCCATTTAGAGTTTTCCTTCCTAATTTGCCCTAAACTAAGGCACCTCCCCAAATAGGGATCCATTTCCACTCCCCTTCATCTACCACATGCCCTTCTATTGCCTGACAGTGGGAGGCATATGAGTCCTCTGACTTTTGGTGGGTCTCCCTTAAAGATGGAAGGGCCAAACTCCACCAGTCTATTTCCCTTTCACTTTCCCTAATACTCCTTCGTCTTTCAACTTCCTCCCTAACCTTGGCCACCAGTGAAAGGAGATAATCCACCTGATCACACTTTACATTAAAAAATTATTTGGACTGCTTGGTCTGTGACTGTTACCTTTATGGAATCCATGGAAACAAACTGTTTTTTCTTAACAAAATTTATGATATTTTGCCTATTGTCACCTTTCCCTAGAAAAAGGTTTAAATAAATGTTCTCATCTGTGGGATATAGAAGCTGTCTCTTTTACCTTGTGTTCTTATCCCAGTCAAATTTCTGCAATTTATTCTGCAATAAATTTTTAATAGTCCACTTCTCAAATTATATGATAAGAACAAAGTTACCTGTCATAAAAATACACATTCTGTGCTGGATGAATTATGAGCTGCCTGTTGACTAGATTTGCAGCTGCTGTGAAAAATTATGTAGAATAAGTGTCCATAAAAAATGAAGAAAATCAGAACTATTAATTTTCACTAGTTAAATGCTGTTGGATTGAGACACAAACACCAGGACTGATTAATATTAAAGTTTGGATCAGAGTCTTTCCCATGCCTGAAGGACACTCCGGTTTCATACAGCACGTTTTCAGATAATAAGCAAAATCTTCAAAGCCACCAAGATAGATTACTCCTCCTCCCTGAGCTCTTGTTATCTTCAGAAGTCTAATCTGGGATTTCTTGACTCCCTTAAAGTTTGATGTCACTGATGCATCTCTTAAGGAGGAGTATTTTGCTCTCCAGTTCAATAGAGTACCGTGACACAAAAAGGTCTTGAGCACCAGTAACTTTTGAGACCCAATGTTGTTTTCATTCTCAGATCTTTCTCAAGCCCTGAGAAAACTATGCTTTCCTCAGACTTGAAAATTGAAGCAAAAATCCATGACCACGCTTGAAGCAAGGCAATGAGTTATCCATAAATGTAGGCCAATTCTACCTCTTGTCAGATCCAGCCCATCAGTTTCAAGGCAGGTGGCAAGACACGTCTGAAGTCAAACCAGGCAGTTAGTCCAGAGCGCAGGCATAGCAATTAGGTTCATGGCCTGGAACACAGGTGTGCCATGATATGGTTAAAGACAAGTGAACCTACAGCACAGAGCAGACTAACAGGGACTATGTGCCGGTTTTGCATTAATTGACATTTGGTGAGGAGGGAAGAAGCCGCCCACGGAAATTCTCTTTCTGAGAGAAGCTTCTAAGAGCTTCCTCTGTGCCTAGCAAAAACAAATTGCTGGCTAGCTCTGAGAATTGATGACCTATTAAACCATTTAGAAAGTAGGTCCACCTCTGTGAGATCCACATTTTAAAGACAAGCAAGCCTGGGAAAGCTCTCTTGCTTCCAGCCTTGAAGAGATAACTGGGTGCCAGTCAGGTCGGCCCTGCTCTGCCACAGCCCGTGTGGCCTGTGGGGCTGGGCCAAGCCCCAGCAGTGGCCGGTGTGGGGGGATGGGAGGCCACGGGACTCTGGCCAATGCTGAGCCGGGCTGCAGCCACTGACATCTTGCTGACACTAAGCCCTGCTCCGCTGCCAGCCTGGGCCAAGCTGGGGTCCACTGGGCCCCAGGAACAGCTACAGACCAGGCCAGACCCCCTCCACTGTGGCCTGTGCTGCCCCAGAGGCTGCCAGGCAGAGGGAGAGGAAGCCATTGGGCCTTAGCTGAAATTGAAGGAAGCAGTTGCCAGAGACCAGCCATGAGGCCAGAGCAGCCACCACCATTCCCATTCTGGCTGGGCCCCCTGAGATCTTGGCACAGCCCCCAGTGCAGCCTGAAATCCATCACTGTGACTGCTTTGGCCAGCGCCCAGTAGAAATCATTATGACCATCCACAGGCCCCAGGCAAGATATTAACTTTTTCACTTTGCAAGACATTGATCCTCTCTCGAGTGAGAGAAAAATGACACACGTAGAAGACAGCATGAAGACACCAAGGTCAGTAAAGAAGGAGTCATGTCCCAGATGGAAGGAGAATGAGGAGATGCCTTAGTATTGGGCTGAAAGTTCTTTTCGTAAGGCCATGGAGATGGACTATGATACACTAGAATATCCGCTTTAATTAATGAGAAAGTATGGGGGGATGGAGTGTTCAAACAGACATGAGTAGAGGCATCCATAATGAAGCAAAGCTGATGTTCAAGTAGCTGTGATCCCATGAGAAGCTTGAAAAGAGAGAGAGATGAGAGTGATGAAGACCCTTTGCCCCCAGGGAGAGAAGAAGATCTCTGTTCCCAGAGATGAAGATGATTGCAGAGATAGATTATGGATGCTAAATCTGAACCACAGTGCCTGTACAAATTACAGGCCGCATAGCTTTCTCAAGTCCAGCCTGGGAAGTTTTAAGGAGGAATCAAAACAATCCTCAGGGACACAAAACAGCCTTGCAGGTGTTGTTTTCTATTCCTTGTTTTCCTTGCGGGAGAAAGTCAGGGGGTGGTGAACCCCACTGACCAATGATGGTGATGTGGTGATTTACTGACCAATAAGAGTTTCCTTTCTGTACTTTCCACGAACTAATCTATATAACAAGCCTAGAGCAATAAACTAGAAGATTTCTCCTGTTCTGACTCCCTTGAGAGTCCGTGTCGTTCTTTCCCGCTGTTCCCAATTAGAACGACATCTGGTGACCCCGACGTGATGTGGAACCGACCCCCGAGGTCTGGTAACCCGATGTGATGTGCAGCCAACCCCCGAGGTCAGAAAGCAACCGACGTGACAACATCTGCTAATCCCCTGAGGGTAAGCAGCAAGTGGGGAAAAAAGCCAGCCCTTCCCCCTGGAGGGGTAAGTGGAATTCTCCCGGGCTTTCCTGGAGGAAGCTGGTTTTGGAAACCAACGGGATAGTGGAGCCTGCCAGTGAGCGGGCTTGGAACGGCTCATCTTGGTGAAGCAGAGCTCGAAGTCCCGGGTCAGAGCCGATAGCGTCTGCATTACTGCATTCGCGGAGCCGCCAAGATAAAGTTTTCATAATGGAGAACTGTAATTTAGTTAACGAGCAGCTGGTCTGCCTTGCATGGCAAAATGCCTTGCTGAGCATGAGACTCTGTGTTCCTGAATAAGATATATGCGCTTTGTTCCACTGGGTGAAAGCGCAGGAGTTTGCTATAACTGTGAATGATGTGTTTGACCTTGAGATTTGGTGGTCAGTAAGAGACCACCTGTGGACTGAGCTAGTTGCGGGAAATACCAGTGCGTGCGACTTGGCAGCAACTTGGGGAGTGATCTTTAGGGCACTGGAACAGTGCCAGCCTAAAAACAGTGAAGCCGGGAAGAAAAAGCCGCCAGCGAACGCCGCGGAACCTCCGCCAACAAAGCAGCAAAAGAGCAGAAGTCGCGCGGCTCCGTCTTCACCAGCCCCGCAGGCATCGCCACCACCGGCACCGCGAGAGCTGGCTCCGCGCGCGCCCTTCGCAGCGCGCCCCGGCACGGCGGGGGAAGAGAAAGCCAACGCTCAGCTCCCCCGCGCCCGGCGCGCGGGGCGCGGCCGAAAAACCCGCCGCTGCCGCTGCCGCCGGCACTGGCGCCGCCGCCGGCGGGCCCGAACAGCCGCCCGGCCGCGGCCGCCAGCCGGCCGCGGAAACCGAGCCCGATCCCGGGTCTGCGACCAGAGCCGAATCCGTAACAAGGGTAACAAACTCCCCGTGTACCAACGCGGCGGGGCGCGCAACTCCCCCCGGTAGAGAAGCGGCGGGGGGAGGGGGAGCAGCAACCTCGTTCCCCCTGCGCCTGCCCGCCGCCACCGGCCGCGGCCCGGGCGGCCGCCGGCCAGCCTCGAGACCCCCGAAAAAGCCGAGCCCAAGCCCAGATCTGAGGCCGGGGCCAGGCCCAGGGCGGGCATCGTCCCCCCCCGCATCCAAGGTGCCGGCGAGAAAGCGGCGGGGGGGGCCGGCGGCCTCGCTCGGCCGCGCGTGCGCGGGACACGCTAGCCCCGCGCCCATCTCGCTCCCTCCGCGCTCGTCCGCGCTCACTTCGCGCGAACCCGCGCTCCAGCCGAAAAGCGGCGGGGGGAGGAGGGGGGCGAGCCTCGCTCCCCCCGCGCTTGCCGGCCGGCGCCGCGTCTGCGGCCCCGCGCCCCCCCGCACACATCCGAAGTACCAGCAAAAAAGCGGCGGGGGGAGGAAAAGAGAGCAACAAGCCCCCCGCCGGGACCTTCCGCGCCAGCCCGAGGAGATGCCTCGGAGTCGGTGCCGTGTCCGTCGCCTCCGGCGACCCGAGCAAACCAAAGTCCTGCAGTCCTTGCGGGACCCAGATTTGCTCACCTTGTACCTTTTGAGTCTTGTGTTCGCAGGAGCTGACAATCAGCCGCGAGAAAATAGTAACTTCGAGTTCCCTGGACCTCCCTGAATTCATAAACTACTGTTCTGACAACCAGAAGTCATCCTAGACGGGTCTACATCCTACAACAACCAACAACAAACCAACTTTCTACCAAACATACAAACTTCAATCCAATTAACAACAGCAACCTAAATTTAAGATTACAGAGAGTCAGAAAATCCGATAAACAAAATCAAAGCATTGTAACTTAAGTAAAGTTTCACTAAATCTAGATATGAGTATATTTATCACTTTAGTGTTCTTTTAAGGTTTTCTATTGACAAGTTAGACTGTCAGTTGAGCAGACTAACAATGTTTTGTATAGTGTGTATACTAGTTCACTGAATCAGAAATATTAGACTCAACCATCAAATCCTTGCAAAGAAAACAATTCTTAAATACCAAAACGTAAGCCAAAATTCTAGAACAGCATCCACTCAAGGTTATAGTAAAGAGACCCCTTGTGCTGTGTTTGTTCTCTCTCCTGCAAGGGCCCAGCAGGATGTGACAAACGCTGCCTTTTTATTTTTTGTAACAAAAGGGGTGAATTATGGATGCTAAATCTGAACCACAGTGCCTGTACAAATTACAGGCCGCATAGCTTTCTCAAGTCCAGCCTGGGAAGTTTTAAGGAGGAATCAAAACAATCCTCAGGGACACAAAACAGCCTTGCAGGTGTTGTTTTCTATTCCTTGTTTTCCTTGCAGGAGAAAGTCAGGGGGTGGTGAACCCCACTGACCAATGATGGTGATGTGGTGATTTACTGACCAATAAGAGTTTCCTTTCTGTACTTTCCATGAACTAATCTATATAACAAGCTTAGAGCAATAAACTAGAAGATTTCTCCTGTTCTGACTCCCTTGAGAGTCCGTGTCGTTCTTTCCCACTGTTCCCAATTAGAACGACAATAGATGAAGAGAACCTTTGCTCAAAATAATACCCCATAAGTTGGCTTGGCCTATGAACTCAGCTGTGGAAAGGCTGTGAAAATGGGAGGAACTTTGCAACTGCAGATTTTCTGGGTGGCTGCTATTCATGGAAATTAAAAAGCCATGAGAGAACTGTTTCTTGTGGAGAAGTCTCCATGGCATGGCAAGAGAAACTGCTCCCTACAAGAACTGATGAAAGACTGTTGTAGAGATGGTAGCTGACAGAAAATCCTAGATTTTGTCTCTATGTTGTCAGTTGGGAAAGAAAAGAAGTCAGGCAGGGAGAAGTAAAGGGTTCTGAAGGTTTTATTCTCATTCTTATTATTATTTTAGTTCTGTTAATAAAGTTTTCTCTATACCTTTTAAGTTTTGAGCCTGCTTTGCCCTCCTCCTAATTCATACCCCACAGCAGGAAATGAGTAAATAATTCTAGTAGGTGCACTGGTGATTTTAGCCAGCACTAAACCCGTTGCATTATTTGGTGCATTGGCTGGGAAATTTAGATTGGAAAATCTAAACCATTACAGACTAATAGCATGGGATGGGTCTTAAAAGGGCCTGGACTCATGAGCAGAATGGGTGGATGGCCAAGGGCCTCTCAGTGCCTTCAGTGGTCTGACATATCTTGGAATTTTCAATGGCGGTCACTAACATTTCACAAAGAGAAGAAAATGAGATTTTGGGCCATGAAGCTTTCTCTGAGTTCATCATGAGCCTTAGAACTTCTTTAGATGTATCCCACTGTCATCCTCCATCTTTCAGTGTGCAGCCTAGCTGGAGATAATTTAAGCAACTGTCTTCATTATCTGCTTTTTCTCCTTATTTTTCAATGGTACCTTGTTTACTATGTACCATTCCCTCTGATAAAAACCCAAATATTTTTAATTGAAATATTATTGTTCTAAATTTATCATAATATTATGAACATGCATTATACATTGCTACTGTACCTTCACAGTACCCCTGAAGGGGAGGAAATTGTCATAGAGTCAGAGACATTGTACAATTAATTTAATTAAAAGCTGCAAGTACTTGGTACAGTCACAAATCAGAAAAATAAATTTAAATCAGGAAATAGAGCCTCAGTTAAGGAATCAAAGAATAGAGGAACATAAATTAGTTATTGCTTTCAGGTAACTTCATCTACTAATTTAACAAGCATCCTTACATGAACACTGAAGAGGCAAGACTAAGCTGACTAATCAGTGCTTAATTTCCTTAATCAGGAGACCAAGTGTGATCTCACATGGCCCTGTGCCTTGATGACACCATGCCTTCAAACTCTGGCAGTTCTACTGTCTCTCTTATACTGTTCTGTTTCATCTACCAGACAAATATATCTAGTGTGCTGAATTGGATATTGAAGAGAAAAAGAAGAGATTTTTGCACTGAATGCAAATGTTCATGCTTCTGAACTTTGTGTGTGAAATGACTACTTCCTTTGTGTGACATTTGGAAGCCTTTCATTTGTTTTTAAAGAGCGCAGATCCCATCAGAGAAAGGACAGTCACAAAGCCCATCATAAGCAGATCTCTTGCACACCTGTGTGTCACTAAAGATAATGGAAAGACAAACACCAACAGCTGCTGTTATCTTCTACTTAAATCGGCACTGATTACACAGATGTTTGTTGACAGCAGAGGAATGATAAAACTTCAGAGTTGTAAGCACCATTAGACTTTCAAGAGTGGGAAGACACAATTTGCCACAGGCTGTCATCTCATCAGTTTTTTTTTCCAGTCCAGTTTTTTTCTTGTATACCTTTTTCTGTCTCAGCTCCCCAGGGGATAAAACCAAGAAATATTGTTGCATTTTGAGGCTTAGGGAAGACATTATGTTCAAGAGACACACTGGGTCTGTGGCTTAGTACATCCATATGTTTACATGAGTGACTGCTGCATAGCCCCAAGGATATTGCAGTGGAGGGCTGATGTACTGAGGCATGCTCTGGTGGGCATACAGAAAAAGCATTATGGAGAAACAAATGTCAAAACAGGATGATTAGTTTTGTTTGCTACACTAGGTATAAAGAGACATGGTACTGGGTGGGAATGAACATCTCCACAGATGGGATCATGCCGTGGCCCTGTCGGGTGCTGCAGAAGAGTAGGATTTCCAGCACCTGAAGAAGCATAAGGTTTACGTGCTAACTTGTATTTCTCTTCCTATTTCTGTTGTGTTACTTTTTTAAATTATTATTAAAACAGTTTTGTTACACCATTGGCTGCTGTGCTGTTCCTACTGAGATTCAGAAAGAATGTTGCACCCCACCTGGAGCACAGCAACTGTATAGCTAAGGGAGGAGGAGGGGAGTAAACAGCTCCTTTATGAAACATAAAAATAGTTCATACTGTTTACGTTAAGAACTTTGATGGTGCATGTAATTTAAGGCTTGGAGGGGTACAGCACCTCCTGTGATATGGAGCTGTTAAACTGTACAGTGAAGGAATGGTGAGAAACATATGTGTTGTCATGCCACTCCCCCATACCACTTTGCATCTTTTTGCATACTGAAGAAGACATTATAAGGTGTTGTGACAAATGTTAAAGTTTATTTGTGGTTGTATGCTTAAGTTTGTCAGTTATATGGTTCATTCTTGTACTCCCCCCTGTTCCTCCCAAGTTAGCTTACCCCTAAGACTTGTATCCTCCCCTGAACTGCCCTTCATTGAAAACCCAGCCCCTTACTCCCGAACCTTCCCTGCCAGTCACTACAACCCTGCCCCTACCCCTTATCCATCATTGTAAACCCTGCCCTTTGTTCTGGATCCTTCCCTGTCAATCCCCTAACCCTCAAGGCCCCACTGGCCTACATGACTGGTCCTCTCCTCCCCCTCATCCCTGTTAGTCCCTGCATTGTAACCCACCCCCTTTGCTCCTCCCTCCTGGATTTCCCATTGGCTGTTTGTTTGTACCCTCCCATTGTGTTGCTGCTGTTCAAAATTCTGGGCACAGCTGTGCTCAGGGCTCTTTGGTCACTGATTCCCTTTAGCAATAAGCCTTTCTCTGCTGGAACCTCCCACCGAGAGCTTCCTCCTCTTTTACCTGCTCCTTGACTGCAGCTGACAATCCTGCCTGTTGAGCACAAGGCTCAAAGGTTTTTTCTGCCTTTCAGCACCGATAAAGCCAAGGTAGTTCCCCACACCTGGCACGGCTACTGGTGTGTTTCTCTGAGCTAGCCTGAGCTCTGGCAGAACTGTGTCAATAGGGAGATTGCATCATACTTCATAGAGAAAGCATTTCAGTATTTGCATATAAGCTTAGCATTATGTACAGCTCTTTAAATAATTAAAAAACCAAAATAAGTGGAAAACATTTTTGCTGCACTGCCTGTTTTATTCTTCCTTGCCTTTGTTTTATTCTTCCTATTACTTAGAAAGACCTTTCAGGATGGATAACCTGTTTTGTTCCAGTAGAACATTAAGTTTTACTATTAAGTTGAACTTCTGTGAATACAAAGCAAATCAGACATTTTACTGCAATTCTTTATTCTGTTACCAGGGATATCATCAGTGGGGTTCATTAAATACCTCTTTCAATTCTAGTGAAGACTATCTTCACCTCATCTGGAGAGGATACTACATTTCTCAGCCTGCTAGATAAAACAAACAGAAAAAAAAAAGAGCTCAGAGAGACTGAATTATCACTTTAAGAAACTTCCTCTCTCTTTACCACTCTATTTTTTGCCTAGATTGTCTGTTTTTTGTCCTGCTAAAAAGAAACTGTTGATTCAGTGGTTGGTTGTTACCATGGTGAGTTCTCATCATTGAGGAGATTGGATGATAAAATATATTGGCACCTCTGAATTTTAGCTGATTCTTCTCAGTCTTTGCTATTCAGACTGTGCTTTCAGATTAACCAGGAAAAAATGAATTTTTCTCAGGAATTTAACTTCTCTTTTAGTTCCTTGTCAATAAAGAGGAGAAATAAATCAAGGAGGTAAAAAATCTTAGATAAACTCTTCCTAGGTAAAAGTGAACTTGAGTTCCCCCGTGAAGTCATGTGTCCTGTTCCGCAAATACCTACCTGAACTGAGTTCAGCAGGGTTGAGGACTCTTACACCAGGGTCAGAAGACTACATGGTGTCTCCATGGAAATGATGGAAATGTACTTCTGACATCAGACTGTGGTCAAGTGTTCTGCAGAGTAGTTCTGAAATTAAGTAGTCCTAAAAAGCAAATCTATAGTATCCAAACATTCATTAAGCTTTTTGGAAATAAATGTCAGGCCTAGGAATGTACAGCACAATTTCTTTAGAGAAGCCAGATGTCTTTTAGTTTGGACAAGCTTGTACATATTCATTTATACATTTTGCTCAGACATTTGGATAGTGTAACACTGTGCATATTAATACATGTTGTGAATTATTTTATCCCCTTAAGAAAATTCAGAATGCAAAGGAGAAGGGGTAATTTTGCCAGCTTCCTATGTCGTAGATGTTATGAATGCACTCAAGAGAGTGATATGATTCAATCAAAGAAAATTTTATTAATTATAGCAAGCAAGCAATAAGCAAAAATCAGCGCTGGGCAACAGGGGAGTCTCTGCTCCGCCGACTGCTGCGCTTCCAATTTCCGTGTTCCCCCTTTTAAGTGGTATGGCTTCCGGGTTACGTGTCCTTTCTCGGGTGTCTCTGCGCATGTGTCTCCAGTTGCTAGGGGGTCTTTTTCTGCCTTCTGGTGGTCATGGGATGAAGATCAAGAGTCTTCCTCAGTCCTATCCTTTTGACCTTCCTTCGCTGTCTCCTTTTAAGGCTTATCTTGGTAACTTCCTGGAATTCAAGAAAGCTCGCAAGGCCGTAAATGATTATACAAGCATCAGCAGCCTTCAACCTCACCCTGATTTTGCAAGGCACAGCTTTGCAAAGCATCGCATCTACATGTTTAGGCGAACAAAAGGTCTCTATTTATCACAGTAGACTTTGGAGCAACAATGACTATGAATGAGTTATTCACTCAGAGATTTGCAAAACCTCTAGGAAGATCACAGATACAGGGAGACAAGACATTTTAATGAAAAAGAAGTAGGGGTTATTTTAATAATTATTTGCATTACGTTTTTTTTTCCCTAAGCAAAAATACCACTAGTAGAACAACTCCTACCTGTGAAATCAGAATTAGTGGCACAAATAGGGACTCCTATTTTCAAGATATTTCAAGAATAATACACTGTCTCGGTTTTAAAAGACAGGTGTCTGCTAGGGAGGGCAGGAGCCTCCCTTGGAATGAAAGAATGTAGACCCCCTCCCTCTGAATTACTATAATTCTGAAATCAAGGGGCTCTAAGGCAGAGATCTGGGGATAGGAATAACAGTTCTTTACTAGTATAACCAGGCAAACAACAATAACTACAGCATTAGCAAGAAAACAGAACCAGGGAGCCCGTGACAGCCTTCTCAGCTGAGACAGGAAGGGATGGAGGAGCGGCGTTGTTTCACAAACCCCCTCGGGCAGTCAGTCCCGGTGCTCCTGCAGGACTCTGAGGAACAGTCGGCTGGAACAGCAGGGATGAGCAGAGATCCTGGGCTGGTGGCTGAGGTGTATCAGCAGCTCCGCGGCGGTGCCTGGCACTGCCACACGTCCCAGCAGGATGGGGGGGTGTGAGGCCACCAACGAAGAGGGAAGAAGGAGAAGAAGCAGCAACTCCGTCTGGGTGATGGTGAAATTCCCTTCTCTCCACTGCAACAGCTCTGCGCCCAAAAAATGTCTTTCTCCGAAGCTGAAGAAATCCTGCCAAACTGTCCCCACCCTTTTTTTTCCTGCCCCCTTTCCCCCACTGGGCCCGGCCACTCTTTGTCTTTTGTCAAGCACCCACTAAGTACCCACAGTTAGGGTGTCCCTGCAACTAATGGGTAAAAATTCCACAGGCAAGCCAGAACAAAAAAAGGACACCTAACCCCCAACATATACTTTGCTATTTTGTTTTCATCCTGCATGAAAGATCCAGTCTTGTATCACCCAAAGGGTTATTAGAGAAAACAGGAGGCATGAATTTTCACAAGCACAACAGAGCAAAGGGAAAAAGCAGCACTTAAAAAGAGAATTCTGAATAGATGTAAGGAAGAAATTCTTCAGAAGAAGATCACTGAATCACTGAAATACATTGTTTGGGGAGGCTGTGGAATCAGCATCCTTGGAGATGTTCAGTACTTGTGTGGACAAGACCTGGAGTAACCTGAATTAGTTTTGAAGGGTCTGTAACTGCTTGAATCAGAAGACTTTCAGGGTTCCTTTGAGTCTAAATGCTTCTATTATCTTATGATCTCAGTTACACTACAAAGTGATAAGTAATCAGAAAACAACTGGACAAATTACTGGATTTCCTGAGGAAAGGCATGGGACTGCAAAAGTACTTGAGGATTAAACAGCAAGATGTGTTGCATCCTGAAAAGAAGCACCAAAAAGGAGTAGAAGAGGGAGCATGTTGTGGCAATGATGGCTGCTGAGTTCAGAAAATCTTGGAAGTATTTCACATGCTGTGGATGAATATGTGGAATTTTCTTCAGTGGGAAGTCATTATGTAAATTATTGAGATAAAACAATATTTAGATAGCTGTATAGAAAAATGGCGACATTTGCTTTTCCATAATGCTGAGCAAGGTACATTCCAGTATTTGCATTTTGAGATACAAACTGATTACTTACTTGCAGCACTTTCTGCATTTAAGACACTAAATATTACCCCAGATGATTTTAGATATAAAGGTACTTCAATATTTCAGTTCTGCAAATCTCTGTAGTAGAGGAGAGAAGAAAAGCAGAACACCAAAATAAGCAAGTGAGTGACAAGATGTTATCAAATTTACTGCTGTCTTTATTTATCTTTGTTTGTCTCTGCAGATTAGGTAACTGTAAGCAAGAGTCCTTTGAGACTCATAGGAAAGCTCTCTCCAAGCCCTGCCATAAAGGTGGGTCTTGCTGCTATTCAGATTTTTTCTTCTATGCTTTCTTCTACACTTTTTTCTTCTACGCTTGCAGCGGAAAAAAAAAATAAAATATTAAGAGATGCAAGCAACAGTTTATAATTTGCAAAAGTATCCTTGCCTGCAGTACTCTGTACACTGGTATGACTTCTTTTTCTGGGCATAGTGTGTGGCTGTTATGTCTTGCTACAACACTGTCAGTCTCTTGGGTTGGAAAAGCCAGCAGGTTTCAAATTCTTCTTCTAAAGAGTTTTTTTGTTTGATTCTACATTTGTAGAATTATAGTACAGGTGAGATAAAATGACTGTAATTTTGTAATAGACATCAGTGATTCATGGCATCAGAACATAACATGCAGACTGGAACAGACCACAATATTGTCAAAGATAAATAATAACATTGACACAATCTATTCAAATTATTTAAATCTGGAATATTGAAATCTGGGAATGCATGCTAAGGTAGATTCCTTTTAGAGTATTGTGATAGATTGGCATTTAAGAAAACAAAGAGAAACACCTAAGGAAGTTAAAACTGCTGGAGGCTGATAAGAGTTTTCCTCCTAGCCAAGAGCTGGCCATTTCTAAGAATTGACAGCAGTTTTAACCACTGAAAAGTGAGATCAACCTGTGAACATCACCTTAAGACCTAAGCCTGGGAATTTCTTGGTCTCTTTGTTTCCTGGCTGTGAAAGGTAACTGAGCTTTAGCTGGCTTCCCGTCCCCTGCCCAGGCCATGCGGCCCGGGCAGGGGCTGGGCTGCGCCTGCCACAGCTCCCAGCCGGGAGATGGGGCCTGCGAGGCTTGCCCCTGGTTCTGGCCAGGCCAGGCCGGTCTCTGGCTTGGCTGCAGTTTTTTGCTGTGACTGAATTCACCAGAGACTGTCGAGTAAAGAAAAGAAAAGAAGCTCTTGACCTGCGGCAGGCTGAGACAGTGACCACGCTCTCCAGAGCAGCCATGAAGAATCTTAAATTGCAGACACCTCCAGTTGCTGCTCCAGCAGAGATCACAGAACCATCTACAAAGCCTAGGCAAGATTTTAACCCTTTCATTACCCAGATGAGACTTGCAGATTAATCCTTTTTTCCAGAGAAAGAAAAAGAGAGTAATCAACATGTAAAGAGACTTTATAAACTATCAGAGACAGTAAAGAAAAGAATTAAGCTTCAGAAAAGGTAGAGAACAAGGAGATGCTTTAATTAAGCTGAAATATTTTTCTGTTAAAGCTATGGAGATAGACAATAGTGTCCTGAAAAAACTCCTTTAACTCATGACAGAGTATATAGGGAGGAATGGAGTGTTCAAAGTGTGGATTTTGAGCAAACGGTAGAGTAATTATGATACAACGAGGTGCTGGAACAGAAGGGGATAAGTAATAGTTGAAGATTTGGGGCTGCTTGAGGCAAAGAGAAAACTTCTGTTTCCAGGGAGGCTCACAGAGACAGATGAAGAGAACTTTTGCCTTAGAATAACTCATCCTTAAAAATGACATCCCTAGACTCACGGCCTATAACACACCTGATGTGAAATGGGAGTGTTAAGAATAATTAGAAGATTGTTACCATGTTACAGTTACTGTTTGTAAACCCCTTACTTACCTTGTACCCCTGTACCAGGTTTACTTACCTTGTACCCCTGTCCCAAATTGCTGAACCCCGTGTTTCTTGTTCCTTGTTCAGCCAGGCCCTGCCCCCACTGCCAAGTTGCTGTACCCTGTGTTTCTTGTTCTGTGTTCAGCCAGGCCCTGCCCCCACTGCTCCTAGACTCCCACATGGCAACACTGTACCCCTGCCCCAAGTTGCTGTACCTTGTTCAGCTGGGCCCTGAGGAGGAAGATGACATAAGGACTTTTATGTAAACGAGAGAGACCAGAGACTCATGGGACGCACCCAGACTGGAAAAAACCCCGAAACAACGAGCCACACAAAAGGGAAGGAATAAAAACAGTACCATCGAACAAGGAAGACCCAGAGGAGTCCCCTGACTTCCCTCCAGAGGCCGACATAACCACGAGGGGACTCAACTAGGATGACACCCTAGACTATGAGGGCAGGACAATGAGTCTTCCCGGGGACTCCCGTGAGGAAGGAAGGTCCAGCTCTGCCCTGGTGACAAAGCTGCACGGATCCTCTTCTTCTGTGGTGTGCAGTGGGAGCAGTGGCAGTGTGCGCAACCCCTTGGGCCCCTACCCCAGAGCTGTCCTGTTCAATAAAGGCCTTTTTTAAAAGGAGCTGGTCTCCTGGCCCGTTCATCACAGCTTGGGGGCTAGTCTGGGATAGCCACGCCCCGAAGAGGACCAGGGACAGGACGGCCGCCTGCCCTATTGGGCCTCCAGGGGACAGCTGGGTATACTGGACCCAGAAGGACAGCCTGGGATTGACAGTGCAGAAGAGCGCCGGATTGGGTAAGCCACCGGTGGTGGGAGTAGGAGGCGAGTGAGTGGATGTGTGAGTGAGACGGGGGCTGGCAGCTCGGACTCCCGGGGCAAGTGTGGACTGCCCACTACCGCGGTTCCGGACTCCTGCGAGGGGGCCGGCCGGGAACGGCAGGAAGCGAAAGAGGCCCAATTGGGCCCAGAGAAATGAGTGAGGCATCTCCTGGGGATAAAAGCCCCCCCTCTGAGTGTGCAGAGGGTACCTACGTGTATGAGTGGCACACATAGAGGTAGGCCCCTCTACTGAAAAGGGCTAAGCGGCCTAGGCTACTCCAGGTGTGTGGAAGGCCTAGGCGAGTGAGAGTCACACGCAGGCAATCTAGATAACTCCCAGGGTGGTGTGTGGGGGTGCCTAGGTTACGTGTGAGTGAACATACCCCCCCCGACTTGGGTACTCAAGACGACCTGACCGGGGAATTGGAACTGGGGGTCCCCAGGCCCTACCGGCACCATGCAGTCGGCGAAGGGCCCTCGCTTCCCAGGGTCTGTGACACAGGACGTGCTGAAAGGCTCTAGTTGTCACGGCTCAGTCTCAGCTCAGGGGGTTCCTGGGAAGGGAGGTCGTCAACCTGCTGCCGGAGAGCACAGGGGCAGGTAGTCTGCACGGGCGGGCAAGGCAGCTAGAGTAATACACTCACGCATCCCTTAGCTGAAGCCATCCCCTGGTGGGCGGAGTGGCTAGGAGGCAAGGGGGAATTCTCCCACCACTCACTTACACTCAGCCCTCATGCAGAAGCTATTCTCACTGGGGAAGGGGGATAGTCAGGGAGCGGAGGGGCAGGGGGTTCCGGGATGAGCCCTGCTGACCATACCTTGTGGACGGCACCGAGAGAGGGACAGGGGAAGGTCCCAGGAGCGTCTAGTGCTAGAGTCCCCTCGACGTCGACCCAGGAGTGCTCATAGTCTTCACTGGCAAGGGGGTCAGGGAGGCGAGGCAGGAGGGGAACATGATTGGGGTGTAGGGAGGGGCAAGCGGAACCTGCAAGCCCTGCTGGGACCTAACCCCAGGGGCAAGCGGAGACTGCAAGCCCCAGATTGGGGTGTAGGGGGGGGCAAGCGGAAACTGCAAGCCCCGTTGGGACCTAACCCCAGGGGCAAGCAGAGACTGCAAGCCCCAGAAAATTTGAAGTGTGAGTGGAAGGCCGGCCGAGTGTAGGAAAGGGTGCGGATTCCTGTGTGAGAAGATTGAGTGTATTCCCTAGTGTGAGAGAGTGAGTTCTTAGAGTGTAAGTGGTTTTTTTGTTGAAGTTTAAAAGGTCAGTTGCCCGTCATTAGAAATTTTAGTTTGAGTAGGGGCACCTTTTTAAAGTATAGTTTAAGTAAAGGCCAGTTGTAAGTTGTTTAGAGGTTGTGTTGCCTGTCAGTTCTAGTTTTGTTTGGGTAGAGGCACCGTAAGTTTTAGGTTAAGGCCTGGAGACAGGAGGAGCAATGGGACAGTGTTTAAGTAAGGGAGTAGGTCCCAAGAAGAATGAAGACGCCACTAGAACCATTCCCCCTGATAGTCCACTAGGGCAAATGCTAAATTGCTGGGATGCACAAGAGGCCGCCAAGGGCCTAGACCGGATCAAGATGATCCATTACTGTATAGAGGTCTGGCCCAGACTAGAGATGAAAGGACAATGGCCTTGGTACGGTACTAAAGATCCTTGGATGTGCTCCCAACTGTACTAGCATCTAAAGACTAGAAGAGGCTTGAGTCCAGAGGAGATCAGTTATGCAGCCATGTGGTTGAAAGAAAGAGTGGACACAGAGATGGTGAAGGTATGCAAGTTAAAGGAACAGAAGGGGGAAGGGAAAGAAAGTAGGAAGCAAGAAAAGGAGGCTAGCGAAACAGGTAGTAGATGGGACCCCCTAGATCACCTACCCCCTCCTCCTGCATACCCAATAGCACCCCAGACTTCTTCCCCCAATTCCCTGACTTTTTCCTCTTCTGCATCACCCCCGCTAGACCCTTGTATTTCCAATTCAAACCCTTTCCACCCGAACCAATCCCCATCTACATCTTCAGCCTCCTCTACCATCCCGATACCCTTTTCCTCAACCCCACCACCATTGGTGGCCCCAGTCCCTTCTAATCTACTTGTTACCTCTCCCTTACCTCCAGAAACCCCTATATCAGACCAAGTTTCTTCTCCCTCGCCTAGTACTGTCCCTTTGCCCCCTCCCAACTGGGAGCTGAGTACCCCCAAAGTTAATACCAATCCTCCTCCTAACAACCAGCAGCTCCCTATGACTCCCACCTCTAGTCAGGAACAGGATCTTGGAGATGGACCCTACTGTCACACACGATCTAAGACAACTAAGCTTCTTCCCCTAAGAGAAGTCCCTATGGGAGGGGTAGCTGGAGGGGTAGGGTTTGTCAATGCCCCATTGACAGCTTCAGAAGTCCGGGGATTTAAGAAAGAGCTAGGGAACCTAGTTGAAGACCCAGTAGGGATAGCCAACCAGGTAGACCAGTTCCTGGGTCCAAATACTTACACCTGGGGGGAGTTAAACTCTATTTTAAACATGTTATTTAACCCTGAAGAGGTCGCCATGATCCGTACTGCAGGGATGCAAATCTGGGGAAGGGAAAATAGATCGGGACTCCCAGGAGAGTATAAGCTCCCACAGGTAGATCGAGGGTGGGATCCTAACAGGGAGGAGGGAAGGCAGAACATGAGGGACTACAGGTCCCTAATAGTGAAGGGTATTAAGGAATCAGTTCCCCGGGGCAATAACACAAAACTAGCCTTTGATGGGACCCAGGAGAAGGACGAGACTCCAGCCACCTGGTTGAATAGGTTGAGGAGAAATTTTCAACTATATTCAAACATAGACCCTGACAGTCCTGAGGGCCAGGTACTATTAAAAGTACGGTTTGTTACTAAGTCCTGGCCTGATATCAGGAGAAAGCTTGAAAAACTAGATGACTGGTAAGAAAAAGGGATCAATGAGCTATTGAAAGAGGCTCTAAGAGTCTACTTGAGGAGAGAAGAGGAGAAGACGAAGACAAAGGCAAGGCTCATGGTGGCGGTGGTCAGGGAGATTGTCAGAGGAATCAGGCAGATAGGGATCAGCCAGGTGATGGAAAGCCGAAGTCCCAGTTGAAGGGAGATAGGAAGAAATCTGGTATGTCCCCGTGGACCAACCCTGGGAACCCTCGAGGGAGTGGGAGGTGTTATTACTGTGGAGAGACTGGGCATCTCAAAAGGGACTGCAAGAAATTATCCCTGGATGAGGCAATAGCTAGAGAGCAGGATGTCATGGAGAAAATCTTAAGGGGAGAGGAAGGTTGTGATTAGGGGTGTCAGGGGCTGTATGTAATAGGGGACCCGATGAAACACCGAGAAGAGCCCCTGGTAAACCTTGAGGTAGGTCCCCAGAGTGAGGAGGTTGAATTTTTAGCAGACACAGGTGCAAACCATTCAAGTTTGAACAAGCTCCCAACTGGAATGTTTTTAAGTAACAAAGTTTGTGAAGTGTCAGGAGCTGAGGGAAAACCCTTCATGGCTCCTGTGATAAAATATGTTGAAGTGAAGGGAAATTCTCGGCAGTGCTATGCAGACTTTGTGTATCTACCAGACTTGGAGACTAACCTGCTGGGAAGAGACTTGCAGGTGCAGCTGGGGGTGGGAATAATATCAGTGAACGGAAAGATGGTGGTCCATATGATGAAGCTAACAACAGAAGATATAGAAGAGATTAACCCTGAGGTTTGGGCAGAAGAAGGAAAGTTCGGATATTTAGACATTTCCCCAATAAAGATAGAAATCCAGAAAGGTTCCCCTCCTATCCGAATCAGGCAGTATCCAATGTCCCTAGAGGGCAGAAAAGGACTGGCCCCAGTCATTGATCACCTGCTGGCAGAAGGCATTTTAGAGCCATGCATGTCCCCCCATAACACCCCGATTTTGGCTGTCAAAAAGGCAGAAGGGAAATACTGGTTAGTCCAGGACCTGAGGGAGGTAAATAAGAGGACTGTTACCAGGCACCCAGTGGTGTCAAATCCATACACCCTCCTGAGTCAAGTACCTAATGAACATACTTGGTTCACAGTTATCGATTTGAAGGATGCATTCTGGGCATGTCCTCTAGCAGAAGAATGCTGTGATTGGTTTGCCTTTGAGTGGGAATATCCTGAAAAGAAAACAACAGCTAAGGTGGACTTGCTTGCCCCAAGGCTTTACAGAGTCACCGAACCTTTTTGGGCAAGCGTTGGAAGAATTACTGAGCCAATTTGATCCCAAAGGTGACATCCAAATTTTACAATATGTTGATGATCTCTTTATATCAGGGGAAGATCAAGACAGGGTAAGAAAAAACAGTGTGCAGCTGTTAAATTTCTTGGGCACCAAGGGATTAAGGGTGTCCTGGAATAAATTACAGTTTGTAGAGCCCAAAGTCATTTACTTGGGACACATAATAGGACAGGGCCATAAGGAACTGAGCCCAGAGAGAGTATCAGGCATTCTAGCCATACCTGCACCAAAAACAAAGAGGGACATAAGAAAACTATTAGGCCTTTTTGGATATTGCAAACTGTGGATAGAACAATATACCCAGAACGTCAAATTTATGAAAAACTGGTTGATTGTGAACCCATAAGAAGAAGATGAAGATGAAGAGCAATTAAACCAACTGAAGGATAAGCTCTCCTCAGCACCAGTTTTAAGCTTGCCTGATTTAAAGAAGGAATTTGATTTGTTTGTCAGTTCTGAGGAAGGGACTGCATATGGGGTTCTGACCCAGGAATGGGGAGGATGTCGTAAGCCCATAGCCTATCTGTCTAAACTGCTGGACCCCGTAGCTCGTGGCCCACCTGCATGCAATCAATAGCTGCTGCTGCCATTCTAATAGAAGAGGCCCAAAAGCTAACCCTACAGGGTAAGATCAGAGTCCACACGCCACATGATTTAAAAACAATCTTGAGCCGAAAGGCTCAGCAGTGGCTGACAGATGCCAGGATATTAAAATATGAGGTCATTCTAATGGATACTAGCAATTTGGAGCTAGTAACCTCCAAGGGCTTCAACCCGGCACAATTTTTATCGGGGGAGCCTCTGCCTGAATTAGAACATGACTGCTTAGAATTGGTAAATCTCCAAACCAAAGTGAAGGAGGACCTGGGAGATGTACCCCCGCCCTATGGGAAGGTACTGTTCACTGATGATTCCTCCAGGGTGGTGGAGGGGAAAAGATATTCAGGGTATGCAGTGGTCATAGAGGCAGGGGAAGGAAAACTAGAGGTCCTAGAAAAAGGGAGACTGCCCCCCAGTTGGTAAGCTCAGTGCTGTGAGGTTCATGCTCTAAAGAGGGGTCTGGACTTGCTAGAGAAAGAAAAAGGAACCATCTATACAGATTCAAAGTATGCCTTTGGGATAGTCCATACCTTTGGTAAGATCTGGGAAGAGAGAGGCTACCTGAACTCCAAAGGAAAGAACCTGGCACATGAAGGGCTGATTAAATCAGTATTAGAGTCCTTGACCAAACCCACAGAGATTACAGTGGTCCACACAAAGGGGCATCAGAAGGGAGACTCCTTAGAAAGTAAAGGGAACCGACTTGCTGACCAAGCAGCTAAAGAAGTGGCCTTGGATCCAAAGGAATCAGTAAAAGTTTTTAAACTGGATGAGGAAGTAACTGAAGAGGATGGAAGGAAGGAACCAATATTTACCAAGAAAGAGGGGGAAGTAATAAAGAAATTTAAAGAACAAGGGGAATGGTTAACCTCAGATGGGTGAAAGTTTCTAAACAAGGCTTTAGCCTGGAAAATATTAAATGAGATGCATGAACTGACTCATTGGGGAACCCAAGGGTTGTGTGATCATTTTCTGAGGGAAAACCTATGCTTGAGAGTTTATGATCCTAGCAAGGGCCATAACAAAGGGGTGTGTAATATGCCAGAAGGTAAACCAGAGAGTAATGAGAAAAGCTGAACCTGGGGGAAGAGAGTTAACCATGAGACCATTCCAGAGTGTGCAAGTAGACTTCACAGAAATGCCTCCTATACAAGGATATAAACACCTATTGGTGGTAGTTGACCATCTAACCCATTGGGTAGAGGCATTCCCCACAAAAAAAGAAACAGCAGAAGAGGCCGCCCAGGTAATACTGGGAAGTATTATCCCCAGATATGGGCTAGTGAATACCATTGACTCAGATAGGGGATCCCATTTCACCTCCCAAGCCATACAGGCCATTGTAAAGGCTCTAGGAATAAAGTGGAGACTGCACACTCCATGGCACCCCCAGAGTTCAGGTCGGGTGGAACGTATGAACAAGACATTGAAAAATGTGTTAACCAAACTAATAGCTGAGACCCAGATGAACTGGTTAAAGTGTTTGCCTCTCGCCCTCCTGAGAATCAGAACCAGGCCACTATCTGACCTTGGGGCCTCCCCATACGAAATGATGTTTGGGCTCCCTTTTCTAATGACCCCTTACAGCACTGGAGATCATATAGAAGGGGAAGAAATGGCTAAAAAGTACCTAGAGACAATTGGAAGGACCCTAAACAACTTAAGAAAGAGAGGATATCTCCCCCAAACCTTCCCACTTGACACAAACATCCACCAGATCAATCCGGGGGATTGGGTATTGATTAAATCCTGTAAAGACACCCCCTTAACCCCGAAATTTGAAGGTCCCTTCCATGTCCTTCTGGTGACCCACGCTGCTATTCGGACCCAAGAAAAGGGGTGGACTCATGTCTCCCGAGTAAAAGGACCGGTATCACCTCCTCCTGACTGTGGACAAGACCCAGAAAAATCCCCCATGAGTTCTCCCAAGTGGACTGCAATTACGGATCCTGCCAGTCTAAAAGTGACTCTTAAGAGGCAGCCAGAAATAGACTGAGAGAAAAAGAATATAAACAAAGACTGCAGAACTCTGCTGAGTTGGTTGGTTTAAGCGGGAGTGTTCTTGAAGTTATTGTGGTTGTTGCTGTTAAGTATTTTGATGTTAGTAAAGTTGGTTGAATAAGAAACCCCCCCCATTAACTTCTCCCACAGAACATTCTCCAAAAAGGCAACTAAATTAAAGAAAAAGGTGGGAAGAGAAGGACCATATCATCTCTCCTGATCTCCATCTCTCCTGATCCCCAAAAACCTAAGAGGCAAGACCGGGAGAGGCTAAAAAAAAAAAAAAAGGAAGGTGAGCCATGAAGCTCCCTAGAACAAAACTAGCTCATACCGGACTCTTAGGTGGACTGATGTTGGTCTAGCTGGTGAGCCTTGGGATAGGGGGCAGTGGAGAAGTAGTACAAAGTGCTACTATCCCCTATATGATGAAGAGGATCTAGGATCACTGATGAGGGTCCACACAAATATCAATCCCACCTGTTTTGATCATACCCAATTGGAAACCTGCCAGGAGGAGGGAAAGACATATTGGATTACTAGAAATACTGCCTCATTTAGGCAACGCCTGCTTGGAGAATGCCCTGTAGTAGAATCCCGGCTCTGCTTTGAACAAGAAGGACTGAATGATGTAATAAAGGAAAAACAATTGAGGATAAAAAAAGGTAATCTGGATGAAACACTGGGTAAGAACCTCTTCATTGACCTGATGGAGAGAATCAGCAGAGAGTTAAACTTAACCAATTGTTGGGTATGTGGGAACACCCAGATGTCAGATATTTGGCCCTGGGAAGGGATCAGCTTGGCACCTTTAGACATTTTAAGATGGAAATTAACTGAGCAGAAACCCCAGACAGGGAACAGGGGACAAGAACAATGGGATCTGAAAACAAGGGTGATGGGGGAAGAATGCATTAAAAGGACAGGGAGAAGATACAAAACCCCTGTGGGAAAAATGGCCTGCAAGAGGTATCTTTTTCTTTACAACAACCAAACAGGTATTGGGCCATCGGGAAAAAGGAAAGGGGGTGTATTTATCATGAGGGGCACAAACTGCATGAGTGCGCAGAAAAGGGAATAAACCTTTTTTGGGGGTTAAGAGAACTCTCAAAATATTGGCAACATCCTACAGACACACAGGACACTTTTTGGAAGGCCCCTGAGTATTTATTTTGGATTTGTGAGAGCACTGCCTATACCCACCTCCCAGGGGATTGGGCGGGAAACTGCACAATTGGGATAATAAAGCCTGCTTTTTTCCTCCTACCCAAGGAATCAGAGTCATACTTGGGAGTCCCCTTGTATGATAACTTAAAAAAAGGCATTCGAAAGAGGAGGTATGTAATGGACCTAGGAAGTAATCAGAAATGGAAGGGGAAGATCTGGACCCCTGAAGAAATAATTAAGACATATGGACCGACCACATGGGCCCATGGATCCTGGGGGCATTGTACCCCGGTCTATATGTTAAATCGAATCATCCGTCTCCAGGCAGTATTGGAAGTGGTGTCAAACAGAACTGCCCTTGCTTCAGACCACATCAGCACGCAATTGGCACAAACCAGGGCTGTAGTCTACCAGATTCGGCTGGCGGTGGACTACCTATTGGCAGATGAAGGAGGCATTTGTGGGAAGTTTAATTCCTCCGAATGTTGCCTGGAGGTAGATGATAAGAGTGAGGTAATTAAAAACACCTCGAAAGAAATACGAAAGGTAGCTTATGTGGGCACCCAGGAATGGACTCCTCTGGTGAACTCAGACTGGTGGAATGACCTTTGGTCCTCCAAGGGAGGGTGGTGGAAAAAAGTGGTCTTTATTGCTGTCTGTGCATTTGCAAGTTTTTTGTTCCTACCCTGTTTACTCCCCTGTATAATCAGGACAGTGAGTACCACAGTACAAGCTAGCATTCAGATCCCTGAAATAAAAGATAAGAAGCAGGCCAGGATCATGTTAATGGAAACTCAAAGTCAGGATCAAGAGCACAAAACTGCCAGGAAAATATATGAGCAATATCGAGAATTAAGAGATAGATATTCCCAAGAGCCAGAAGTTAAAGGTTGATGCGGGCTAGAGCCCGATCAAAATATAAGAGGGGGGATATTGTTAAGAATAATTAGATTGTTACCATGTTACAGTTGCTATTTGTAAACCCCTTACTTACCTTGTACCCCTGTCCAAGGTTTATTTACCTTGTACCCCTGTCCCAAATTGCTGTACCCCGTGTTTCTTGTTCTGTGTTCAGCCAGGCCCTGCCCCCACTGCTCCTAGACTCTCACATGGCAACACTGTACCCCTGCCCCAAGTTGCTGTACCTTGTTCAGCTGGGCCCTGAGGAGGAAGATGACATAAGGACTTCTATGTAAACGAGAGAAACCAGAGACTCATGGGATGCACACAGACTGGAAAAAACCCCTGAGACAACGAGCCACACAAAAGGGAAGGAATAAAAACAGTACCATCTAACAAGGAAGACCCAGAGGAGTCCCATGAATTCCCTCCAGAGGCCGACATAACCAGGAGGGGACTCAACTAGGATGACACCCTAGACTATGAGGCCAAGAAAATGAGTCTTCCTGGGGACTCCTGTGAGGAAGGAAAGCCCAGCTCTGCCCTAGTGACAAAGCTGCATGGATCCTCCTCTTCTGCGGTGTCCGGTGGGAGCAGTGGCAGTGTGCGCGACCCCTCGGGCCCCCACCCCAGAGCTGTCCTGTTTAATAAAGGCCTTTTTAAAAGGAGCTGGTCTCCTGGCCCGTTCATCAAAGGAGGAGAAAATCTGATGACAGATCTCTGGACAGCTGGCATCAGAAAAATAGAAAGCTATAACAGAAATAGTTTTCATGCAAAAAACTCCATAGATTAGCAGAGAAGATTTCTGTTTTCCTACAGAGACTGATGAAAAGATTCTAGCAGGAATTGGGGTCTGTTTAAACACCAAAGTTCCAAAGTTTTTTGTCTCTATGTTGTCATGTGAACAAGGAAATGGTTGGGTAGTGGGGGATAAAGGGGTTTTCTGGAAGTTTATTCTGGTGTTCTTATTCTTGTAGTTTTGTTAATAAACTTTCTTTATTCCTTTTAAGTTTTACGCCTGTTTTGCTCTTGTTCTAATCCACATCTCACAGCAAGAAATAAGTAAGTTTTCTAGTAATTTTTTTAGTTACTACTTTAAAACCACAACAGGTATCTATGATATTAATGTAAAAGGAAACTTATAATTTCTCAGTTATAATAATTTTAATTATGAATGATTGGACCACATTCAAAACAGGATATTATAAATGGTTTTGATACTCTGCAAGTCTTTTGGCACAGAATTTGAAACAATATAAAAATAACATAAAGGGTCTCCACTGCAGTGTTCTCTGGAGCCATCTTTCATTGCCAGCATAACCTGATGCAGCAGAAGATCTGGAACCAGTTTTTAGAGCTGCAAGAGACTGCTGCCTTACAATGGGACCCCAGGGTCATCCATCCTGGTCCTCCCATTTGACTGACTTCACAGGATCACAGAATCACTAGGTTGGAAGAGAACTTCAAGATCATCAAGTCCAACTGATGCCCTAATACCTCAACTAAACCATGGCACTGAGTACCATATCCAGTCTTTTTTTAAACACATCCAGGGATGGTGACTCCACCATCTCCCCAGGCAGACCATTCCAGTATTTTATTACTCTTTATGTGAAGAACTTTTTCCCAATGTCCAACCTAAATTCCCCTTGTCACAACTTGAGACTGTGTCCTCTTGTTCTGTTGGTTGCTGTCTGGTGAAAGAGACTTACCCCCGCCTGAGAGTGATAAGGTCACCTTTGAGTCTTCTTTTCTCCAGGCTAAACAACCTGAGCTCCCTCAGCCGTTCTTCATAGGGCTTGTGTTCCAAGCTCCTCACCAGCCTTGTTGCCCTTCCCTGGAGGCACTCCAGCATCTCAACATCCTTCCTAAACTGAGGGACCCAGAACTGGACACATAACTCAAGGTGTGGCCTCACCAGTGTCAAGTACAGGGGAAGAATGACCTCCCTGCTCCTGCTGGCCACACTATTCTTGATTCAGGCCAGGATGCTGTTGGCCCTCTTGGCCACCAGGGCACACTGCTGGCTCATATTCAGCCGGGTGTCAACCAGCACCCCCAGGTCCCTTTCTGTCTGCACTGTCCAGCCACAGCCTTCCTGCCTTCCTTCCTGCCTGCCTTCCTCCCTCTCCTTCTTCTTCTCTTACAGGTCTCACATGGCCAAGCCACAAACCCAACCCCAGCTACTAGTACAAGCACTCAACTTTTGCCTTGAAGTCTGAAGCCCACCAAGCCTTCCTCACCCACCTTCGTGCCACATGCCAGGCCAGGAATGCAGACACCAGATGGGATCAAAGCAAGCACCACTAGCTGGGACCTCACACAGCAATGAGTTATGGCCTAGTAAGCAGCCATACTGGGGGAGAGTGTATTCTCATAACATTTTCTGGGATGCTTTTCTTTAAATTCTAGATCTTACTTGCCTGATACCTGGCACTGGCTATGTCTAGTCCTAGTTTTAGTCTGAAAGGTACTCACTCCAATCTTCTCTATGCACAACAGAAACAAAGGCTAAGCAGGTTAGTACTGAGAAGCCTTAAGCGCTCTCTCCATGTGCAAGAGCAGAAAACAAAAAAGCAAAATAAATCAGCAGAAGCAATGTAACTGTGACTTGGTAGTTTAGCAGGGGTCTTGAGTGATTCAGGATTGCTTCTGTACTGTAAGTGCTGATGATAAGGAAATTCTCTTAAAATGAGTATTTCTGGAGTGATGAGCATTTTGTCAGAAATCAGTGGGCACAATTGTGGGAAACAGAAAAATGAAAACTCTACTGACACGGAAGGGTTTCATTTACAGATGTGTACGTGATCTATCAGTTTACTGGCTGAAAGACAGACACAGTGTGGCAAAACTAAGCTAAGGTGATAGGTTACTAAGTAGAAACAATTTTTGTGTTAACGGTCTCTTGGACCAAAATGTTATGTATTGCTTTGTGAGGAAGAAACCCATGACTACCTTGAGCTATGGCTGACTTGTTGCTTCTCTCCAAATCTCATGCCTTCGAGACTGATATCTTATCTGACTTATTTGAGCCATAAATTATCTTAAATAGCATGGTGGTATCATCCCTCATTTTTCAACTTGACACACAATATTCCCTCTTTTTTCCTCCAACATGTTCAGAAGCGTCACATTTGAGAGCAGTATCTGAAAAAGTTCTTGTGGTGCCAGAAGACATTTTTAATTCCAATTCCATTGTAACATTTCTGGAAATAAATTCTGCCACTAACAGTAATTAAAGAGACCTTCAAACTGTGCCTTAGGCTGTCCTTTCATGTTTGTTTTCTGCTCAGGCAACAAAACTGGTCATGACAGTAATACATTCTGCTGATATATCTTAAAGGCATATGTTCAGCAAAAGGCCTTGCTCAGGTTCTAGATTCCCAGCTCAAATAATTAGCAGCATTTACTGTTAAACCAGAAAGAGCTGAAATTTTTAACTCCAAACATTTAAAAAGTGTATATTACAAGAGTCATGTCATACATCCAACCTTACTACAACACTTTCCCAGGGAACACTTTTCCCCTCATTTCTGGCAGATCACTGTGGCTGTCTTTACTGGTTAAGATGACATTTTAAGAAAGCTTCTAAGCCTGAGGAGTGGGAGCAAGTTCTGTGCCTTTTCTGCACTCTCTCAGGAAACAGACACCTTTCTTCTTACTGAACTCCCCTGAGAGTATCCCAAATTTTGATCATCCTTACTCTTCTCACTGTGTACCCCTTTTCTAACAAGTTCCCTTGATTCTCTTAATTTTGCCTGATACTGACTCTAAACCCAACTGGAGTAAAGCAGAGCAGCAGACATTCATTAAGACTTTCTTGTTTCAACCTCAAATGCCACAGCCTCTATTAGAAATAAGTAATCAGAATTCAAAAAAAACAGAAACAAAACAAATCCCAGCACCATCACAACCAAAGCTAAAACTAAAAACCAACAAAGAAAAAAAACCCCAAACCAAATCAAAACAGTCGTGCAAAAAAAAACCCAAAAACCAAAACCGAAATCCCAACACGTATATTTTTAATACTGTGTGTGAAGTTTGGATTAAACTATAATTAATACTATTTCAAGAAAGAAATTTGCAAAATAAAGTTTTAAAAATAAAGTTTTCCACAATTCCTGATATTACATCTGTATCTTGCTAATGTGACAGAAAGTAATACAGAGTCCAGCTTTTCAAGTACATCCTTTCACTTCTCTTAAGACCCTTCTAAAGATATTTGAAACATTATCAGTATAATAAATGTTATTTGGACTGCAGTTAAAATAATTATCAATATCAGTAGTAGTCCAGAACATGTTTTTTATACCTTTGAGGAGCACATGCAGCAGCCAATGTCTTAACTGAACAGCTCAAAAACAGATTGTGTAGATTCAGTCTAAAATTTGGAATTTATCATGTACAGCTGAGAACAAAATTCTGAGAGTGAAGTAATCTCTTCAGCATGCTGTAATTGAAGCAGAGCAGGAAAACAAGTTCAAAGCTGAGAGTTTTTAAATAATCAGAAACACAAGGTTATTTGCATAATGTTTGGTTCCTTAAAAATGTGACAGAACAGAATATCTACAAGACGATGCGTGCTGCAAGGTATTAGCACTGATAGCAACTGGGTTTTTTTAATACATTTAAAGATATTTAAATCTATTAGCATGACTTAGAAGTAACTTACAGAAATAAATAGCAACACATTTTCAACTTCATACCGTGTGGAAAAATACTAATGAGGTATCTGTGAAATACAGAGGCCTTGAATGGGTGATTTATATAATGTATATTAATTTAAAACAGCAGTTTAAAATAATCTGTAGTTTTACTCTTCTGAAAGGAAAGATTTTGTTGAAAAAAAATAGAAAAATGAGATGGTACGACTGTAGGAAAATTCGACTGGATGGTTGACTTGAACCCCCAGAGTGTCCCAGCCAGCTCAGTGATGAGGCTCTGGCTCTGAGCCAGCAGATGTAGGATTTGGGGCTCACTGATTCACTTCTGGAATTCAAGTCTCTCGAACAAGTAAAGAAATAAGGGGTGAACCTCCTCTGCTGAATTCTGTTCCACAGTTTATTTCTGTGAAGGGAAATAGAGCAAGACAAAGGGTTTGGGGTCGGGGGATTTCTTTTAACAAGGTTTCTCGGAGGGAGGGAACATCAGAGAGAGAACCAATTATTTCTTCAGATAGCACATTTACAAACTTTCTACAAATCAAGGTTAAACACGCTAAGATAAGAAATAACAGACACAAACTTCTTCAAATGCCCACAGAGGTGTAGGAGTAAACTCACAGAAGAAGAAGAGGGGGAGAGAGAGGGGGAAGGCATGGTTTCCTGGCAACGCCGGAGGGAAAGAAAGGGAGGTTAAGAATACCCTCTCAGCTTCCATAACTGGGACACAGGAACCGGAAAGAAACTCAGAGGCAGTCTGAGGTCGGGGAAAACAAAGCCACGAGCTCCCGCACCGGAGAGCGGGGTCCCGCCGCTACTACCCTTTCTCGGGCTAAAGAGACTCCAAGCAGCTGGAAATGCTAGCGGGGTTTTTTCTCCACTCTGTCGTTCTTCTTGCTGCTTCCTGCTGCCTCCCGCTGTCTCCCGCTGCTGGGCCGAGGGTGCGGGGAGGGTCGGCCTGACCCCCCGAGGCAGCAAGGACACAAAAGGGTCTGAGGAAGAAAACTTTGGTAACCATGGTAACTTGCCTCTTGGTAAGAGCTGGGAGAAAAAGAAGGGGGGGAGAAAGAAAAGCCGCGACTAGAAAAGGGGAAAAAATACAAATACATTCCAGGCTATCAACTACTAACATAAACGAAATTAATAATATTCTAACAACTCTTACTGTAACAGACGGTAACTTGAGAAGTTATGTCATTGAACCTGCAGCCCAAAGAAGTGTCAGCTGTTTGTTTTTCTTCCAGTTTGACCTTAAAGAGCTCCAAAGATGGAAATTGCAGAACTTTGGGCAACTTTTTCTGCTACATGACTCTTTATCTTTACGATAAATACTACGTGACTATTTATCTTTACGATAAATAAAGTTCTTTTTTTAACTATTTTTAATATCTTTCATTTTAACTTCTGCCCTTGTCTTCTGGGCCTCCTAGCATACAACAGCATGAAAAGCCTGGCTCTATCTTCTTCTTGTCTTCTTCTTCAGAACCTGTATCAGCTATCAGTAATACATTTGTCTTGGTCAGCAACATTTCTTTGTCAATGAGTATCAGATACAAGTGTGCATCACCCTTGCTTGCCATAAGTGTTTTAATGAATAATTTATCTTTGACACACACCAAAAATTTCCTCAACTGCTTGCATCCCACCATGTTCTACTCCAACAAGGATCAGCAATTTATGGAATAACTGGAGCTATTTTAAAAAGGCTTCTCTGCAAAGCTGCTCTCTAGTCAACTGTTTCCCAGCATGTATTGGTGCATAAGGTTATTTCTCACCATGTGCATAGCTTTCATTCCCCTCTCTTAAGTGCATGAGGTTCCTCTTCACAGATTTCTCCAGCTTCTCAAAGTCCTTTTGTATGGCAGAACAAACAAACACCTGGTGTATTGGCCACTCTTCACAAGTTTCTTTCTTCTATGAGTTAGTCCGTCTCATTACTCAGGTCATTGCTACACACGATTGGATCCATTACCAATGCCTGGGGCATGCTGCTAGTGGACGGGCTCCAGTAGAACTCCATGGTCCTGATCATAGCCCTTCTGAACCTTGCTAGTTCAGCCAGTTTTCAGTTCACTTCCCTGTGTACTTAACTAGCCTGTCCGTGTTGGGATGTGTGGCTGGTTGACTGTACCCCAATGCCAGGTGCCCACCAAAGCCAAACTGTTGCTCCCCTCCTTAGCTGGGCAGGGGAGAGAAAATAAAACAAAATGCTTGTGTGTTGAGATAAGGGCAGGGAGAGTTCTCTTATCAGTTGCTGTCATGGGCAAAACTACCTCAGCTTGGGGAAATTAATTGAATTTTTTGCCTGTCAAATCAGAGTAATGAGAAATAAACCCAAATCTTAAAAACACCTTCCCCCACCCTGCCTTTCTTCCAGGCTTCACTTCTGATTTTCTCTCCCTCCTACCCATCAGAGGTGTAGGGGAATGAGGGCTGTGGTCAGTTCATCACATGTTGTCTCTATCATTCCTTCCTCCTCAGGAGGAGTCATTTCTCTCACTTTTCCCCTGCTCCAGTGTGGGATCCCTCCCACAGCAGACAGACCTGCATGAACTTGTCCAACATGAATCTTCCCATGGACTGAAGTTCTTCATGAACTGCTCCAGTGTGGGTCTCTTTCCACGGGATGCAGTCCCTCAGGAAAAAGGGTCTCCACTGTGGGTCCCCTGCAGGGTCACAAGTTCTGCCAGCAAACCTGCTTCAGCACAGACACTCCTCTCCATGAGTCTACAGGTTCTTCCAGGAGCCTGCTCCAGCATGACTTTCCTGTGGGGTAACAGCCTCCCTCAGGTATCCCCCTGATCTGGCATGTGCTTCACAGGCTGCAGTGGATCTCGTCTCCACCATAGGCCTCCATGGTCTACACTGAGGGCTGCAGAGGAATTCGAAGCACCTCCTCACCCATTCTTCCCCACGGATTTTGGTGTTTGCAGGGAAGTTCCTCTCATATATTCCCACTCCTCTCTCTGACTGTAGTTGCACAGGTGTTGTTCCGCCTTCTTAAATATGTTATCCCAGAGGTGCTGCTCTGATTGGCTTGGCCTGGGCCAGTGGCAGGCAGGTCTGTCCTGGAGCTGGCTAGCATTGTTTGTTGGACATGGGGGAAACTTCTGCCTGCTTCTTACAGAAGTCACTCCTGTAGGCCCCCCGATACTAAAACCTGGCCACAGAAACCCAGTGCAGGATATTTTGGGAGGCAGTGCTTTGCTAAAGGCAAGGTAAACAACATCCACTGAACTCCCCATACCCACCAAAATTGTCATCTCATTGGAAGAGGCTGATTAAGCATGATTTTCCTCTTATTAATCCATGCTGAGTGCTCCCAATCACCTTTTTCACCTGTGTGGAAATGGTTTCCAGAATTAGTTGCTCCATCACTTTCTCAGTGAGACTGACCCATCTGTATCTCCCTGGGCCCTTCTTGTTGCCCTTCTTGATGACTGGAGTGATTTGCTGTCTGCATCTCAAGAAGCTCCTGTAATCATCACAGCCTTTCAAAGGGAATTGAGAGTGGCCTCATAGTGTGGTATTATGATAACATCTGCTGTTAGTCTGAATATCATAACATCATTGTAACATCAGCTGTCAGCTGACGTAATTCAGAAAGAATTAGCTGGCTCGGTCCAAGCCAGAAGTATGTCATAATAGGGGAGAGCTGTCCTGTGCTATATAGGTTCTAGCTTTTCTCTCTCTGTTATTTGCTCTTTGATTTTTAGACAGTACTTTCAATACTTTTTTATGTAGTTGCAAGACCTGGAAATGTATTGTTTTTAAAGAAATGAAATCTAAAATAACCTCAGAACTGTATGCAATCAAGCAAAGGGAATTTTAATCTCTGTGTCATGTATCATGACAGTTTAATGAAAACTTGAGTTCTGACATTGCTACAGCTTCACAAGTCAGATATAAGACTTCTCATTCACCCAAAGTGGAAATTAATCTTTAGCACGTTTATAATCTTTTCTCATCATTAAAATATCTGTAATTCAGACATAATATTTAATGAGTTCACAGCAAAAACTGCATTCTAAATACTTTGATAAGTGATACTTACTGCCTTTTATTCAGATATTTTTGAATAGTTTAAAAAGTAATCATATTTTATTGTGCTAACTGCTCACTTGAAGCTCATCCAAATGGTAATAAGGGAGAAAGTGAATTAATTTTTTTCATTAATTTATCGTGGTTTCCTTAAGTATTGAACCATTTCCCTTAAAACTTTTCTATTGATTTGTGCAGTCATTTCTGTGGATCATCACCACCCATGTATTGAATTATCTTTGCAAAGTAGCATTTTCTTAGAGGAAAGTCTGAAAATTTCCTGAACTTTTCATATCAATGAAGAGCAAAACTGACTTTTAGACTCCTCCCTAAGATCATCTTCCTGTAAAATCAGATTTTTCAGATTCCTAATGTGATAAATATAACATTGGATAAAAATTCGTGAAAGAGAATAAAGCATTATATGTTATATTTGTAATACTGTAAAGATGCAAAATGTAAAATAATCCAGAGATACCTTCCCAAGTCGGGCAGTAACGACCGGCAGCAACACTTATCAACACAAAATAAAAAGCAGGACACAAGCAATCAAACCAGACAATGAGAGTGGCTCCGTCGAGATATCCATCTCCTCTGCACCCAAACTGGCCACTCCACCCCGGTAGGTGCAATCAGAGAACACTCGGAGCCATTTCGCATGTGAAAAGGACTCTGCTCCGTCGAGATATCCATCTGCTCCCACACCCAAACTGGACACTCCATTCCGGGAAATGCAATCGGAGGACACTCAGAGCCTCTCACATGTGAAAGGACTCTGCTCCACCGACCATTGACTCAGCTCAACGGATCCGGGAAGTCTATTCAAACTCTTTTGTTGGATGGTGCTTACTCCGGATTTTGCCCCAGGATACGAAAACCCCTATAAGAACCCCAGACTGCAGTGCCTACTTCGTGGATTTGGGAACTCGGTACCTCTGGGTACAGACCCCTGTCCACCCGGTGCTGCGCTGATCTATTGTGGTTTTTTTTCTCGTTGCTGGTGCTTGAAATTATTTTATAATAAATCGCTTTTTTATTAACCCTATTTTGCCATTGCATTTATAACACTAAGATAAAACATTTACGATGCCTAATTTTCTGCCATGTACTCTGGAGGAAGCCCAGTCCTCTGGCAAGCCTCCTCCCTGGAGATCTGCCCCCTAAGATAAGACAAAACTGCCTAGTCATGGTGACTAAGCTGTGGGCCCCTTCCTGCTTCGGGACCCCATGGTATCTCCCTGTTAACTATTGGTCATCTTATCCCAGTCTCAGACCATTGGTCCCCTTGCTAGTTCTACTGCTAGAAAAATGCTAGAAAGTTCTAATGCTAGAAAAATTATAAAAATCCCCAGTCTACTTAACTGCTAAAATACCACTTAATTAAATCCTTTACTCTTTGAGTAAGCACCATGGGAATCTGTGGCAATACCCATTCAATTTTGAAAGCTCTTTTTAAGAAGCAGTCTGAGATGCTATCTCAGAGATGCGACTGGGCCTTTTCTCACATGAAGTAATGACTAATATACCAGTCTAAAATACCAACAGTGTTAATTATGAAGTAATTACAATTGCCAAGCTCATCCAGCACCATCTCTAGCAGAATACCTTTCAATAGCTGCCTCCCAAATTAGTAAAATTCCTGACTTTCCCAACTACACAGTGCAGCTGTACATTTTCCAAATGAAATAATTGCAAACAGTTGAGCGTTGTGGCCCTTGGTAGGCCTCTGGAAGGGGTTTTGCTTGGTGGAAGGAAAAGAGTAGAGGCTGAGGACAAAACCTTTTTGAAAAATCTATTTTTATCAGCTTGCTGAAGAGCCAATTTCAGAACAAGGTGAAAGGCTTGCTTCAACGCTGACCTTTCTGAGATGAGATGTCATGGATCATAGGGGAGCACAGATACTTTGCCGTTTCAGCATGGGTTTACAGGAACTACTGAGACTTCTACAGGAAAGTAAAAGCCAAAAAAAGAGTAAAATGTAGTGTATGTGTATATACATAGCACCTGGACTTAGTGAGAATATCACCAAGCTGTAAGAAGAGATGTCCACAGGCAGCAGAAGGAAGAAAACATACCTGTGGAAAGCCTCATATGGATACTAAAATGACAAACACACTTATAATATGAGGCAATGCAACCCAGAGTAGAATCATGTAAAAACAGGTTCCTGCAGTTCAGCAGTCACAACACATCATCTGGGAGGCAGTAACTGACTGTTCATAACATATTCAGTTCATAACCTTAGGCATCCAGAGAGATTTAAGCCAATATGTTGAGCATCAAAACTGTAATAAACTAAAAATGTATTTCTGGTCTTTTATGAAAAGTTAAATGACAAGTGATGCATTCCTGATCAAGTGATCACTTCCTGGTAGGTGACATGCCCATGGTGAAGTGTTAGGTAAAAATAAAATAAAAAATTTCTTTAAATCTTAAAACCAAAACATTCTCATGATCTTTTGAGAACATTTTTATCCTTTATGGAAGAACATCTTCATAAACTGGTTGTAATTGCACTGAAAGCTGAGGAATTTATTAATAGAGAAATTGAGTTAGGTACAAAGAGCTTAGCATATATTTTGGATTCTTTCCTATTCTAGACAACCTGATAGATTAAATTAACTCTGAGGAATGACAAAAGAAACTATCTTAAATCACTGTGGGAATTCAGTTACTAAAATGATGTATCAGTCTTAAGAAAATGTGTATAATAATGGGAGCATCCTCAGAGACAGTTGCATGTAACTCTGGGGCTATGATTTAACTTTAACTATGATTTAACACCATTTAACTTCTTCAAAATATTTGATTTCACCTTGGGGTCCTTTCACACTTGAAATATTTGTGCCTACAGTTCCAGTGATAAATACCATTCCTTCAAAATTTATTTAAATTAATGCATTTGGTTAAATTTGAAGTATCATGTTAATACAGTATTTCAAATATGTTTTATGTCATGGCTGTAAATTGATAAAAAAAATCAAAGAAACTTGGAACTATAAAAAGGAAATGTTTAAAACTATTTTAAAAATTAAACTGAGGAATGTTAAATATTATTTCCAGTTTGTAGAGAAAACAGTCCTTCCAGGGAACTGACAGGCTTTCTGAATACTTTAAAAAACAAAAAAACAAAAACCAAAAAACAACAAAAAACCACTACAGGGAAGTGTGTCTCACAGAATAGACACATTGTATAAATTGGACTAAATCTGGCCAATGGGAAAATGCAATCCATACTGTAGATTACAAGGATAAGTAATGATAAATATCCTAGTTTTCTCTGAATAGCTTAAACAATGTCTAACATTTTGATACTGAAAAATAATAAGAGCTAGATACATGTGTAGTGTACCTGCAGTGTACACTGCTCCATTGTCTGCAGCTAAATTCAAACATTCAGTCTACATTTATACTATTTTCACTGTGTACACAACCTGGTTCTTAGATCAAATGGGATAGAATTTCTCATGACTATCCTTTATCCTTTTTATCATGTAGAGTCCTGACCAGGACTAAAGAATCCTTTGAGCCTTTACAGTAGAGAATCTCACAAATATATGCTTGTATTTGAAACTGTTTTAGAAAAGGGCTGATGCAGCTTGTTGAAAGTGAAGGCATGGCAAAATTCCAGGTTTTTCCTGTTCAGTGGTTCTGCACCTTCAAATAGGCCATTTCAAATTCTGAAGTTTAAAGTAGCATTGTTTGGTGCCACGCTGGGAGCTAGCAGTGCTGAACTGCCCAGCAGGCTTTTCATGGGGCTGCCAGCATAGCCTCATGACACAGCAGAGTTCCAGCTGAGAGCAAGTCCTTTGCAAATGCATACCCTGACTCCCTTGCCCTCTGGACTACAAGATTTTTTGCCCTGGTCCTAAGCCATCACCATTTATAAGTATAGCAGTACCTATAACAGGAGTGCAGCCTGCCAGACTGTTTTACTGTGATGTTTTACAGCCCAGTGACAGACACACGGCATGTTTATAAGGGCCTGTCATAAGCTCTGAGCACAGAAGACATCACTGATATCTTAAAAGACTGCATAACAAAGAAGAGGACAATTTGGGACCAAACTGCTAAACAAGGACCGTGGCAGACAGCATCTGGGCAGGAAACACCCACGTTTCCCCACAGAAAGAATTATCTGGCTTGGTCCAAGTCAGAGCTGTCTGGATAACCAGAAGATTAGTGTCCAAACAGGGAATGAATTAACCTGGCAAACAGATTTGAACAAATATACAAATCATCTTAATTGTGAATGTTAACATTCCCAGGCTATGTAAGCTTGGGCTCCTGAGCGTACCTCTATCTGGAGAGAGAGGGGAAGGCTTGTGTACCTGATATGATTCTAAACCAAGGTCAGTACTGCTCAAGTCTCCATGGACACAGAAAATTGCACATGCTCAAGACCTAGGCCCTACATACTTAGGTTTTTAACTCACAGCTAGCTTTTGATGCTGCAAGTGGCATTTTGGTATAATTATCACTTGTCATTTAAGAAGGAGGAACATAAGGTTTCTGTGCTTTTCTAGACTGAAGAGGGTTGAACCACGCTCTAGATTCCAGGAAACTCATTTCTTCATTTCAAGGATCTGGAAGTACTCCCCATCCACAGATATGTCTATAAGAGTCATGATACTGAAGAGAGAGAGAAAAAAAAAATTAAAAAATGGAACATGACTCATGCAAAAAGAAAATTCTTTCTTGGAGAGAACTGTGAGTTGCACTTGTTAAACTATTGTTATAAGACATCATACCTTTAAGTAAAAAATCACCCATGAAAGAAGATGAAAAAACACATTAACAAGAGTAAAATGTTTGAGAAATCCAGCACTTTATGGATTGCCCTTACCTCAAGAACTGGAGAATATTATGGACACTTAAGAGGACTTTCTTTTAATCCTAGCCAAAGACAGGTAGATTTTCATAATTGCTTTTTGATATTTCATCCCTCTCACCTAGCTTCTTCATCCCTTATATTAGTATTTCTATCCATTCTTAAAATATATGCATAAACATAAAATATACTTAATTAGATTACTGTCACAGCGAACCAGCCATGACAAACATCACTGTCAGAATTATTAGAAGATCGTGTGACTTTTTAAAATAAAAATAAATTATCTTTTTTTAGCTTTTAATGAGCAGAGAAGTCAGATGAAATTCATTCACATGCTGCAAAAGCCAATTCTGGTAATAATTAGGATTTTAATTAGGACTTTATTTGCATGCATGTATTTCCTCTCATCTGGAAGCATTCCAATGTACTGATTAATTTAGTATAAAAATCTAATCTGGAATAGTCAAGGAAGGAATTATAAAAATAAAGCTAACCTTCATGCCCTCATGTAACACTAATTATGTTGAAAAACACCAGTTATGCCTATTAACAAGCAAAAATTTTATCATTCAAAAATTCTTGTGCATTGCAACATTTCAAACTCAATCATTATCTTCAACATAGAAAATTTTAGATAAATCTTTCAATGTTCAAAGTAATGAAAAGCAGTTCCATGCCCAAGGCAGGAATCACAAAGCTGGTATGTTTCTCATATGAGCTATTTAATCTCTTAAGCTTAGTATTCACTTGAGAAAACAGTTACGAGTATAGCAACTATCTTTGTCAATTCATGCATTCTGGATGAAGTTGAACATATCACTGTATGTATCTGTAAACCCAAACCCTTCAAAACAGAAATGTTCTGCAAGTTTTCTGGTTAGAAACAAGTACATTACTAGTGATATGAAGAAAAAAAAATAGAGAATTAATTCCTCATTCTATTCTGCTCATGTATGTAGCTTTTGTTTCAGCAATTAAATTATAGTGTCTTGGTCCATGAATCTTCATTCCTTCCTTCCTTCCTTCCTTGCTTTCTGCCTCATGTGAGAGGGGAGTGGGTGAGGGACTGGGTGAGTGTTCAGCTGCTGGCCAGGGTTAATCCAACACAGCAGTCAGAGAGCCAATGCAGCTCAGCACACTGAACCGTGGTCTGTATCCCAATCTTTTGCATAAGCAGCTTCCAGCTTTCCTTATTAAACTGTATCACTGAGAGGGGTTTTTCTTGGCAGAACCAGAATTCTCTGCATTCTTTTCTGGTTGTGCATGGAGAGGCTGCTTGCAGGGGAGCCACAAGAAAACAATATGGACATACATAAGGTCCCTCACTGATTTTTTCATGTCCCAGGCAGCCCCTGGGGCCCTGTACTATTCTTTTCCATGAAGTGACAGATAAGTTGGGTATTAAGAAAAATGATTTACAGTCTACTACACCTGTGGCTATACACCAAAGGAACCAATTGGTTCAGTAAAGGAAACACCTCAGGAGTGATATACTATCATGTGGACTTATGCCATAGCATTAAGTATGCCAACTGCATTTTGGTTTGTGGACAACCCTATTCTGGGCTGCATAAAAAAAAAAAAGCATAATCAGCAAAAGTGATTCCAGCACTCTGCTCTTTGGAGACCCCACCTAGAGTCCTGTGTCCAGCTCTGGGGACCCCAACCAAAGTACATGGACCTGCTGGATTGAGTCAAGATCAGTGCCACAAAGATGATCAGAGGCCTGAAGCACCTCTCCTCTTATGTACACAGGCTGAGAGAGTTGAGGCTGTTTAACCTAGAAAAGAAAAGGTTTCAGGGAGACCTTATAGCAGCCTTACAGTACCTGAAAGGATCTTAAAAGAAAGAGGGAATTTTACAAGGGCATGGAGTTATGGAACAAGGGGAAATGGTTTCAAACAAAATGAGAGTAGGTTTGGATTGGATATTAAAAGAAATTCTTCACTCTGAGTGCCGTGAGGCACTGGAACAGCTGTCCAGACAAGTTGTGGATGTCCTGTCCCTGGAAGTGTTTGGGGTCAGGCTGTGGATGGGTCTTTGATCAGCCTGTTCTAGTGAAAGGTTTCCCTTCCCATGGCAGAGAGGTTGGAATTATATGATCTTTAAGGTCTCTTCCAACATAAACCACTCAATGATTTCATAATTTTATGACTCTGACTCTGACGGCAAAGTGCGAGCAAATCACAATGATTTAATGATAAACACACTCTAATAGTATCTTCTTGTCATGGTTTTAAAGCAGCAATTAAAAAAAATCACTAGAAAACTTACTTATTTCTTGCTGTGAGATATGGATTAGAACAAGAGCAAAGCAGGCTTAAAACTTAAAAGGAATAAAGAAAGTTTATTAACAAAAACTACAAGAATAAGAACACTGGAATAAAACCTCCAGAACAACCCTTTTCTCCCGCACTACCCAACCATTCCCTTGTTTACATGACAACATAGAGACAAAAAAACTTTGGAACTTCGGTGCTTAAAACAGTCCCAATTCTTGCTAGAGTCTTTTCATCAGTCTTTGTAGAGAAACAGAAGTCTTCTTCTGCTAATCTATGGAGTTTCTCACAAGAAAACTAGTTTTCTTCATAGCTTTCTATTTCTCTGATGCCAGCTGCCCGAAAAAATCTGCCATCAGTTCACTCCTCCCATTTCACATCACTCTGAGGTGTGTTATGGCTCAATGAGTCTAGGGATGTCATTTTTAAGGATGAGTTATTCTAAGGCAAAAGTTCTCTTCATCTGTCTCTGTGAGCCTCTCTGGAAACAGGAGTTTTCTCTTTGCCTCTGAAAGGCCACAAATCTTCAACTATTACTTCTCCCGCCCCATTCCAGCATTTCACAGTATCACAACCACTTCACCATTTGCTCAAAATCCACACTTTGAAACACTCCATTCCTCCCAATATACTCTGTCATGAATTAAAGGAGTTTTTTTCAGAACACTATTGTCCATCTCCATAGCTTTAACAGAAAAATATTTCAGCTTATTAAAGCATCTCCTTATTCTCTACCTCTTCTGAGGCTTAATTCCTTTCTTCACTGTCTTTGATAGTTTATAAGGTCTCTTTACATGTTGATTACTCTCTCTTTCTCTCTCTGGAAAGAAGGATTAATCTGCAAGTCTCATCTGGGTAGTAAAAGGGTTAAAATCTTGCCTAGGCTTTGTAGATGGTTCTGTGATCTCTGCCAGAGTGGCGGCTGGAGCTGTCTGTAATGACTTCTCTTTTCTTGGCAGTCTCTGATAAAACTCAGTATCGGCAGAAATTGCAGCCGAGCTGGGGGAACTGGCCTGATACGGCCTTGGCCCTCTCACCTTCCTTCCCCCCCACCCCCCTCGCCCCGGCCTTGTCTGGGAGTGGGGGGGGGCACTGGCTGAGCCAGAGCCTTGTTACCTGTTCAAAGGCCGGAAACCAAAGAGAACAAAAAATTCCGGGCTTTACATCTTAAGGTGGTGTTCATAGGTTGATCAGGTTGATCTCACTTCTCAATGGTTAAAACCGTCACCAATTCTCAGATATAGCCAGTCATTGGTCAAGAGAAAAAACTCCCATCAGCCTCCAGCAGTTTCAACTTCCCTAGTTCTCAAAGCTGTCTTAAAGGTAAAGTCAGCCCAGGACACTTCTGTTTGGAATATTTTCTTCTGTAAATTACTTTAAGACTTTATGTTATGGTATCTCTATTTCAATTAGTATATTGCTGATTAAATTTCAATGCTAGCTGAAAAAAAGAGCTTTAGGTTTGTTGTTCTCTGGGTTGCTCTTCAGGTTGAAATATGCTATAAAAACTATGCTGAGGTTTTCAGGCCAAAATAGGAGACAGAAATAACAAAAAAAAAGGGAAGTCCTGCCGGTCTAAATTTAGCAACACTCCTTGATCAACTGCTTTCATCAACATACAAATTTTAATTCAGAGCTTTGAAAGCTATTCTGAAATTCTACTATAGGAAGTGAAAATTGACTAGAACTTCTAATTCAGCTATTGGCTTTCAAATACATTAGAAAATGGAAAATTATCAAAAACTAAGACTTAAGCTCCATTACTAGTGACTGCTGGTGACAAAACTGTCATTTCCATAACTGTGTAAGAAAGTTGGTCAGGGAGAACTAAATGTTGAAACAGTTTAGAACAAGCTTCATATAACCTAGCAGGGCAGTGGGTGAAACAAGCTGCTGCAGGGGTGCACTACAGCTAGTCTCCCAGGTACCACCAGCCAGGACAGTTTTCCTTTAGGTTCTTCATAAGTGCACTAAACAATTTGTCCTCTGAAATCTTGTGCTGTTGTTAGGATTTGGGTGGCTCAAACAGACTCATGGGCAGGAAGGAGTCCACACACCTGCATTATCTAACAGGGATCTGCTCCTTTTCAACACACAGGGTAAGTTGCATAATAATGCTACCGAATTAATAGATTTTCATATATCAAATTGATACACAACAGGTTCTTAGAAACCAGTTAGAGATTGTTATTTTCACACAGTATTTGTTTTAGTGTGATGTCATTTTATAATACAAAATACTATACATATTACAAAGCTAATGCTTTAGTACATATGTTCTCTAGGATGAAGACCTTGGTAGAAGTAAAGTATCTGATGTATGGTTCACACATCCCCTGCCCCCTAGTTATTCTGGAAAATCCTGATGCCATTTTAAGATACGATAGGTTTCAAAATTACTATTGAAGTAAGAAAAAATGTCTAAGTATAATATTAGGACATAAATAAATACATAAATATTATATGTGAATACAAGAAAGCGGTGTAACAGTTTTTTGAGGAATTTCTAGTTAAATCAAACCATACAAATATGAGTTATACACATTTTTTGTTTGTTTTTCAGATGAAAATCTTTTATTTTCCTCTTGAAATGCCAGGACAGGTAATTTTTTCGGTAGTCCACCTGAAGCGAGTTTGAAGTTAAGGAAGTGAGTGGAAATGCACCTGTGGTTTCTGCTCCAGTGCTGCAGCACCTGGATGTGAAAAAAGGTGATGCCTCTCTTGCAATTGCAGCACTCCTCTGGCTGGTGAGAAACCACTTGAGCAGGACACAGTCCTAGGCACAGACTGGGCCAGAATGATGGTGCAGGGGCCAAATTTCATGAGAAGACTGGAAATAATTGCTTCATCAGGGAGACTGAACCTGGGAAAAATCCAAAGGGTGTGGGGAAATGGGAATAAAATGAAAAAGAGTCAGGTAGAGATGAGAGCCTTAAGTAAGATGAGGTCATGGCCCAGAGAATGATAATGCCGAAGGACAAAGGTACAGAAAAGTGGAAGACTGAACAAGACTTAAGATGTCTAACCAGTATAACTTGACTCTATCAAAATAGGTGTAAAGTCCACTGGTTGAGCCTGTCTTTTCAATGGTTAAGTTAAAAAAAGAGGAAAACTTTTTTTTCTTGCCAGTCACTCTTTTGCGACAATTAAAAGGGACCTCTGAAAAAAATCTAATCTTGTTACCACACAAGTTACTAAAGAGATATCACAGTTCTGATACTAGAAAAGAAATTTCACAGTGAAGTTGTTTTAGCAGCAGAGCAGCTTGCCAAGGGAGACTGTGAAATTTCCATCATTAAAGATGTCAACGATGTCCTTGTTTGGACATGGTTGTGAGCTACCTGCTTCATCTTCAACAGTGCTCATGTATGAAGCAGAAGGCTTGATGGAGGACTGTGGAAGCTAGGGCCCAGCAGTCGGAAGATACCGGGATGTAATGGAAAGATAGTCACCCCCCTCCTCCACAGTGCATGGTAATTGCCCCGTAATTAGCCAATAGCACCTAGCTGTGATGAAAGCAGATGGGAGTAACACTGTGAACCTAGGTTATAAAGTGTCAAACTCTCCAGCAATAAATGCCATTTCTGCCATCCATCACATTGATGTTTGTGTGCAGTTTGGACCAAGTGGCCAGGGAAGGCCACCGTGCTGTTCCTGAACCAGGGTGTCTGCCTTGCTAAGGCAACAAGTTTGGTGCTGAAACCCGGGATTCAAATTCGAAAAGCGGGATTCAAATCCAGAGAGCAAGGATCACCTGGAAAACGGGAGCAGCAGTCAGGACAGCTGGACTAGTCCTGGCATGAGAGACGTTCCTGGGCCCACAAGGAAGATGGAAGCGCTTGTAAAGGTTGTATCTCAATTACATAAACAATGGGGAATAGACTGTAAGTCTAAAGATTTTATACTTGCTATTGCAAGGCTTTTGCATATTGGGGTCATAGAGCGACCAGTGGAAATTCTCCAACCTGAGGTGTGGGATGAATGTACCAGAGCCCTCGCTAATGAAATCATGGATTCGGGCAGTGGGAAACATCTTAAGTCATGGGGGAGGGTTGTCAAAGCTTTGAAGAAAGCTAGACAAGAGCAAGAGACCTGGAGGGTGGCAAAAAACTGTCTGTTGGCCATCCCAAAACTGGGAGTTGGTGCTGCTACTCAGACATTACAGCCCCCAGACAAGAGCGGCTTGGCTGAGCTGAAGGGGACGCAAGAGGGCAACACGTCCCCTCAATCCCCAAATCCTAATCTGCTCTCAAAGGGACAACAGAGAGCAGAAGTTTTTTTTTAGAAAATTAACAGAAGAAGCTAGGGGTGCTGCACAAAAAGCCCAGGGGGAACCACCGCCCTATGAATCCCAAGATGGCGCTGAGCAAAAAGACAAAGAGCGAGGGGAAATGTCCTTAGTGAGAACAAAGAACAAGCACTGGCATTGATGGGTGAACATAGTCGGGGGACGGGAAAGATAAGGTATGTGAGGAAGAAAGAGAAGCAAAAGAGATAAGATGCGGGGGAGGTGTTCAGGGAGAGAGGGAAAGGAATGTTAAGAGAGGGGGAAAGGAGAGGAGGGTGGAACAGAGGGCGGAACAGAGGGCGGAGTGAAAGGCAGGGAGAACCAGGAGGGAGGGAACAGCCTGCCCACAGTGGGTGTAGGCGGGGCCGGAGCCCAACAAAAAGACACGGGAAACCAGAAATAGCTAGCCAGTCGAGTTCTGACTCTGACAGAGATACTAGCGAGGACGAACGGTCAGAGACCGACTCCTTAGACGAGGAAACAACAAAGATAAACAAGAATACCCCCCTCCACATTAAAAAAGAACTGAGAGAGGATACTGCTCTCACAGACTGGGGACAGATAAAAGCTGCATATGCCAGCTGGGTGCCTTCAGCTGCGCTAGTGTTCCCAGTCCAGGTGACAGAGAGGAGACAGAGAGTTCACTCACCAATAAATCCTAAACTGCAAGGCTCCAGCCTGCAACAGCTGATAAGCACAGATGGGACAATGATTACCCTATGCCTATCAGTTTATAACTTCAGTGTTTCTAACGATTTTTGTGTGCAAGTTGTGATTGTTCCCAAAGTCCTGTACCACCTGGATGAAGAGTTGAGCCTGCAAGTGAAGAGACTCACCCGACTTCAGAAAAGAGAACTGGTGACAGGTGTGACCATAGCAATGCTGCTTAACCTGAGAGCAACTGGTGCTGCCACAGGTGTCTCTGCCATCGTGACCCAACAACAGAGACTGTCTCAGCTACAAATGGCAATTGATAAAGACTTGCAGATAATTGAAAAACTGTGTGTTTTAAATAGGCTTGCGTCTTTTGTCAAGAGCCGACTAGAGAGGGTCAATATCCTGTTTGTAGAGAGACAGCAGATGCTCTAAGAATACACTTGGTCACCGCATGTGCCTTATGTTTACTAATGAAAAACTGCCGTGTCTATTTTATAAGTTTTTAACCTTTTAGTTAAGTATAGTGTACCTTATATTTTACTTAAGTTTATAATATCTACTTTTAAAACTTTTCATAATATAGGTAAGTTAAATAAAATGTTTAGAGATAGATATACATAAAGTAACATTAGAACTTTCAAGACTAATACACCTCATATTCTAGCAAATTTAGTTAGGCATAAGGGGGAGGGGGAAATGTGGAAGCTAAAGGCAACAGAAGACTAGCAGGGGCCTCTTCCAATCTGTATCATTCTGTGAATGCAATATGCATTTTCTGGGGAACTTTTGGGGGAGTTTCTATTGAAAGTGAAGAAAATCTAAAACTTGCATGCACCATAATCAAGCAGACAAAAGTCTGTCTTAGTCCTGGCATTTCTTACCTTCACAGCCTTGGTTTGATAGCTTCTAGCAAGAATTCTTTTAGACCCTTTTCAGTTGCAGCCTTACACTTTAGCCACATGATCTCTGTTTTATTTAGGTATTGGGCTGACTTAGGGCTGTGTAGCAGAAAAGGCAGCATTGTCAAGACTGTGTTCTGATTCATTGCAGCTACTCAAGTCAGCAAAGAAAGCTTTGTAGTAAGAAAAGAAGTTTCATTGAGGCCTGGAGAACTAGACATTATCCATGGTTGTCTCACTGACCTCAACACACTGCCTACTTAGGGTAAATTTTTGACAAATGCTTTTCTAGTTTTCAGTATGTACAGCTTCCTATCCAGGATCTGTTTTATGGAAGTGCTGGGCACAGGACAAAAAAGCAAATGCATCTAAGAATTTTTACACAAGTAGAGATTAAGTGAATTTAGAATCATTCAATATAGAAAATCAGTAATTGCATGAGACATTATGAAGAAGTTTATAAAGCCATGATGCCCTAAACATGGTGAACAGGGAATAATTCACTGTTTTTGACAAGAACTATAGTAAACATCAAAAGAAATTACCAAGCTGTAGATCAGAAGCAAGCAAAGGACTACTTCCACAAAAACTGTAATTAAAATTAAAAATTAAACTATAGAATTATTTCCCCCAGAAAGCCATACTTGCCCAAAATATATATGTAATTCATAAAAGCAATTAAACAAATCCAGGTAAAGTCATCCATCACAGGTTATTACAATGAAAAAGGCAGACATAACCATTGACTTGGGAAGTCTGTCAAAGAAGTGATTTAGCATGAGAACATCCATTTTGCCTGTTGACTTAAGTGCACCTATTCTAAACTTTGTAATCTATTCACAAAGACTACACAAACAGTCTGGAGGGATAACTGGCCTGCGCCTAACAAATAGCACTGTTATCTGCTTTGACCAGATGCAAAGATAGGTCCTATGATTTAAGTGGCTCTTCACTTTATACAAAGGATATGACATGTTGCAAAACAGACTCACTTCATTGCTGTAAATCCAGTCATACTGAAGCCCAGGCCTTGGAATCCTGGAGCAGAGGCAAATAAAATGTTAAAAAAATACACAAGGAAATGTGCTATCAAAATAGAAGTCAGAGATTTGGGAGATTGAATTTACCACTGCAGCCAAAGCATTTCCTTCTCTTTCTTTGACTGAAGTTACAACTAGGCTTTAGCTTTTTTATTTACAGTTGTATAGCATTGCAAATAAACAATTAAAATGCTTTCCCCTAACTTTTGCTTTTATATTTTGGGATGGGAGAAGTATTGTTTTGCCTAAGTAACCATGTTATTTCACATATGCAAAAGCTTTTGCAACTTCAATAAATTAAAGTTTAAAAATTCCATACTTAGTAAAAACAACTTGGTATTTTGAAATCATGTTCAGTGCTCTTGCGGCTACTTTGAACCATTGCATTGCACTGTTTCTGTTGGAGTCTGAGATACAGAGTGTGTGCTCTTGTTTTTAATACTTAGTTCTAGGATTCAAAGAAACATGAATTTCATATAATATGAAATTCATGAGCATGTTTTCATGGTGATACATGAAAACAAATGTTAAAGTTAGTTAGAAAAAGTGTAAGTGTGTAGATTAGAAAGTTTCTTAAATTACTGGATGAAAAGTAGTTTAGAGAACAGGAGACAAGATGGACGATTTAGGGTGTTGTCTCTTGTCCTTCTTTCTTCTTCATGTTCTTCTCCTAGAGGTTTTTGGGTAGTAGTAAGTGATTGGGTAAAAAATGCCGCAGTGCAGCACACAGCTGTTGGGTCATTGGGTCACTAAGGAAAACAATTTAGTTGGCATCTGTTAATTGGGTAAATGGACATGTAAGAGACCTTGAAGAGGATCTTTGTTAGCCATTTTACCCTTTTCTATCATAGTGCACATAGCTCCTTGTACCTTGTAATGCTGACAAGAAAAGAATAAACTACTGAGGCCAAACAAGAGAAAATTGCCTCCCTCTCATCAATCTTCAGTTCAAAGGGAAAAAGAACCTAACCCAGAAGTCCTTAATGGGACATGTTTCCCCAGCTCAGCAACAATATTCCTCTTCAAGTTCCTCGGGGACAACTGGGCTGTAGGGATTAATGAAACCAGAATGTCTGGGACATAACAGCTGCAGAAAGAATCTAGAGGGAGTCTGTGTCTCTTCTCTGAGGTATAAGGACTGCTTTTAAAATGGGTTGGGACTGTGGATAGATGCTCAACATCCCTCTTATTAAAAAGTAATGAGAATTGAAAATCTATCAAAGGAACAAAAATTAAACCCAGCAGGTGCCCATTTACATTTTTGGACTCACCTATCTTCTTGTGAATCTAGCCCTAGGTGAAAAAAGGGCTCATCTCTGACACTGGCTGTTGAAAGATCACAGAGGTAACACATTAGAGAGACATGCACCCCCCCAGAGGGGTAGTTCAGATTTATAGCAAGCCAAGCATGGTATTAAGCACATCAATGACATCCCATCGTGCTGTTGACTGTAGTGCTACTTCTTCTGCCATGATTTGCTCCCTGACATTCTTCTCCAAATGCCAAAGCATCCAAAGAATCTGCTGGATGTTCCCAATCACTTATTTCATAGGACTGCAGGCCAGCAGACAGCCCTATCTAAAGCTGTTGTAGGAGAACTTTTTCTTCTCTTCACTGGAGCAAAGGTTACATATTCTGAAGCTTTCCAGACAGTTGTTACACCTGCAGGATTCAGAAAAGTCAAAACCTTGTGATATTGGTGATCTCATGCAGGGCAGACAAGACCATGGTATACTTGAGAATGGTGCCTCATCGTGGCATGGATGTGAACCCAGGCATTGCTGTACAGCATATTGTCTGAAGACTGTTTCTCATGCTAGCTCCTGGGACCCAGAGAATGCATCCCCAAAGTCCTGAAGGAATTGGCTGACATAGTTGCCAAGCCACTTTCCATGATATTCAAAAAGTCATGGTGTGACTCGATCTTCTCGAGTGTGGCCCGGCTAGCTCAGTGATGATGTTTCTCTTCACTCAAGTTTCGAGCCAGCATATGTTTGTGGGGTTCACTGATTTTCTTCAGGAATTCAAGTCTATAAAGCTAGTAAAGAAATCAGGGGAGGACTCTCTCTCTGGTTTGCATTCCACAGTTTATTTCTGTGAAGGGGAAGCCAAAGGATGAGAGACAAAGGATTTAGGGTCTGGGGGATCTCTTTTAACAGGGTTTCTCGGAGGAAGGGAACATCAGAGAGAGAACCAATTATTTTTCTCAGTTAGTACATCTTACAAACTTTCTACAAATCAAGGTTACACACACCAAGATAAGAAATAACAGACACCAACTTCTTCAAATGCCCGCAAAGGTGTAGGAGTATTCTCCACAGAGGGGCAGAGGGGGAGAGGGGTGAGGCTGGTTTCCTGGCAACACAAGGGGGAAAGAAAGGGAAGGCAAGGTAAGCATACCCTCCCAGCTTCCATAGCTCAGAGGCATTCTGGGACAGGAAAAACAAAGTTACAAACTTCCGTATTAGAAAGAAGGGTCTCCTGGGCTAAAGAAACTTCAAGCAGCTGAAAATGCAGCAGGGTCCTCTCTTCACTCTATCCGGCCTCTCACCATGGGGCTGAGGAGAAAAACTTCAATAACCATGGTAACTTGACGCCAGGTAAACAAGGAAAGAGAAGCTGGGGGGGAAATCACAACTGAAAGAGGGGAAAAGATATATTTCAAGCTATCAACTACAACAATTGTCAGAGGAAGTCCTGGGTGACTGGAAAAAGAGAAGTATTTTTAAGAAGAGAAGAAAGGAGGACCCTGGGAACTACTGAACTAACAGCCTCACCTCTGAGCCCAGGAAGATCATGGGACAGATATTCTAGAAGCTGTGCTAAGGCACATGGAGAAGAGTGAGGTGTTTTGAGACAGACAGCACGTCTTCACTAAGGGAAAATTCTGTCTGAGCAAACTTGCAGCTTTTTATGAGGGAGTGACTGCACTAGTGAACAAGAGAAATGCTATAGAAGTCATTTCTCTGGTCTTCTGTAAAGCTCCTAACATGATCCCCCACGAAATCCTTCTCTCCAGATTGGAGAGTCACATGCAGAAGGTAGTGGTCAATGGCTCAGAGTCCCAATGGTCATCATTGATAAGGGACATCCCTCAAGGGGGTCATACTGGGACCAGTGTTATTTAATATCTAATGATATAGACAAAGGGATTGAGTGCACCCTCAGCAGATTTGCAGATGCCACTGAGCTGAGTGGTGCAGTTGCCACATCTGAAGGATGGGATGCCATCCAGAGGGACCTGGATAAGCTCAGGAAGTGGGCGCATGGGAATCTCGTGAGATTTAACAAGATCAAGTACAAGGTGCTGCACTTGGATGAGGACCATCCCCAATACCAACAGAGGCTGGGGAATGAACAGACTGAACGCAGCCCTGACCAGAAAAACTTGGGGGTGCTGGTGGATGAGAGGCTGGACATGAGCTGGCAAAGTGTGTTTGCAGTCCAAAAAGCCAAACGTATCCTGAGGCGCATCCAAAGCAGTGTGGCCAGCAGGGCAAGTGTGATAGATTAGCATTTAAGAAAACAAAGAGAAACACTTAAAGAAGTTAAAACAGATGGAGGCAACTGGGACTTTTTCTCCTGGCCAACAACTGGCCATTTCTAAGAACTGACAGCAGTTTTGACCATTGAAAAGTGAGATCAAATTGTGAACACCACCTTAAGACCTAAGCCTGGGAATTTCTTTGTCTCTTTGTTTCCTGGCTGTGAAAGGTAACAGAGCTCTAGCTGGCTCCTGTTCCCCTGCCCAGGCCATGTGGCTCGGGCAGGGGCTGGGCTGCGCTTGCCACAGCTCCCAGCCGGGAGATGGGGCCTGCAGGGGTTCTCCCTGGGCTCTGGCCGGGCCAGGCCGGTCTCTGGCTCGGCCCACAGATTTTGCCGTGACTGAATTCATCAGAGACTTTCGAGTAAAGAAAGGAAAAGAAGCTCTTGACCTGCAGCGGGCTGAGACAGTGACCACACTCTCTCTCCAGAGCAGCCATGAAGAATCTTCCATCACAGACAGTCCCAGTTGCTGCTCCGGCAGAGATCACAGAACCATCTACAAAGCCTGGGCAAGATTTTAACCCTTTCATTACCCAGATGAGACTTGCAGATTAATCCTTCTTTCCAGAGAGAGAAAAGGAGAGTGATCAACATGTAAAGAGACCTTATAAACTATCAGAGACAGTAAAGAAAGGAATTAAGCCTCAGAAGAGGCAGAGAGTAAGAAGATGCTTTAATAAGCTGAAATATTTTTCTGTTAAAGCTATGGAGATGGACAATAGTGTTCTGAAAAAAACTCCTTTAATTCATGACAGAGTATATTGGAGGAATGGAGTGTTTCAAAGTGTGGATTTTGAGCAAAAAGTAAAGTAGTTGTGATAGAGTGAGGTGCTGGAACAGAGGGAGAGAAGTAATAGCTGAAGATCTGTAGCTTTGTAGAGGCAAAGAGAAAACTTCTGTTTCCAGGGAGGCTCACAGAGACAGATGAAGAGAACTTTTGCCTTTAAATAACTCATCCTTAAAAATAACATCCCTAGACTCATTGACCCATAACACACCTCAGAGTGATGTGAAATGGCAGGAGACAACTGATGACAGATTTTCGGGCAGCTGGCATCAGAGAAATAGAAAGCTGTGAAGAAAACTAGTTTTCTTGTGAGAAACTCCATAGATTAGCAGAAAAAGACTTCTGTTTCTCTACAAAGACTGATAAGAAGACTCTAGTAAGAACTGAGACTGTTTTTAACACCGAAGTTTTTTTGTCTCTATGTTGCCATGTGAACAAGGGAATGGTTGAATAATGGGGGGAGAAAAGGGTTTTTCTGGAAGTTTTATTCTGGTTTTCTTATTCTTATAGTTTTTGTTAATAAACTTTCTTTATTCCTTTTAAGTTTTACACCTGTTTTGCTCTTGTTCTAATCCATATCTCACAGCAAGAAATAAGTAAGTTTTCTAGTAATTTTTTAGTTACTGCTTTAAAACCACGACAGCAAGAGAAGGGATTCTGCTCCTCTGTTCTGCTCTGCTGAGACCTCACCTGCAGTGCTACATCCAGTTCTGGGGACCCCAGCAAAGGACCCGTTAAAGTAAGTCCAGAGGAGGCCACTAAGATGAATTAAAGGATAACACACTTCTCCTGTGAGGAAAGGTTGAGAGAATTAGGATTGTTCAGCCTGGAAAAAGAGAAGGCTTTGAGGTGATTTAATTGTGGCATTCTAGTTCCTGAATGGAACTTAAAGGAAAGATGGGGCAAGACTGTTTATGAAACATAGTGACAGGACAAGGGAGAAAAGACTGAAAGAAAGTAGGTTTAGATTAGATATTAGGAAAATTTCTTTGCTGTGAGGGTGGTGAGGCAATGGAACAGCTTGCCCAGAGAAATTGGATTCCCCATCCCTGAAAGTGCTCAAGGCCAGGCTGGGTAGAGCTCTGAGCAACTTGGTCTAGTGGAAGATGTCCCTGCCCACAGCAGTGGGGGTGGAACTAGGTGATCTTCAAGGCTCCCTTCCAAACTAAACCATTCTATGATCCTATGATATACTGCATTTTGTCTATTTAATTAAGCTGTAATTACGATAGACAGCAAACAAAAGAATTATGTTGACAGCAGGAATGAGACAAACTAGTTCAATGTTATGTCATGGAGTTACTTTACCTTTAAGAAAGTTTAAGTTGCTGGGAACTGCCTGGAGTCTTTTCTCCTGACCAATTATCGGTCATTGCTGAGAATTGACAGTAGTTTAGGCCATTGAAAAGTGGGATCAACTTGTGAACCCTACCTTAAACTGTAAAACCAGAGCTTTCTTGGTTCTCTTTGTTTTCCTGGCTGGGAAGGGTGGCAGAGCTCCAGGCCTCCCGTTCCCTGCCCAGGCCATGAGGCCGGGCGGGGACTGGGCTGGGCCCAGGGTCTCCCGGCCGGGAGATGCGGGCCCTGCGGAAGGTCTTCCCCGGGCTCTGGCCGGGCCGGGCCGAGCCGAGCCGATCTCTGGCTCGGCTGCAGGTTTTCTGCTGTAACTAAATTCACTAGAAACTGCTGAGTGAAGAAAGAGAGAGGCTCTGGACCTGCAGCGGGCTGGGCGCAGCGCCTACACTCTCCAGAGCAGCCATGAGGAGCTTTCCATCGCAGACGGCTCCAGCTCCTGCACCGGCCGAGGCCACAGAACTACCTACAACAGCCTGGGCAAGATTTTAACTCTTTCATTACCCAGATGAGACTTGCGGATTAATCTTTTTATCCAGAGAGAGAAAAAAGAGAGTGATCAACATGAAAAGAGACTTTATAAACTACCAGTGACAGGAAAGAAAAGAAGCTTCAGAAAAGGTAGAGAATTAAGAAGATGCTTTAATTAAGCTGAAATATCTTTCTGTTAAAACTATGGAAATGGACAATAAGGTCTTGAAAACACTCCTTTAATTCATGACAGTAAATAGGGAGGAATAGAGTGTTCAAAGTGTAAATTTTGAGTAAAAAAGTAGAGTAATTATGGTACAGTGAAGTGCTGGAAGATTTGAAGCCTTGAGAGGCAATGAGAAAACTGTTTTCTAGTGAAGCTCACAGAAACAGATGAAGAAGACTTTTTGCCTTTGAATAACTTATCCTTAAAAATCCCATCCCTAGACCCATGGCCCATACACACTTGAGAGTGATGTGAAAATGGGAGGAGTGGGCTCTAATAACAGCAGCTCTGGGCAGCTAACATTAGAGCAATGGAAAACTATAACAAAAATAGTTTTTCTTGTGAGAAACTCCATAAATTAACAGGAAGAAACTTCTGTTTCTCTATAAAGACTGGTGAAAAGACTGTAGCAAGAATTGGGACTGTTTTAACCATCAAAGTTCCAAAGTTTTTGTCTCTTTTGTCATGTGAACAAGGGAATAGTGGGTAGACAGGGGATGAAAAGGTTTTTCTGGAAGTTTATTCTGGTGTTCTTATTGTAGTTTGTCAATAAACTTTCTTTTTTTTCCTTTTAAGTTTTATGCCTGTTTTGCTCTTGTTCTAATCCATATCTCACAGCAAGAAATAAGTAATTTTCTTAGTTATTGGTTTAAAACCACGACATGTTAAAAACAATTGAAAACAGATACTGTCTTTGGTAGACTGTAGCCTAGGCAGCAAACTGATGGTTGTAACACATTTTCTATTATTCTGTGAGTTATCTGAATCTACATGAGAATAAAATGTGATCTTCTAGTTTGTGACCAGAAGCTCTCTAGAGGAAAACTACTTGAATTCCAATTTCTTATTGAAGGAATACCTGCTGTAAAATACTTAAACTTCTGTCAGAGCAGCTATTTGAAACAAGCGGAGCAATCTAAACAAGTAGAGTAATTGCTATTCTCTGTAGATTGACAATAATTTTACTAAAGTGCCTTTTGATGTGGTCAGAACTCCTTCCATAAAACCTCTGTTATCCCCTTACCATCACAGATGTTCTTCAAGGAAGGCTAAGGAACAGGAAAAGCTGAAAATCCCGATTTCAGTGCACCAAAGGAGAGTTAAGTGACTCTGCACTTCCAGAGCAGGTTCTGCGAGAGCCAGCCTTTAGATTATACCAATTCCTGGTGCCTACCAGGTGGCACAGGAGAAAATCTGCTCAGGAAGGGTGCTGATTCCTACTTATGCTTCCTCTAACCTAAATGAGTCCTTTGGACTATTATGAGTTAAACAATGAGCATATCTGACTGTCAAAATATTGTAGAAAGTTAGGATGAAGCTGATAAAGAAGTTCAGGTATCTCAGCAGTTCAGCCTCCTGTCCTGTAGATAGCAGGGCTCCCTGAAAAGTTTGTCAGAACTGGGCTTTAACTGCTTATGGCAGAAATTTCCAGAGCCTAATTTCCCATTAACCAAAGAAAAAAGGCAATGAAAAAAACCATTAGAGAAGAACAAAAAAATAGCCATAGCCTTACGAACAGAGAACTGTGTGGCTCTAAGATACAACTGTCTCTGAAGCTCCAGAGCTGCCTCTCCAGAGAAAATAAGTTAAATTAGAGCTTTTGTAGTGCAAGAAAACAAAATTATGTGCCATTTTGAAAGGTTGTTTTTTTTTAAATGGATAAGCTGCTTCCATCGTTATTTTCTCTGTCTAAACCAACATAAACAGTGTGTAGAGCGCAAAATATTGGCTAAGTACTTAGGTCTACTAAACAATATTATGGACCAGATGTTTCACTTGATGCAATTGTAACACCTGATGGAAGTTCTCAGATCAATAAATTTTATTGTGTTTCACAGACAAAAGGCAGAAAGAAATTCTCCATGAAACATTTTACTTTGGGAAAAAATATATTAAGACACCCTGTTCCCAGAGCAGAAATAAACACATAAAGACAGACAGACAGATAATATTCTTATTTGCACTAATTACTTAAAGTTCATTTTGTTATTCTATAGAAAATTTTCTGAGGTACAATTTATATACAAATATATGAAGTAGGCAACCACAATCTAAAATGCAAGAGCTTTCCAGATAGCTTCAAGTATCACCTCTTCCCCCTTTCGTCTGGTGATTAAAAGTAAAGCAGAAGTTAATAGACATGAATATACAGCCTGCTCTGTCACATATATTTAAAATAGATTCTTTCTAAAGAGATCTCGGATGGGTTGCAAAATTTACTGAAATCCACATCACTGTCTGCAATTTCAAAGCGAACAATCCACATCATAATAGAGCAAGTAGAACTGCTACATATTTTACATTAACTAAGCTGTTCTGTGGCAAACTTCTCAGTTGAAGAAACTAATAAACAGCTGACCTTTTTAAAAGACATTTTGGTTACTGTTGCTGGTTTCTCAGACTAATTGTGCACTTAAAATTATTGAAATCTAAAGTGTACAGACCTTCAATCAGACATCCAAAAAGTGAACAAGTATATTTAAAGGAAATTAACAAATATATTCAAAGGAATATACTAAAACAAACAACAAAAGAACCCTCACAGTACCAACAAAAAACTCCCCAAAACCAACAGACTTCTTGTGGCATACTTGGGATAAAAGACGGTAATTATCTTAATGTATAAATGGACACCTATTCAAAGCAGTACAAATATACCACGTTAGTATGCATTACTTATTCAGTGCAAGCTGTATATAAAATGGATGCTGTAGATGCCACTTCCTCAAGGGCTTCTCACTGTTCTCCAAAAACAAACTGACTAACACTGAAGAATAAAGACATCAAAGTGAGATTTTTTTTTTACTTAGTACAGAATTGATATTTAAGTTTTTCTCTCCTTTAATCAAGAAGATTCTGTTTTTATTACCCTTCACCTTCAGCTCCCAAGTATTCACTATCAGATCTTGCTGGTTCTGAAACATAATAGTGTTTACAGATAGAGCTTCTATGAAACGCTGTGAGAAAAAAAATAATAAATTTCACATAAAACACAACAGAAAAACAACTACTGCTATCTTAGAAAAATGTTTTTTTGTAGTAGAGGGTGACACCAGCAAATTGTTGCAGTGCTTGTCTTAGTTATCAGCAGTGCCCATGATTTGTCTTATTTATGTAACCAGACTCAGTTCAAGGATACAAAGGTGAATTTTTTATAACCAGTAAGACAATGTGATAGCACAGAATCATATTCTTGTGGGACATTAGAAAAGGATCTGGGTCTGGCTGTAAAAATACCTCACTATGAATATGAAATCTCAGAAGAACTACTGGACAGCCAGCAAATGTATACAAATGTTTTTCTTCAAAACCATCTATTCTTCTCACTTGTTTCCCTGCTTGAAACACAGATGACTTCTTACCCCACCAGACAATCTTGTGTTTTGTGAAAGAGCTTGGGGACGAAATTCTCTAGTGAATACACAGAATCATAACGTAAGAGAAACTTTTCCTTCCATCCATTTGGAATTTTCCTTCTTCCAGCCTGAGTATTGTCTTGACTCCTTTCTTTGTACCTCTCTGGGCAGAATAACACAACAGTTGGATTCCCCGAGCCTCTCTTTAAGCTAAACAATTCAAATTCCTGGCTTCTCACTTTATATCATGTGTTCCAGCCCCTCAGACATCTCATTCTGGCCCCCTGCTAGATTAACTGCAGTTCTGTAGTGCTGCAAAGTCTATAGCAGCCACTGCCTTTTGATTTATTCATGCCTCATCCACTATCCAGGTGTGGAACTCTGAGAAAACCAAACCACAACAATTTTTCTTTTTCTCTTGCCACTTCACTAATTATGTCCTTTTGCGATGTGAATGTTTATAAGTAGGAATTGCTCCTACCACTTATATGTACCAAATGTGTTCCAAATATACCAGGATTCTGTTCTCTGTTGGCTTCTGGGCATTGCTACAAAAGAAAAAGCAATAATACTTATCCACAGTAAGCACACAGGCGTAAGATATTGCAATAAGCCAAAATGAAAATGACTCAACCATAAATAAAAGCCAAAGTAAGAAGTGAGGAATGATGATATTATATTGAGCCCAGATGGTTATTTCACAGAGCAAAAGCAGAAGTCCATAGAAGTTGGAAAAGTCACCCATTTTTGCTTCACTGCTTGAAGCTGCCATCATTGTACCTTCCACAGTCACTGGACAAAGATGTACATCTTGTGAATCACATCTCCCAGTTCCTTTACCCTGGAGTGCTCTTTGCAGGACATGTTTCACCAGAGTTTCACTCAGGTTTTATGACAATCAATCTTACCTGAAATTTTGGTGTTGTGTTGTAAATATAATGGCTGAAGACAAATCAGTCCATAGATGTGAAGCATCTTTCAGAAGGTTCCTGGGATGAAAGATTTTTTTAATCTCATTATGAAAAATAGGGCCTCTCCGTTTTTTCAGCTGACTCACTGAATGCAGAGTAAACCCAATGTTTCTCAAGTCCAGGCACCATATCTGGGTAATTATTCATGCTGTTACACAAGTGATGTTGATAATACCATTCACGTAAACAGGTGGTCCGCTAATGAATATAATGTTCCATTAAGTGGAGGTTAATGTTCCTCACTCTGTCGTTCAAGGGTAAACAAACTTTTATCACTAAGCGCAACTTTACCTACCTTACTAGTCATTTAGAATTTTTATAAGCATATTTATTTCAAATTTCTGAGTGAAGTAAGCAAAAATTGTGTACATAATCAAAGCACAGTGAAAGAATATTGCTAGGTGTTGCCAAACTTTTTCTCCCAATTCTTTTTTGCCAAAATTTTCTTTTTCTCCAAGGTATTACAGGAAATTTTCTCATTTCCAGTTTCTAAATTAAGTTTTGGAAGCATATTCTTCTGTTTATTTCTCATTTTTTCAGGATTAAAATGGAAAGAAAATGTTGCAGAATCTTTAGTGGAAATGCACAGGAATAGACCATTAAATTGGCAGGAAAAGGCTTGTTCACTTTCATTTTTTCCTCTGTTTCATAAATAAAAGGTTTGGACAGTCTCAATGAATAAAGTCATAGAGGTAATAAAATACTCATCCTCCACGTTGGAATTCAAAGCCCAAGTTCTTACTTTTTTTCATAGAGCTAACACATATTTAAACCAGTAGATTAGAATACATGGAAAAATAACGGAATTGTCCAGAACAAAACTGAAGATCAAATTGCTAAAACCAAACAGACACAAAACCCAAACAGAAAATCCCCTCCCAATTCATTTGCTGTTGAGATTCTCTTGGCTGAACTCAGAAAATGCAATTCAGGGCTTGCATATTTTAAATCATAAAGTTCCACGGAATAGGGTGAAAATTACCTGTGGAGTTTCTGGGTCAACTGTATTCCTCACTGTGTTTCTTGACACAAAAAGGTACAGGAATCCTAACTTTCCTAATCTGAAAATTTTGTTTACAGAATTTTCTTTACCGTCTGGATAAGGTATTGTCTGGATATTGTCTGCAGCTTTTCCTTCCACAAATAAATAAAATCATACATCATTTTTTTCCCTTGGAATTATCAAGATTGCTCTAAAAAATTCTATTAACATACCACAGTCTCTCTTAAATTAGCAACTTTTAATGCTTCTTTGGTATGCATATGATAGAGTTGCCTGTTTCATGAAATGAATAGCTCCATGGAAACATCAAATCAGTGCTCAGTGATGGCCAAAATCCATGGTAAGTGCTGCTAAATTACTAGACACATAATAAAGAATAAAAGGTACTGCTAACACTATTGCCATGCATTTCTCAAACTGATCCTTGCCAACTTCCTCCTCTATACAACTTAACTGCAAAAAAGGCTATAGCAGGATTGGAAAACATATGGATATGGTCAACAATGAAAATAAAGGGTATGGGAAGCATCTGTATCAGAACAACTTGACAGTAACTCTTCAATTTAGGTTGAAGATGACTAAGGCAATGGAAAATGTACCAAAAAAAGCCTACAACATCGAAAATGCCCAGGGAGAGAGAGAGGATACATGACATTGCTTCTTTCAAAAAACCCTAAGAGCCATCAAATAAGGCTAGTTAGTAGCAGTTTCAAAATAATCAACAGAGGAGGTTCTTCACCAGATGTTGAACTACAGAATTCTCTTGCCAGGTGCTGGTGAGGACTGATTGTTTGCCTGGCTTTGAAGGGAGAAGGAATAGTGTAAGAGATAAATCCACAGAGTGGTAAATATAGAGAATTCACTTCTGTATTGGCAGGTTTCCAAGCTGTAATTCCTTCACGCTAGAAAAGTATTTGAGGCATTTATCATTATGTTTTCTATATCTGTATATGCTTTCCCCGAGTGTCTGAACTGCTGATAGGGAAGGCAGAGGTATGAGGCCATCTATGCCTGTGTAGCAGTGGCCAAAGAACTCCACTTCCTGTATAAGCACCCATGATCTCCAATCTTTCCTCATATCTGTGGGTTTTTGACAAAGTGCCAGAGTTTCAGCTAGCCCTCAGTTCAGGGCACCATGCCAAGTGTGGGGCACAGCTCCTGAATTAAGCAGCAGGAGCTGAACCTTATAGCTGCTGCTCTACAGCATGTTAAGCTGTCAGCACATAGAAGAGACAAAGGACAAGGAGGAGGCTCTCTGTAAGGAATTCTGGAAACACATTTATTATCTGAAGGGGTCACGGACCAAGAGCCCTGAGCACCTCAAGATTAAATACAGGGAGATTTCAGGTCGTGGGTACAAAATTTTACCTAATCAGGAACATACACGGGAGGAACATGAGGTGGGATTTACAATAGAACCAATAAGGATAAGGGGGAGGAGAGGACAAGTCACACAGGCCAATGGGGCATTGAGGGTTAGGGGATTTCCAGAGGGGTGGTACAATCAGGGATTGGCCAACTGGGTATTGACTTGGAAGTACCTGGAAGAATGGGCAGGGTTGCAGTGACAGGCAGGGAAGGTTCAGGAATAAGGGGTTGGGTCACAATGAGGCAGCATAGGGGAGGCTACAACTTAGGATCAAACCAACTCTGGAGGAAAATATGGGGGGGAACATAGGAACAAACCATTAACTATACAAGCATAAATTAACAAACTATTAAAACAAACACATGCCGCAACAGGTTTTCTCTGCCTTCTACCAGCCACTGCCAAGGCAAACCTTTAGCCCTGGCCAAGTTCATTACATTTTGACTTTCCCTGGATTCCGCATTTTATTAATGGATTTGTACCAGCCATGCAGTCTCTCCACACACTGAATTTATGCAGCTCCAATTCATCCTCTTGCTCTAAGTGTTGTTTAGAAGCCAACTGCCCCAAAAGACCCTGCTGTCTGTCTGTCTGTGCTGTCTGTCTGTGCTGTCTGTCAGACTTAGCAGGGCAGCTGAGCCTTAGAAGCACCTTAGTAGGATACTACAGATACTGCAGGTGCCATTGGGAAGAAAGCAAAGGCAAGGGTGAAGGGAAGGGAGGACATTTATTGTAATCATGCCCATTTTGTGTGGTCTTGCCAAGCTCAAACTGGTCTTTACTGATTGGTGAAGAGCTCTCATTAGTGCTGGTACCACTGTATATATTCCACATGCCAAGCAGAAATTCACTCAAGACTTCCATGGGGCCTGGCCAGAGTAACAACTATAGCTGATCGCCCCAGGCCAGCACCATGGGTACAAACTGGCATTCAGATTTTTGTCATTAATGTGACACAAAGACTGAAGTAATGGTCACTTCCTCCACCTGGAGTCACAGAATCATGGATTCATAGAATAATACTGGTTGGGAGTCACCTCTGCAAGTCTACTTGTCAAACACAACATTCCTCATCTTCCTGAAAAAAACCCATAAATTAAACCACACAATTTAGGCTCCAAGGTCTCATCACTCTTCTTGGCATTTCTTGCCAGCTCATGAAAGTTACTTCTGGCTTAGTGTTACGGCTTCTGTTAACACTTCTCAGGTGCACAATGCTGCCCACACATTGCATAGCTAAGCTCATATCTAATTCAGATTTGAGAATTCATTTGAATGGTACAGAAGCCAGAATTTCTGTCATAAGAAGGTTAAGAGTGGATTGCAAAATGGTTAATGCAGAGTGTGTAATGTCCACATGGAGAAAGGCTCACTTCCAAGCAGAAAAGGCTATTATATCATTTTAACACAGCAATATTTACAGCTGTGGAAGGCATAAAATATTTATTTAAATATTATTCCAATAATAGGGAGTCAAAAAGGATGCTCTCTGGTTTCTTAGTAAGAAAAATACAATCAGTGTTTTATAATATAAATTTATTTTTAAAAGCTCAGTAGATCACATCATATGTGGTCAAACTGTAGTCTTCATAAACTTCAGATTTTCTCAGACATATTTTCTGAAAGGATTTTGCACCATGTTATGTAATTTCTATCTTCTATTCCATGGTACTTTTTCATGTTTACCTTTTATGATGGTTCATCTGGTGAAATTTAAACTTTTAATTGTGTTATTTCAAATGAACCATACCAATGAGTGTTATACAATATAAGTTTTCTATACCATTGAACTAGAGTAAATAAAATAAATTTAAATATAAAACATCTAATTGATTTCTGCTTCTATGTGTATCGTGTAAGGTGATACATTACATGAAGGTAGGATGGGGAGGCAGAGTGATATTCAGATGCAACAGGTGCACTTTGGTTCCAGTACCATATGGAAACAGCACTCCTAAGTTCCTCAGACAGTACTGGGTTCCAAATTTTGTACAGTATTTAGCACTCATTGAGTGAAAGAGACTACAATTTATGGTTTAAATAGGAAGAAATAAAAAGGGGGTTATTTGACTAGTGCTGTAAACTTGCATTTACTTGCAAAGTAGAAATAGACATGATTTAATCATTCAAGAAAATAATAATAAACAAATCTTGCTCATGACTTTTGCCAGGTAGCTGGTGATTCCCTTTGTGAATGAGCATGAGAAAAGAACAGAACAAAAACATGTCCTGTGTGTGGTTGTATGGATGGGAAGGAGTTGAGTTTAAAGTTCCTGGTTCATTCCAAAGGACTGAAATGTAAGTCTGAATGGCTGAGTATAAAGAAAAAGTGACGCTATTATCAGCACAATTGGTATGTTTTCTTCATGAATGGGAAGTACCTTAGCAAGGTTTCCTTTTGTCTTACAGACCAGAAATTTTCTGTTTTCTGTTGATTCTTTTTTCCAGGAGAAATGATCTACACTATCAAGGCACTGTTTGATATCTTACCTGCTATGGATATTTTATTGTATTTAGTCTCAACTCAGCACCTGCAGATCTGAAAATTCTCTTGGACGTCAGACTTAACCAGCAACCAGATAAGGGCCACAATGTACAAATTTTTTTTTTTTAAATTGAAATTATTTTGAGCAAAGCCTATCATAAAACGAAATTTTATTATACATTGAACTAAAATTACTGGATGCTGATTTATGTCCACTTATCTGTACAATTATCTATACACTTTGGCAAAAGAAGTCAACCAGACTGGCTGTTAGATACCAATTTGAATTTGTAATTTATTAATCCTGTTCAACCAGCTCAATCCAATATATACCATTCATTTTATAAGTTTCCTGCCACTTGCTCCCCTCTTATCCATTTTTAGCTTCTGTATCAGACTGCCAGGACTTTTCCATGGAGAAAATTATCTTCAGGTTAAATTGGTTGTAAACTTCCATGTTGATGAAAACATTAATGACATTTATCAGAAGACATTACAACCTGAGTTACTAAGTTTCATAAACAGTAATTTTTATGATTCTTTTACCTTCTTTTTTTAGTACTGCATGGCTTCAGGATAAGAAATACCCTAGAATTCTTTTTTTTTGTGTGTCGCAGAAATGAGGGTATCTCACAGCCTGTCTACTCAGGTGTGAAGTATGAAAGTAGTTTATAAAAAGGGCAGTTATTTCACAGAAAAAGCATGGGGTATTTAGATATGCTTTTAACTGAACAGTTTTACATTCTTCGTTTTGCATTCACTTGCCACATTTGTAGTGCCAAGAGATGGTCTGAAAGCTCACTTTAGCTAAGCACGTGTTGGTTCCACGTTTGTTATTTTAGATGTACCATTTTCCTTTTTTTTTTTTTTTTGTTATTAAGTTATATTGCTTCTTTTCCATTTTTACACACTTCTACGACAAATAACATTGATGGGAAATAGCTTGAACGCCTATGGATCTGTATGTGAGAAGGGTAGCAGAATCCAGCATCCTGGACATGCTTAAGGGTGGAGTTACCATTCAGTAGAACTTGACAGGGTTCAGGGAGGGTCTAGAAGGAAACTTAAAAGATTCAACAAGTCCTGTACTTAGGGAGAAGAAACCTGTGCTTGCAACAGCACAGGCTGGTGATGTTCTGGGTGGGGGAACAGCTTTGCTGGAATGGGAGACTTGGTAGCAGCAAGCTGAACATGAGCCAGCAGTGTGCTCTGTCAGCCAAACAGGTCAACTCTACCAAGGAGTGCATAAATAGTATTGTAGCTGTCATATTGAGGAAAATTGCTGTTCCTTGCTGCTCAGTCTTCGTCAGACTGCAACTCAAAATCTGCACTCAGCCTTGGGCCCCACTTATGCTTGACAAACTCGACAAGCTGGAACACTGTGCAGAGGCCACCTGATCAGTCAAGGGACTTGAGCATCTGCTCTGGAAGGAGAGACTGAGGGAACAGAGCCCGTCAGCCTGGAGAAAAGAAGGCTTGGGGTGGGACACATGCCCTATACCAGCCTTCTAAAATCTGGAAAGATGTCATCAAAAAAATGGAAGATGGAAGAAGGCTTTCCGCCTGTGTGTGCCAGTGGGTTGAGACAAGGTGTGTAAGTTGAAAGAACAGAGATTCAGACTGGACAGAAGGAGATATTTTTCCAGCATGAAGACAGTCAAGCAGTGGAACAAGTTGCCTAGAAAGGTTATACAGTCTTCATTCTTAGATATTTTCAAGGTCAGTCTGGGAAAGGTCTTAGACAACCTGGTCTGACCACACAATGATGCTTTTTCAAATAATAGGTAAGACTGGATCACCTGAGATGATTCTTGACCAGAATTTTTTGATCATCTCATGATCAACCTAGAAACCTTACTGAATTTGCAGAAGTGCAAATAAGTATTTTTTCCAATATTAGCACTGTTCTAAATATGGCTATTAACACTATGCAAATGAGTAATTTCCTTTTGCACAAAATTTTTCCCTATATAATTAGCTTCAGAAACTTTGTAACTCTTGGTCTATATAAAACAAACTATATTCACTACTTTCTCCATGTCCATTTAGTAACAGCACTATAAAAGCTATGATAATTAATTCCTGTGAATATATTTTTACAAACTACTGTAGCTTCTGTTCTCCAAGAATGGTCCACAATTTTTAATTATATTTGGCAGAGAAGGAAAATTGGTTTTGTGTTTACAGGTATTCTGGAGGAAATAAAATTCAGTTCAACATCTAATGCTTAATGATGGAACAGCAAAGTTGGTTCTTGGGATTTTTGTGCTTGTTTGTTTGATTAGGTTTTTAGGTTTTTGGGGGTTTTTTTGAGAGGATTTTAACACATATATATCTCTCTCTAAAAACATTTCCTACCAAGATCCTATAACTACACTGGGAGAAGAAGGCAAAACTTGCAGTCTCATACTAGGCAATTCTACTTGAAATGTCAAACTTGAGTGTTCATTAATTAACTACATGCACTAAAGAGAAAATATTACAAGCATATTAGTTATGATATTCATTTATAAGTCTGTACACACAGATGTCAGTACTTATTCCAGAAATGTTACTTTATAGAAGGTGGATCAGGTTCATTGAAAGAAATGGGTAGCACCATTCTCCCCCAGAATAAAATGTAGGCCATTAAAACATCTTTTAGGGACATTGCAGAGGTAGAAGGATGTCATTAGAATAAATAATGAAACTGGAAGACGGGTCTTCTAGTGAATGCTTTGATTCTTGACCTGACAGCAGATACCAGCTCTTCCATTTGCGCTGCTTTTTTGCTCCACTTATTATTTTTCTTACTAGATGTCTCAGACTTTTTAAATTCCATCCCAAGTAATTTATCTCTGGAACTTATTTTAACCATTATTTCTAAGCACCAAGGCAATCCCAACATAGAAAAAGAAAATAAAAATGTACAAATAAACCCAAGCTAATTTCTAAAGCCTGAGTTCAGGAAAACTAACTTGAAACAAAGGAGATTGGACAAAAATACCCAAGTTTCTAAGGCAGATCTTTGATTTGCCAATATAACTTTGTTCACCTTTATTCTAAAACACAAATACATTTCAGTAAAATCCCATATTTTAATACCTTCCATTAAAATCCTAGGTTTTTTACAGTATATTACCTCATACTCAAATCTTTGTTTCTCTTTGAGAGCAATAGAAAGTCTGCACAAGATGATCAAGCAATGACACATTTGTAACAGCTGTAACTAGCAAGTGAGGGATCACAGTCTCTCAGAACAGTTAGAAATATAAGCACATGGTGGGTTAACTCCCACCAGCAACTAAGCCACCATCCTGTTGCTTGCTCACACTGCACCAGTGGGATCAGGGAGAAAATCTTAAGGGCAAAAGCAAGAAAAAACTTGTGAGTTTAAATAAAGACAGTTTAGTAAGTGAAGTAAAAAGAAGAAAACAAGTGTTACACAGGCAATCACTCAGCATCTCAGCAGTATCACATCAATGTTCAGTCACACTCTGATCAGTGGATAGTTCAGAAAAACTCTCACACACAAAAAGTTTGAGCAAAATGTTTTGTGTTGAATATGGTCAGTCAGGATCAGCTGTGCTGCCTGTGTCCCCTCCCAAGCTCTTCCCTACCCTAGCATCCCAGTCTACTCACAGTCTAAGAAACAGAGGAAGCCTCGATGCTGTGCCAGCATTGCTCAGAGCCTTCAAACGTCCAATGAACTCCAACAGTTCTGAAGAGGCCGACACATGTGACTAGCTATTTTAATGAAAAATCTTCCAGAATGTTCCAGAATAGGGATGATTTGTGTGAAGAAACTGTCCAGACAGAAATAATTTCAATCATGCTGAAACAGAGCAAAGATTTTAAGAAAGAAAGAAAGAAAGATAAAAGTTTAACACATAAACATTTTCAGAAACTCTATGCAAAATACTTGCCATAATACACAAAGGAAAGTAAAACAATCTATACTTAAATCAGTTTCAGAGTTCATTCCTTAAAGCAGATGGAAACTATGGATTTTACATAAATAAAAATCCACCCTCAGTACATGAGCAATAACTGTGAGTATTCACTGGAGAATTACTTGTACAGATGGATAACATTCAAAAATTAAAACTAACTAATGAAGTACTGATAACTTGATATCAAATAGCAAGAAAAAGATGGGAAGGGGGAAGCAGTTATTTGTTCTTTGAAAAACTGTATCATTCTGTCTTGGTTCTAGAAGACAGGTGTCTGCTAGGGAGAGCAGGAGCCTCCCTTGGGGTGAAAGAATGTAGACCCCCTCCCTCCGAATTATTATAAATTTGAAATCAAGGGGCTTTCAGGCAGAGATCTGGGGATAGGAATAACAGTTCTTTACTAGTATAACCAGGCAAACAAACAAACAATAACTACAGCAATAACAAGAACACAGAACCAGGGACCCCGGGACAGCTCTCTCAGCTGAGATGGGGTGGAGGAGAGGTTTAGTTTTTCACAAACCCCTCGGGCAGTCAGTCCCGGTGCTCCTGCAGGGCTCCGGGGAACAGTCGGCTGGAACAGCAGGGATGAGCTGAGATCCTGGGCCGGTGGATGAGGTGTATCAGCAGGGATGAGCTGAGATCCTGGGCCGGTGGATGAGGTGTATCAGCAGGGATGAGCTGAGATCCTGGGCCGGTGGATGAGGTGTATCAGCAGCTCCGCGGCGGTGCCTGGCACTGCCACACGTTCCAGCAGGACAGGGGGTGCGAGGCCACCAACCAAGAGGGGAGAAGGAGAAGAAGCAACTGCTCCGTCTGGGTGATGGCGAAAATCCCTTCTCTCCACCGCAGCCGCTCCGCGACCCAGCACACGAACGTCCTTCCCCGAAGCCGGAGAAAAACCAGCTAAAAAACTGTCCCCACCCTCCTTTTCTGCCCCCTTTCCCCCCCCTGGGCCCGGCTACTCTTTGTCCGTTGTCAATCACCCCTAAGTACCGGTAGTTAGGTTGCCCCAGCACATAATGGGTAAAAATTCCCCGGGCAGGCCAGAACGACAAAACAAACAAAAACAAAAAAAAAGGACACCTAACCCTCAACACTATCCACCCCGAATTTTTTCCCATACCAAAATGTTACATTAAATATTAAACCTTTAAATTTTACACAAACACACACTACTTTAACTATATACATATGTACATGCAGATACAGATACAAGCACAGTGTCATGGGTAGTTCACCCTAAAACCAGGTCCCCTTGGGGTATGCACCGGGTCTCTCCATCTTTTTGCATCACCCACCAAGTGCAACCCGGTCCCTGAGCAAAGACAACCCCACGGATTGGACTGTCTTTGCTGGAGGCAGAATTAACCCAAACAGTTTTTCCCAGCATACCTCTCATATGTACCACTGGAACCTTATCTCCATCTGTCGTTCTAAAGGGCTCAGATTGGGCAGGGCCTGCTCGGTTAGTGGAACCTCAGGTGTTCACCAACCATGTGGCTTTTGCTAAATTAATCTCCCAGTTCTTGAAAGTTCCCCCACCCAGTGCCTTCAAGCTGGTTTTAAGCAAGCCATTGCACCGTTCAACTTTCCCTGCAGCAGGTGCATGGTAGGGGATATGATACACCCACTCAATGCCATGTTCCCTCGCCCAGCTGTTTATAAGGTTATTCTTGAAATGAGTCCCATTGTCTGACTCGATCCTCTCAGGGGTACCATGCCTCCAAAGGACCTGCTTTTCAAGTCCCAGGATGGTGTTCCGGGCAGTGGCATGAGGCACAGGGTAGGTTTCCAACCATCCAGTGGTGGCTTCTACCATTGTGAGCACGTAGTGCTTGCCTTGGCGGGTTTGGGGCAGTGTGATGTAGTCAATCTGCCAGGCTTCCCCATACCTATATTTGGACCACCGCCCACCGTACCATAGCGGCTTCAACCGCTTGGCCTGCTTGATCGTGGCACACGTCTCACAGTCATGGATAACCTGGGAAATACTGTCCATGGTTAAATCCACCCCTCGGTCTCGTGCCCACTTATAGGTGGCATCTCTACCCTGATGGCCTGAGGCATCATGAGCCCATCGAGCTAGGAACAACTCTCCCTTGTGTTGCCAATCTAAGTCTGTCTTTGACACCTCTATCTTTGCAGCCTGATCCACCTGCTCATTGTTTCGGTGCTCTTCATTGGCCCTACTCTTGGGGACATGGGCATCTACATGACGGACCCTCACAGACAGTTTCTCTACCCTGGTAGCGATGTCTTTCCACTCATCAGCAGCCCAGATTGGCTTTCCTCTGCGTTGCCAGTTGGCCCTTTTCCACCTTTCCAGCCATCCCCACAGAGCATTGGCCACCATCCATGAATCAGTGTAGAGGTAGAGCTTTGGCCACTTCTCTCTTTCAGCAATGTCCAGGGCCAGTTGAACAGCTTTGAGTTCAGCAAGTTGGCTTGATCCACCTTCTCCTTCAGTGGCCTCTGCGACCTGTCGTGTGGGGCTCCATACGGCTGCTTTCCACTTCCGGTTCATCCCTACAATGCGACAGGAACCATCAGTGAACAGAGCGTAGCATGTTTCTCCTGCTGGCAGTTGGTTGTACGGTGGAGCTTCTTCAGCCCGTGTCACTTGTTCCTGCTCCTCTTCATCAGTGAGACCAAAGTTTTCACCTTCTGGCCAGTTTGTAATTATCTCCAAAATCCCAGGGCGATTTGGGTTTCCAATACGGGCGCGCTGCGTGATGAGGGCAATCCACTTGCTCCACGTAGCATCGGTGGCATGGTGGGTAGCAGGAACCTTTCCTTTAAACATCCACCCCAGCACTGGCAGTCGGGGTGCCAGGAGGAGTTGTGCTTCTGTGCCAATCACTTCTGAGGCGGCTTGAACTCCTTCATAGGCAGCTAAGATTTCCTTCTCTGTGGGAGTGTAGTTGGCTTCGGACCCTCTGTAGCTTCGGGTCCAGAATCCCAGCGGTCGGCCTCGAGTCTCCCCAGGCACTTTCTGCCAAAGGCTCCAGGACAAGCCATTGTTCCCAGCTGCAGAGTAGAGCACGTTCTTCACGTCTGGTCCTGTTCTGACTGGGCCAAGAGCTACTGCATGGGCGATCTCCTGTTTGATCTGAGCAAAGGCTTGTTGTTGTTCAGGGCCCCAGTGGAAATCATTCTTTTTTCGGGTAACCAGGTAGAGAGGGCTCACGATCTGGCTGTACTCAGGAATGTGCATCCTCCAAAAACCTATGGCACCTAGGAAAGCTTGCGTTTCCTTCTTGCTGGTGGGTGGAGACATTGCAGTGATCTTATTGATGACCTCAGCGGGAATCTGACGCCGTCCATCTTGCCATTTTACTCCCAGGAACTGGATCTCTCGAGCAGGTCCTTTGACTTTGTTCTTCTTGATGGCAAAGCCGGCTTCTAGCAGAATCTGGATGATCTTTTCCCCTTTCTCAAATACTTCCACTGCTGTGTTCCCCCACACAATGATGTCATCAATGTACTGCAGATGTTCTGGAGCCTCACCCTTTTCCAGGGCAGCTTGGATCAGTCCATGGCAGATGGTGGGGCTGTGCTTCCACCCCTGGGGCAGTCGGTTCCAGGTGTACTGCACTCCCCTCCACGTGAAGGCAAACTGAGGCCTGCATTCTGCTGCCAGGGGAATGGAGAAAAATGCATTAGCAATGTCAATAGTGGCGTACCACTTCGCTGCCTTGGACTCCAGCTCGTACTGGAGCTCCAGCATGTCCGGCACGGCAGCGCTCAGAGGTGGAGTCACTTCATTCAATGCACGATAGTCCACAGTCAATCTCCATTCTCTGTCAGACTTGCGCACAGGCCAGATGGGGCTGTTGAAGGGTGAGTGGGTTTTGCTGACCACCCCTTGGCTCTCCAACTCTCGGATCATCTTGTGGATGGGGATCACAGCATCTCGATTTGTCCTATACTGCCAGCGGTGCACTGTCGAGGTGGCAATTGGTACTCGCTGTTCTTCCACTTTCAGGAGTCCTACTGCAGATGGGTTCTCTGATAGTCCAGGCAAGGTGTTCAATTGCTTAATGTCCTCTGCCTCCACAGCAGCTATTCCAAAAGCCCACCTGAGTCCCTTTGGGTCTTTGTAATAGCCATTTCGAAGGAAGTCCACGCCCAGAATACACGGGGCCTCTGGGCCAGTCACAATGGGATGTTTCTGCCACTCCTTCCCAGTCAGGCTCACCTCGGCTTCCAACAGAGTCAACTGCTGCGATCCCCCCGTCACCCCAGCAATGGAAACAGGTTCTGCCCCCACATGTCCTGATGGCATTAGGGTACACTGTGCACCAGTATCAACTAAAGCTTCGTATTTTTGTGGCTCTGATGTGCCAGGCCATCGGATCCACACCGTCCAAAAGACCCGGTTTTCCCGTGCCTCTTCCTGGCTAGAGGCAGGGCCCCTCTAGCACTGGTCATCCTCTCCTCCCTGGGCATACATGCTAGAGGTTCCTTCAAGGGGATCATCCTCTTTCCTGTAATATCTGGCAGTTTGGTCACGGGAGGTTGAGGCTACCTTCACTTTAGTGGAACCTTTCTGGTTACTGGTTCCCTGCCTGAGTTGACGCACTCGTGCTGCCAGGGCAGAAGTGGGTTTCCCATCCCACTTTCCCATGTCTTCCCCATGGTCACGTAGAAAGAACCACAGCTCAGTTCGTGAGGTGTACCCTCTCTCTCTAGCTGGGGGACGCTGGGCTTGGAGTTTTGGGCTTGTGACCCGCACTGGTGCCATATGGGAACTGCTCTTCCTCATCTCTTCCCTCATTTCCCTCATCTCCTCTTTGAGTTCCTTAATCACAGCGGAAATCTTAGCCTGCTGCGGGCCATGGACCATACTGTCGTAATTTCTAAGCCTGGTGGCAACAGAACCCACCGTCTCTCGGCTGTTATCAGCGTTAATCAGTGCAATATAGGTGGTGTAGTCACGTGGCCCTAGATTTGCCAGACTCCACAACATCTGCCCAGTGCACCTGACTTTGTCGGGGTCATTATCATGCTGTCCACCCCTCCCAAAAAGGACCTCTAATATCGCCACTTCTCTCAGTTGTTGGATCCCTTCCTCAATGGTTTTCCATTCCCTTCTATGATAGTGCTCTTCCATTCTCTCTCTGTGGACAAACCTCTCTCTTACACTCGTCAAAAGCCGCTCCCAGAGGGAAAGGGGCCCTTGCTCCCTGACGAATACCTGATTCACACCTGAGTCCTGGGTCAAGGGTCCCACATTCCTTGCCTCACCACCATCCAGCTGCACGCCTGTACCCATAAGGTCCCAGACCCGAAGTAACCAGGTTGTATAAGGCTCACGCCCCCGCCTCACAATGTCTTTTTGTAACTTACGGAGACTGTCATATGTCAGAGACTCAGTAATGATTTCAACTTCTGGCTCCCCTGTGGGTTGTGAGGGCCCTCCTTTCTTATCCTTATCAACAGGGTGCTGTGATTTCATCTTAGACTTCCTGGTTTCCACAGGGGCAACAGCTGCTGGCTGTGACTGCCCTTGTGGTTCAGCTGGAACCTGGACGGTTGTAACGTCTGTGGGTTCCACTGCTGCACCATCAGACTCTCCCTCTTCGAGGCAGGGGGAGGGTTTCTCAGCAGCTGAGGAAATGCACTCTATCTTCTGGCTCATCTCACGTATCTCCTTCACCAGAACCCCCACCCACTCTGGGTGGTTCATTTCTGAGGTGGGCTGTGGGGCAGGGGCAGGCTCTAGAGCAGCACCCCCTGTCTCTGGGGCTGTGCCAGGCTCTAGAGCAGCACACCCTGTCTCTGGGGCTGTGCCAGGCTCTAGAGCAGCACCCCCTGTCTCTGGGGCTGTGCCAGGCTCTAGAGCAGCACCCCCTGTCTCTGGGGCTGTGCCACGCTCTAGAGCAGCACCCCCTGTCTCCGGGGCTGTGCCAGGCTCTGGGGCAGCACCCCCTGTCTCTTTCCCTTTGTCTCTGAAGGCTAAGTAGAACAGGCCTATCAGTACTGCCAGCCACTGTAAGATGTCATTAGCATTCAGAGAAGATTTTAACCCTTCGAAAACTGGCGGGGTAGGCCCAAGGAACTGGGTGAAAGGTTGGGAGAAAATTTCCCCAGCTGTCTTTTTCTCCCAGTAGGTACCATTATTATAGTAACCCAAAAACCATCCAGTTAGTGTGTGACAGCTCTGAATCCATGAGCCCGCCGTCCAGAGGACGTTAAACATCCATGAATTCCTCACCTTATCAACCCACAAAACAAGCTGGATAATAGCCACAGTAGCCTTAGTTATAGGACCCATATTTAAGTAAGGTACAGCAAATGGGAGAAATATAGCTGTGACCACATGCCCCGCGAACCTGGGTAAGCTCAACAACATGGTTCTACCTAACAAGGTTTCTAAATCCAGCACACAAAAGTTAGGTTATTTAAGAACTGTTATTCCTTTTTTGCCCTTTTCCTCTCGAGCCCCACGTTGGGCGCCAAAATCTGTCTTGGTTCTAGAAGACAGGTGTCTGCTAGGGAGAGCAGGAGCCTCCCTTGGGGTGAAAGAATGTAGACCCCCTCCCTCCAAATTATTATAAATTTGAAATCAAGGGGCTTTCAGGCAGAGATCTGGGGATAGGAATAACAGTTCTTTACTAGTATAACCAGGCAAACAAACAAACAATAACTACAGCAATAACAAGAACACAGAACCAGGGACCCCGGGACAGCTCTCTCAGCTGAGATGGGGTGGAGGAGAGGTTTAGTTTTTCACAAACCCCTCGGGCAGTCAGTCCCGGTGCTCCTGCAGGGCTCCGGGGAACAGTCGGCTGGAACAGCAGGGATGAGCTGAGATCCTGGGCCGGTGGATGAGGTGTATCAGCAGGGATGAGCTGAGATCCTGGGCCGGTGGATGAGGTGTATCAGCAGGGATGAGCTGAGATCCTGGGCCGGTGGATGAGGTGTATCAGCAGCTCCGCGGCGGTGCCTGGCACTGCCACACGTTCCAGCAGGACAGGGGGTGCGAGGCCACCAACCAAGAGGGGAGAAGGAGAAGAAGCAACTGCTCCGTCTGGGTGATGGCGAAAATCCCTTCTCTCCACCGCAGCCGCTCCGCGACCCAGCACACGAACGTCCTTCCCCGAAGCCGGAGAAAAACCAGCTAAAAAACTGTCCCCACCCTCCTTTTCTGCCCCCTTTCCCCCCCCTGGGCCCGGCTACTCTTTGTCCGTTGTCAATCACCCCTAAGTACCGGTAGTTAGGTTGCCCCAGCACATAATGGGTAAAAATTCCCCGGGCAGGCCAGAACGACAAAACAAACAAAAACAAAAAAAAAGGACACCTAACCCTCAACACATTCTAAGCTCTGTATATTTTTTTATAATTTTTCTGTCATTCTATATGTGATGATGATGGTAGAGATGTAGTGCCTGTGTCCCTCCTATAGCTTACAACCCCTATATTCACAAACAATGGAATTCTAGGACAGGTTTTTTAACACTGTTCTCCTGTTCAGCAGAATACTTCAGAATCCTGCATGTGAGGTGACATGACACAAACAACATCAAAAGTGAACCCATCAACAAAAGGAATCAGCCATTACTTGATAATCACTAAGCAGTGCTATTCAATTCTCAAGTGGCCGTAATGCACACTCCCTTGCTGTAGATAAATAAAAGCAATCATAATTTCCCTGAGCAAAATAGCTGGTTATCTGGAAGTGCCTGCCTAGAGCTCTCAAAAAGAAGGAAATGTTCCTTCTTTTGTGCATTATGTGTTTTGAACAAAGTTTTGAGGCTTCAAATACACCAAAAGTCCAGGTGACTAAATTGCTACCTCAAAACCCAGTCTTCCTTTATCACGTCTCCAACTGGATATGGAAGTCTGTTTTGAATAGAATTTTCCAGAATTCCAGACTTGCAATGGGATTGCAATCACGTATCACATAATGTTGAATGTACCATCTAGAACTTGGCTATCATTTCAGGAGTTACTCTTTAATTACACACCTTTTATGATCGTGTGAAAACCTACATTCACTTTCCTGGTAAATTTTAAAAGGTTTAATGTAAGAGCCTGAGACGAGAGATGTGGGACACCATGTGGCTCTTCAAAATGCTGTTTACTGTATAGATGATTTTACAACATTCATGGTGACACAGTCACTGGAGCCTTGGCTAGCTCTTGGCACACACCAACACTGTGCTAGGTTTGCAGAGCAGGCTCAGAGATTCAATTCCTGAGGCTGAACCTTGAGAGCCGCTTGCTCTGCTGGATCAGATTATCAGGGATCAGGCGAAGGAAGAGGAGGAGGCTCTTTGTATGAGGTTCCAGCAAGGTGCAGTTTATTAAAGCTGAAGGGGTCAGGGATAAAGAGCCCCTCGCCCCTCTGTGCTGGGGATTAAATACAGGGAGGTTTCAAGGGGTGGGTACAAACTCTTAACCAATCAAGGACAACCAGGGGAGGAGCATGAGGCAGGGTTTACAGCATGGGAACCAGTGAGGATAAGGGGGAGGAGAGGACAGGTCACATGGGAAGGTGGGGCCTCAAGATTTAGGGGATTTGCAAAGGGGTGGGATTGGCCCAGCTGGGAATTGACAGGGAAGAGTTGAGAACAAGGGGCAGGGCTCACAATGATTGATAGGGAAGGCACTGGAACAAGGGGTTGGGTTAAAATGATGGGCAGTGTCATCTATAAAACCCTTTGATGGGCTTTTGCATGTAGGATTGTTTGTTGTTGTTTAGAAGCTGGTCATTGTGGAATTGTACTGGTTGTTTTTTGTGTGTTCCAATTGAATGCTTGATTGTCATAAGCATTATCCCTATTTTTGTGGTCCCTTACTCATTTATTTGTTGCTATTGATCCATTATTTGTAAGTTTAATAATCCCTTTTAAGTTTGTCACTTTTGAGGGCTTCAAAGCAAATCCCCTCGCCAGCAGCATGCAGCATCTTACAAAGAATTTTTAGCCTGCTCCAGAGGACTTGTAGCTTGATGCCACGGCAACACTGCATACCAGTGAAGAACTTTTCCCCCAAAAACCTCAGTTACCCCAATGACAGCAGACTGTTGAAGGAGAACGCTTTACCAGCACCAGTCAACAGAAACTGTAGGGGTGGGACTGCCAGCAACAAGATGAGGGGACAGAGATTATAAAAGGAGCTACGAGACTATAAGAACTGCCGTTAACTGTGGATTTGCTGCAGCAGAGGACCCGACACTGCAGACTATGGTCTACATCTCTTTCAGAGATTTTTTTTTTATATATATAAATTTGAGTGCAGATTTGCTGCATTCACTGCAGTGCCGCTGAGTTCTTGCATTGGGACCAAAATGCTAGTTCGGCCAGAGGATTCTTCAATCCTCAGACCCGGGACTTTTTTTTATTTCCTTTCTTTTTACTCCCTCACCCATTATCCCTTCCTCCCCTTTGTTTTTTTCCCTTAATAAACACCATAGTTTATTTGAACCCTGAAGTTGTGTCTTTTTCCTCACAGGCAGCATAGGGGAGGATACAATTTAGGGGCTCACCAATTCTGGGGAAACATGGGGGGTACATAGGAACAAACCATTAACTATACAATTGTAAATTAACAAACCATTAAAATAAACACACGCCGCAACATCATGGGTTGTGGGTAAGAGAGCCACACCTAAAGCTGCCAGCTCTATAGGCAAACCTGAAGCCCCTTTAGTTCTGATTACAATGCATTATATATTTTTCTTTGCTGAGCATATTAATACATGATAACCAATCAGCATCATACACGATACCTTTACTATTACCTATAGCCTATGATAACTACCATCATAACCGTATTATGGTCATTACTATCCAACCACATGAGTTAGTATGTTACAGTTTAAGCTAAAAGTTGTTTTTCTGTTTTCTTGCAGTGGAAAATTCTTAGATCTTTTTTTTACTTGCTACGTCGGCATGTTTCTTTGCCTATGGTATCTTCTGCTTTTCCTAAGACCTATTTCTGCTTGGTAAAAACATCTTTTTTGTTTGTGGTCAACATATCCTTTGCTCTAGCCATAAAACCTCCTTCCAGCTCAACCTTTGCTTTCTTAGTTGTTCAGTAATGACTGGCTCAGCAATTCTTTAGACATCTATTATTCTTCTACATCAAAACTTGCTTCCATCTCTATTCTGCTTTCAGGTTCTCCATGCAGAGAGCTTTCTGCCAAGCATACGTATCTGAAACTTTCTTGCCAAACTTTCATCTTTCCCAACAGTTTAATAAAATAAAAAGACAAAAGGAAACAAGGCAATAAAGCAAAGGGTTAAAACAGCTGGGTGCTTGGCACTCTGCCAAGAACACACCTGGTGTTTTGGAAACACCCTTTATATACTATTTCCATTGCATCAACTTGATATATATTCATAGGCTTTATGCATATTCAAACTTTTCTATTGACTAGTTTACATTTTCCAGGAACTGTTTAGCATGGCCACTCCTTGGATCTGCCTTCTAAGGGCATGTGTGTTTCTTGGCTTGGGATTTTAATCCTCTTCTTATCATCATTTAATTTGGGCTTTGGCTCCTTCTTTCCGCAGGTGGTGAGTTTTGATAGCAGCCATGTCCCCATCATCTGTTCACTGGATGTAATCCTAACTGGGCAGGCAGTTCAAATATACTAAATTGACTATTACCAATTATGCCTAAATTTTTGCTAATAGGAAGAGAAGAAAAAACTACATTCACACAGCAAAGCCATTTTAACATTATACATATAACATTCATCTTAATACTTGCAAAAAGCCAATATTATAATATGTATTTATAACAAAAGGCTTCAAGGGTTCTTTCTTCAATTACAGAAGTATAATGTCATCACAATTAGCATAATTAAGCATTTGAATTGAATGCTTGGTCTCAGTTCCTGATTTCAACAGGTATAATGTCCAAATAAGCTCCTCTGAGTGTCAGCTTTGTTATTGACAGCCATAAAAAGTGACTGAGGCACACATGAAACCAGAATGACAAAATACCACATCAGCTTTTCCATGATGATGCATTCTGTGTTTAGGAACTCTTTGTCTGTCAAGAAACAGTGACATTATTTGTTACACATATACATTTGTTATACAGAAGCACAGAACAATTTCTCTGGTTGTGCTATGTGTGAGTCAGTAACTGCACTAATTATATCATACCTTTATCAATAAAGATTCTTGTCATTTCAGTGCATATGATGCCCATATGCAAATACTATCCACAACCATCTCAAAATGTTTGGTCCACGCTTACTGCCCTCTAAGCATTCCTTGTCTGGAACTGCAGCTGTCAGCTCCATCATTCCTAGATGGGGGATAGTTCGAAGTTAGCCACTGACCTTGTAAGGCCATTCAGTTCAAACTACATTAGCATTAAAAGGGTAGGAAGGGGAAGAGTAGGAAGGTTAGATGTCTTTCCTTTTGTTCCTTCTCACCTATAGAATTTTTACCCATTAGTTGTGGGGAAACCTGATTGCTGGTACTTATTGGGTACTTGAGAAACACAAAGAGATCAGCTGGGCCCAGGGGGGAAGGGGGGGCAGGAAAAAGTGAGGGTGGGGGCAGCTGGGGGCTAGCTGTTTTTTTCTTGGGGCTTCAGAGCAGGACACACTCAGAGCTGCAGTTACTGGGAGAAGCGAGTTAGCTGTGACCCAGGCAGAGCTTCTTCTTTTTCTTCTGTTCTTCGTCTGTGGACCCCTGCATCCTCCCTGTCCCACCAGGACTTGCTGCGGTGCCAGTCACCACCTCAGAGCTTGATACGCCTCATCCGCCAGCCCAGGATTTCTACACATTTCTGCCATTACAGCTGGGTGTTTCTGCGTAGTCTGGCAGCAGCACCAGCATCCAGTGCCCACAGGGGGTTTGTGAAGCAAAGCCTCTCCTCCGTCCCTTCCTGTCTCAGCTGAGAAGGCTGTCACAGGGTTCCTGGTTCTGTTTTGTTGTTAATGCCATAGTTATTGTTGTTTGTTTCCCTTGTTATACATACTAATAAAGAACTGTTTTTCCTATCCCCATATCTTTGCCTGAGAGGCCCTTGAGTTCAAAACTGTAGTAATTTGGAGGAAGGGGGTTTACATTTTTCATTCCAAGGGAGGGTCCTTCCCTCCCTAGCAGACACCTGTCTTCTAAACCAAGATAAGGGGTTGAAAGGGTTTATTTCAAGTAATTGCACAATGCCACACCTGAAGAAATTAAAGGAAAAAAAGTTAAATTTTCTTATGCAAAATGGTGCCTGTCCTACCACTCCTTACTGCCTTCTTACTTATTTCATTCTTGGATGTAAAATCTAATGCTAATGTAACCACCTCAAGTACTAAATTGGGTTCTGAGAAAATTATGTGATTCTCCTGTGAGTGAAATTAAGTCATATCACTTTCTAAAAATAAAGATTCACAATGGGGTTACTTCTTTCCAAAATTCAGGGGGAAAAAATCATGTTTGCAGATAATTTTAAATTGCTGTTCAGTTTCAAAGCAGTCTGTTTCATCAGAGCTAAAAAAATGCTAAATCTAAAACCACCTTCGCACCCAAATTTCTCTAAAAGCCTAAACAGCTTTTAGACAAGAAGAAAAGCCTTGGGATGATGTAATTGCTGTGTTTTTCTACCCAAATGAGTGCTAAAGAGACAACAGAGTCAGACTTTTCTTAGAGATGCATGAAGTAGAGACAATACTCAGGAGAAGATAAATTCCAAGCAGACAGAAGGAAAAATTCAACTCCACAAGAGTGTCTGAGCACAGTCACAGGCTGCCCAGAGAGAAAGGGCAATCTCCATCCTAAGGATTTTTCAAAACATACCTAAATAAATTCCTGAGCAAGACCTAGCTTTGAAGTCCATCCTGCCTGAAGCTAGAACTAGAGTCCAGTTTTATTTGTTTACTGTGGGGTTCATTTACTGTGGGATTTTGGCCAGAAAAATGTTCACACTGTTATAAATGCAATAGCAAAATAAGGTTAATATAAAAAGCAATTTATTATAAAACAATTTCAATCATAAGCAATGAGAGAAAAAAACCCACAATAAAATAAATCAGCGCAGCGCTGGGTGGACAGGGGTCTGCACCCAGAGGTACAGATTTTCCCAAATCCACGAAGGAGGGGTTGCAGTCCGGGGTTTTTATAAGGATTTTCGTATCCTGAGGCAAAACCCGGAGTGGGCACAGTCCAACAAAGAGTCTAGATGTGCGGTTGAATAGATTTCCCGGATCCGTCAGCTGAGTCAATAGTCAACTGGGCAGAGTCCTTTCACATGTGAATGGTTCTGGGTGCCTTCTGATTGCATCTTTTGGTTGGACTCCAGGGGTGGAGTATCCAGGTCGGGTGCGAAGCAGATGGATATCTCAGCCGGGCTACTCTCATTGTCTGGCTTGATTGCCTGTGTCCTGCTCTTTATCTCAGGCTGATAAGCGTCGCCTGTGGATCATTACCGCCTGACTCGGGAAGGAATCTTTAGATCATACTACATTTTATATCTTTACATTATTATAAATATAACATATATTTCTTTATTCTCCTTCACGAATTTTTATCCAATGCCACATTTATCACAATACCAATACCTTAAACTTTAAGTAGGGAAGAAAAATAGCTGTATTTCCAGCAAAACCAGGGGAAAACACAAGGTGCTTTTGGGGATGTTATAGATACATAGTATAATATTGGCTTTTCACACAAATTAAGATGAATGTTATATGTATAATGTTAAAATGGCTTTGCTGTAATAGTCAATATAGTATGTTTGAACTGTCTGCTTAGTTAGGATAACATTCAATGAACAGATGATGGGGGCCTTACTAATTATCAACACTCACCGTCTGTGGAAAGAGCGAGCCAAGGCCCAAATTAAAAGGTGATAAGAAGAGAATTAAAACCACAAGCCAAGAAACATACATGCTCTAAAAAGATGGGCCCAAGGAGTGGCCATGCTAAACAGTTCCTGGAAAATGTAAACTAGTTAATAGAAAAGTTTGAATATGCATAAAGTCTATGAATATGCATCAAGTTGATGCAACGGAAATGGTATATAAAGGGTGTTTCCAAAACACCAGGTGTGCTCTTGGCAGAGTGCCAAGCAACCAGCTGTTTTAACCCTTTGCTTTGTCTTTTTCTCCTATTCTCTTTTTCATTAATTTTAATAACTTTGAAAATTTACCAGAACAGTGAATATAATTTTTCACAGGGGCAAAGCAGCTCTACACATCTGCTTATCCTCCACTGTCTTTTATTGCCATGGTATTTCAGTTCATTACAAACATGAATGCTTTTACCTGTTACTAGCCAAATATAATATTATCATGACTTCCCAGACAGTGAATTAAACATACAAAGCAAAGCCCTAATTATCTTGGCCAAGGGTCAAATGCAGAAGCTATAGCAAATTCAAGAGCAGAATCAAGTCTTCTAAATACCCTCCTAGAGCCTTAATTTTAAATGTTCATTGTTTGAAAATTATTTATTTAAACTATTACCACAAAATAGTGAAGTATTTGTGACCTGAGGTCACAAAGTACTGTTTGGTTCCTACTTCAGGCCTCGTAGCATAAAAATATGTTATTTCTGTTCATCATGTGATTTAATTTGAAATCTAATGCATCTTAGCAAGCACTGACCTGAATCCAAATAATCCTCCTGACTCTATTCTAGTACAGGCAACAAGTAAAAATCAGATGTAACATTTACAATATTAAAATGTTTACACTGTTTGTAAGGAGCCTCTGCATGAAGCCCAATACTGAGTGGTGGATCAATTTGCATATACAAATATTTTATTAATGTTCACATTTAGAAACAAATTTGGAATTAGAACTTAGCCCCTGCTACCTGGTCATAACTGATAAAGCAGGCAAGCATTCTGTAGCAATTTTTAACCAGTATACCATGAATGACATGACAACAAACTAAACAGTGGAGGGAGAAATAAAGAAAAGAAAAAAAAGAAAATATAAAGGGTTAGAAATAATTTTCCAAGAAAAATGCCAAATTAATTAACTTACAGAAATTCAAACTCCTAGTTAGGTTTTGATTTGACTAGAGGAAGAAGCCTAATCAATATAAACAAAGAAAAATAAAAAAAGAGTTGCATAACTTTTCCATTATTTAATTTAAAAATATGTAATTTCCTATTTCCTTTCCAACAGAAGTTTTCAAACATATATGTCCCTTAATTGGCAAATCAGCTGAAGCCTGTTTTCCTGAGGAAAGGCATCACATCCCCCACAATATTGCTGTGTTCTTCCCATGTCCCATCAGATGGCATCCTCATCATCACATTCCCACTGTCTCTACTTGCTTCACCTCACCCATTGCCCTGGCAGTGCTCTCAGCCCCTTCTGTCCCCCTTGGCCACCAGAAAAGCCTGACAGGTGGCTGTTGGTCCTTCCTGTGCCCTTCAGACCCAGCAGCAAACACAGGTGCCCAATGCCTATGCCATGAGGGGTATGCTCAAGCTCTGCTGCTGGTGCCTCTCTGCTCAGCCCTCAAGTTTCAGAACACTTGAAGCAGCTGTCTATCTTTGGTAGCTCTATCATCCTGTCAAGCCAAATTTAGAAAGGCATCAAAAGCTTGAAGGATCGAATGGAGAACTGAAAGTTCACTTAAATAAATTCCTTAGGAAATTAGAATTAAAACACACAGTACTATTATTTGTATTTTTTCTATTAATAACAACACAGTGATATAGAGAGAGTATAGGATTTTAGCTGACTACACTGTATTTTAATTAAAAATTACACACAGAAACCCAAGCAAGGCAGAAAATCTGTTCCCAGAATGCAGTCACTGGGAACTTACTTTAAAATGACAGAAGGGCAGGATTCTACATCTAAAATAAGTGTGAGTCACACTGATCTTAGAGATTTGGAAGAATGAATCTGACTAAACCTTTTCTAGTTTACCTGATGGAAAGGAGACAAATGTATATACTGTTGATTACAGTGCTAAATTCATTGAGGACAGCACAGCTGTGTGAATCGTAATTGTCTACATGCTGCAAGCTTATGCTTTTAAGCCAGTCTCCTAATCCCCTTGCTGCTGCTTTTCCTCACATATATATTTAGGAGTTTTTTTAATGACTTCTCACTAGCAGCTTTTTGTACCAAGGATAAGTATGTTTTCAGGAATATACTTCACTCAGATGAGTGGCCACACTCATCTAGTCCTTTTCAATCTGTCTTCAGCCAGGGCATTTATTTTCTTCCGTATTTGTCCACAGTAGACTAGAGTTACTGAAAAATAAATGGGATTTTCATAGAAAAGAGCAGCACAAGAATCTGGCAAAGTGCATGTGTATGGTAATGTGGGATGGCTTGGGAGTTTTTCATGGGTTTTTTTTTGTTTGATTGTGTGAGATGCCTCTGCCTGGGGAGGAAAAGATTTAGTTTCAGATAAGCATTGCTAAAGTGAGAGGCATGGCTTTAAAGCCTGGGAAGAGTAAATTCTACCTTCTGCCTTGGGGGATGAGCCCTGTGAACTTGGAAAGAGTTGCCCCACCCCAGACCCTCATGGGGTGGCAGTCCAGAGTATTCTGATTGGTTCTGTGCCCCTGGGGTTTCTTCCTTGCTATGTCCCTATTAGACCCCAACCTTAAACTCCACGCTGGTTCTGTCCCACAAAACCCACTACCCTGCCTCTGTTTGGAGCACTCTGTATTTAAGCTGAATTTGTTCCTGTGTTGAATAAATGGTTTCCTGAGCTTAACCACACAGAAGCCCATCTTGTTGAGTCCCATGCTAGTCACCAGTAACTGTAGCCTCCCTGGACATGATCCTGCAGCTGTGGAATGCTACATGATTTTTTTTTTTTTTTTAATTTGATAGAATTATACCATAATGGAAATATATATGAGCAAGGATAAAAAGTAAAGATTACATAAAACCAAATAACTTGCCTTCAAAACTGACATAAGAGAAAGAAAGGGAATTTTTATTGAACCAATACTTAAAATACTTTTACTCTAGATATTAAAATCAACCTCTTCAGGGAGGTCTTTTTCTTCAAATGCTCATTTACAAATATCCCTCTACAAGGCCTCTTGTCCCCTGAGAGAGTCATCCCCTACCCATCCACTTCTACCTAGCCACTTGTGATGGTGTCTATATGCATTGAATATGAGGACTCCATGCACAAGATCCTCCAGTTATTCATTAATATTGCCTAAATGAGACAGAGAAGAGATCAAGGAGGCAGGTTACAAGGTCACCTATCCTCTCAAGGACGGAATTATGTCCTCAGTAAGTACAGTATGAATCCCATATTCAATTTTTGCCTAAGTCCTCCTTGAGTATTAGATGGAGAGGAACACCTCTACCAGCTGTTTACAGGCTATAACTGACTCAATCTTCTCGAGTGTGGCCCGGCTAGCTCAGTGATGAGGTTTCTCTTCACTTGAGTTTCGAGCCAGCATATGTTTGTGGGGTTCACTGATTTTCTTCAAGAATCCAAGTCTATAGAGTGAGTGAAGAAATCAGGGGGGGACTCTCTCTCTGGTTTGCATTCCACAGTTTATTTCTGTGAAGGGGAATCCAAAGGACGAGAGACAAAGGATTTGGGGTCTGGGGGGTCTCTTTTAACAGGGTTTCTCGGAGGGAGGGAACATCAGAGAGAGAACCAATTATTTTTCTCAGTTAGTACATCTTACAAACTTTCTACAAATCAAGGTTACACACACCAAGATAAGAAATAACAGACACCAACTTCTTCAAATGCCCACAAAGATGTAGGAGTATTCTCCACAGAGGGGCAGAGGGGGAGAGAGGGGGGGCCTGGTTTCCTGGCAACACAGGGGGGAAAGAAAGGGAAGGCAAGGTAAGCATGCCCTCTCAGCTTCCATAGTTTAGAGGCATTCTGGGACAGGAAAAAGTTACAAACTTCCATGTTGGAAAGAAGGGTTCTCTTCTCCCAACCCCGTGCTTTCCTGGGCTAAAGAAACTTCAAGCAGCTGAAAATGCCAGCGGGGTCTTCTCTTTACTCTATCCGGCCTCTCGCCGTGGGGCTGAGGAGAGAAACTTCAGTAACCATGGTAACTTGACGCCAGGTAAACAGTTTGGAGAAAGAGAAGCTGGGGGTGAATCACAACTAAAAGATGGGAAAAGATACATTTCAGGCTATCAACTACAACACATAACTAAATGCTTCTATTCAGCTTTTTACATAATACTGCATGTCCTGTTTTAAGCTGGCAGGCAGCTAAACACCGCACAGTCATTCACTCATTATCCTACAACAGTGGGATGGGAGAGAGAATGAGAAGGGTAAAAGTGAGAGTACTTGTAGTTTGAGATAAAGACAGAAATTCAATAGGGAAAGCAAAAGCTGTGTATGAAAACAAAGCAGAACAAGGAATTCATTCCCCACTTCCCATGGGCAGACAGGTGCTCAGCCATTCCCAGGAAAACAAGGCTCCATCACATGTAACCATGACTTGGGAAGACAAATGTCATTACTCCAAACATGTTCCTCCCTTTCTTCTTCTTCTCACAGGTTTAAATGCTGAGCAAATGGTATAAGATGTCCGTTTGGTCAGTCAGGGTCATCTGTCCCACTGTGACCCCTCCTAAGTCCTTGTGCACCCCCAGTTTCCTCACTTGTTGGAGGGGGATAAGGAGCAGAAAAGACCTTGGCTCTGTGTAAGGGCGGCTCAGTGATAATGAAAATATTCCCATGGTAAAAGTTGTGTTATTTCCAGCACAAATTCAAACTGTGGCCTCATACTAGATGCTGTGAAAAAAATCAAGTCTATCCCAGTCCAAATCAGCACACTTCACAAAGATGAAAGAAAATGAGACAATAAATATTTCCTTCCTTTCATCTATTGTTGAAAAGGTACAAATGTTACAAACTCTGCTTTTTGAAAGTATTCAGCAGTGTTGCACATCCAGCTGAAGTTTTGTGGCCAAATACCAGAGTACTTTATATTATGCACCCAGCTCACATCCTTAAAAAATGCTCATCCTCTTTTGTCCTTCTTGAGAGATCCTGATTCTTTTCTTCCCCTGCAAACCTTCCCAATTCAGAGCTCAGCCATAGTTTCTCTCTGATTCCATGTCCTTCACTCTATGAGTCACTTTCAGAGTCAGCCTTCTCTTGCTGACTGCCTTCCACACATCTCCTCTGTCTACACACTGATTTACAAATCCACCTCCAGGTTGCTCAGAAGGTCCCAGTCTCTTCATGGAAACTCAGCCCTGTAGTCTTCACGCCTCTGCAGTGAGAGTCCTCCCCATGGCACAGTTGCCTGCTTTGTTCCTGTATGAATTGCATTAAAAATGCCTTTCGTTCAGCTTAACACTGTGTAACAACTTTGGAAGAAGAAAATCCTTTAGTTTAAAGAAGAGCATATTGACAGTACCGCCTCTGAGGATTCTTATACCACGTTTCCAAATATACAAACAAAATTATCTCAAATTTCAGCATCATTAAAGCAGAAGGCTTGCAAGTACACCATTAGCTTGTGTTTTGCTATAACTTATGGGTTCCATTAGGCTGATGGAAGCTTTCTGACACTTTCTAACTATTTCTGACAACCTTTACTCCCCCCTTTTGCTACGGTGTGCTTGTCTAGAAAAGCAGAGGTTTAAAAAGACTGAATGGTTATCCCTGTTTTACATAGTGGGAGCTATGGTTTTAAAGCAGTAACTAAAATATCACTAGAAAACTTACTTATTTCTTGCTGTGAGATATGGATTAGAACAAGAGCAAAACAGGCTTAAAACTTAAAAGGAATAAAGAAAGTTTATTAACAAAAACTACAAGAATAAGAAACCAGAACAAAACCTCCAGAAACCCTTTTTCCCCCAACTACCCAACTATTCCCTTGTTTAATTGACAACATAGACAAAAAAAACTTTGGTGGTTAAAACAGTCCTAATTCCTGCTAGAGTCTTTTCATCAGTCTTCATAGAGAAAAAGAAGTCTTCTGCTAATCTATGGAGTTTCTCACAAGAAAACTAGTTTTTTTTCATAGCTTTCTAATTTCTCTGATGCCAGCTGCCCGAAAAAATCTGCCATCAGTTCACTCCTCCCATTTCACATCACTCTGAGGTGTGTTATGGCTCAATGAGTCTAGGGATGTCATTTTTAAGGATGAGTTATTCTAAGGCAAAAGTTCTCTTCATCTGTCTCTGTGAGCCTCTCTGGAAACAGGAGTTTTCTCTTTGCCTCTGAAAGGCCACAAATCTTCAACTATTACTTCTCCCCCCCACTGTTCCAGCATTCCACAGTATCACAACCACTTCACCATTTGCTCAAAATCCACACTTTGAAACACTCCATTCCTCCCAATATACTCTGTCATGAATTAAAGGAGTTTTTTTCAGAACACTATTGTCCATCTCCATAGCTTTAACAGAAAAATATTTCAGCTTAATAAAGCATCTCTTTATTTTCTCTTCCTCCTCTAAAACTTAATTCCTTTCTTCACCGTCTTTGATAGCTTCTGGTGTCTCCTTATCACTCCCTCTCTCTGGGAGTTGATCACTCCCTCTCTCTCTTCTCCTCTCTCTGGGAAAAAAGGACTAAACTGTAAGTCTCATCCAGGTAGTAAAAGAGTTGAAGTCTTGCTCAAGCTGCAGATGTTCATGGTGTCAGGTTTCAGTTCAGCGGCAGAAACTGCAAACCGAGCCAGGCAGGCCGGCTCTGCTTTTCTCTCCCCCACACCCCTCTGCATCCTTGTCCGGCCTTGTTGGGGGCAGTGGAGGAGGCTGAGCCGGGGCCTGTTACCTCTTCAGAAGCTGGAAACCAAAGAGAGCCAGAAATTCCCAGGCTTACATCTTAAGGTAGGTGTTCACAGGTTGATCTCACTTTTACTGGTTAAAATCACTGTCAATTCTCAGAAGTGGTTAGTTATTGGCTAGGAGAAAAAACTCCCATCAGCCTCCAGCAGTTTCAACTTCCCTAGCTCCCAGAGCCAGCCTTAAAGGTGCAGAACTTAATATATAACATAAACCAGGTGTTTGGGGATACCAGTAATCATAAAGTCACCCGAGGACAGGAGCTATTGTCAAGCACCTCAAAGAGCTCTTTGTTAACCATTAAGTACTGTGGAAAGGTGGTTTATTAATTGTAGAGATGTAAAACCACCTGGGAACATTTAGTTATGAGCAACCCTATAAAGTTACCACTTGTGTTGCTTGTTTATGTTTTCTCCCAGCAGAGTGTTTGCAGGTATGCCATCTTGTCATATTCATTGTTTAAAATCTATTTGCACATTCACCTTCTGTTCCTTAGTCCATGATCAGAAATTTTAAAGTGAACATGGGGTAACTGTGTTGAGTGTTACAATATTTACCTGTGATATGCTGGAGTGAACCTATTTTGTGGAACAAAATTTTGTGCTCATTTGTGCAGCCCGCTTTATGTATTTCCAATGATTGCAGATTTTACCACTGGAAAAATGAGTATATCTCAAAAGTAACTGTGTACAATGTGCCACATGGTAAAGAAAATTGAAGAGTGTAACTCTAACTTAAACATCCACGTCCCCAGCATAAAAATATAGCTCTTATCTCTGTTATATTTCTGAACAACCACATTCTTCCCTCCTGCTGGAGGATTAAGAATCCTAGTATTGGGTTCTTAATTTTCTAGTATAAATATACTCCCCATTTCATGGTGAAAAAAGGGAAAAAAACAAGTAAAACCTAAACCAGAAGAGGTAAAGACCTACTGGATCCTGACATATGTGAGGGTATTTTCACTTACATAGCTGTGCTCCAAGATATCATTCTTTGGCAAAATGCAATAGTAGTTCATTGTACCACAGGGAAAAGTCTACTTAACTGTTCGTCTACCACACTTCTACCACACTCAAGCTTGCTGATAAACATTATTGCCTAATTTTACCTCTGGACTTACATCTAATGATTTTTTTTTCAAAGCATGTTAATGGCTGTCTCAGTGTCAGATCAGCTACAGTCCATGCTACAGCAATAACCATTGTAACACCACTGTCCACTGACATCACCATCTCAGCGAACACTTAAGAAAAGAATGATAGCAATATACCAAATCAATATTTGCACCTTGCTCTTTATGGCTGCTTAGATATTGAAAAAGCATATTTCTTCTTGTCAGAATCAATAGCTTTGTTTCCTCTATACATTAGCATTATCATTCCCAAGCTGTACAATGAGTAAAAAGCATATAACCAACAACATAAAAAAAAAATCCAGTAAAATACGAGTTGGTGTCATGCGCTCTTTATCTGCAACTGCACTTAATTCCTGGGAGGTTAGTTCCAAGAGAGTTTGTGAAAGGGAGCCTCCATCCTCCTTATCCCTCATGTGTCCTTGACACAGAATTTCTTCTGCTTAATTGTCTTGGTTTTGGAAGACAGGCGTCTGCTAGGGAGGGCAGGAGCCTCTCCTGGAATGAAAATGTAGACCTCCTCCCTCCGAATTATTATAATTCTGAAATCAAGGGGCTCTCAGGCAGAGATCTGCGGATAGGAATAATAGTTCTTTACTAGTGTTATAAATGCAATGGCAAAATAGGGTTAATAAAAAAGCAATTTATTATAAAATAATTTCAAGCACCAGCAACGAGAAAAAAAAACACAATAGATCAGCGCAGCGCCGGGTGGACAGGGGTCTGTACCCAGAGGTACCGAGTTCCCAAATCCACGAAGTAGGCACTGCAGTCTGGGGTTCTTATAGGGGTTTTTGTATCCTGGGGCAAAATCCGGAGTAAGCACCATCCAACAAAAGAGTTTGAATAGACTTCCCGGATCCGTTGAGCTGAGTCAATGGTCGGTGGAGCAGAGTCCTTTCACATGTGAGAGGCTCTGAGTGTCCTCCGATTGCATTTCCCGGAATGGAGTGTCCAGTTTGGGTGCGGGAGCAGATGGATATCTTGATGGAGCAGAGTCCTTTTCACATGCAAAATGGCTCCGAGTGTTCTCTGATTGCACCTACCGGGGTGGAGTGGCCAGTTTGGGTGCAGAGGAGATGGATATCTTGACGGAGCCACTCTCATTGTCTGGTTTGATTGCTTGTGTCCTGCCTTTTATTTTGTGTTGATAAGTGTTGCTGCCGGTCGTTACTGCCCGACTTGGGAAGGTATCTCTGGATTATTTTACATTTTGCATCTTTACAGTATTACAAATATAACATATAATTCTTTATTCTCTTTCACAAATTTTTATCCAATGTTATATTTATCACAGTCCCCCGCCTAATAATTTATCACATTAAAAATTCGTGTTTAACAATATTCGTCCTCTTCCCAGTCTGTAAAGGAATACTGTGAATTCCCACAGTATTCCTGAGAAGGGTTGTTTTTATTTTGCTTTCAGAGTCCATCCCTTCCTCATCTCTGGAGAAGCAGAACACTTGATCGAATTGTAAACATACTCGGTCATCATCATTTTTTTAACAAATCAAGAATTATCGGTTCATTACTAAAGGAGGCTTTTTCTTCATGTTTTAAATTTTTACCTTCCCAATACAATTTCCCTCCTATGGTACATGTTTTTAAGTTTGCTTTATTGTAACACAAAGGGTTGACTTTATAATATGCTAAAAAGGTGGATTGTCTTTTTCCTTCTATCCAGACAGTTTTATTACATTGGCTACAGGTTGGAATCGGAGGGAGCATTCCCACTTCTCTCTTATACCTGAAGTGGGTAGCTTTGGTTTTTCTTCTCATAGGAGTCTTAGACTGCCCATCCTTAAAACCTGCCTGAGTGGTAACACCAGACCTCCCCCTTCAATTCACAAAGATTATACTGAGTGCCGTTAGACAAACAAAACCCCTTTTGTTGTTCCGGAGGGCAGTCAATTATTCGTCTGGTATTTGTGGCAGTCAGGCACTGCTCACACTTCCCCAGGAGACGCTCCCCTGGAGGTACCTCGGGAATCATTCCCTCGGCCAAGCACACGGCTAGACTCAGGACAGTCAGGATTCCCCACCGGTGTATCCCTCTGCCTTGCCCTTCGCCCATATAGAAATATACGGCGGGGATTACCATCTTCTCGGCAGCAAGGATATTCTTCAGGGGCCCTTGTAGTCCTAATGGCGTACCTTCTTTTGAAAGTAGCCCACCGAGACAACTTAATTGTGTCTGTCCTGCACGGTACCTTGACTGTCTTTCGGCACTCGATTTCTAAAGCTTCTGCCTTGGAGTCTAGTTTACCTTTAATCCCCTTTTGAAAAAGTAGGTACCACTCAGGAGAGTCAAGTTCTAAAAACCCCGCCCTGGTGGCAAGTATTAAGAGACGGCTAGTCTCCTCCTGTTCTTTTTCCAGACACTTGGTACACAATCCCTTAGGCTTGTACCCTCCCCAACAGTGGGTTACCCAAATCTGTTTACAATTAGCGCACTTAAAATGTATAAACGGAAAACAATCACATTCAGGGTTGATACAACTTATCTGGTCGTCACTGGTCATTTGGGATGACGCCGAAGTTTAATTTTCAGCTCTCCCGGAGGGGTGGTGACTTTCCACTCGGAGGTGTCGTATTCCTTTACTTTTTTTACTCGAGATGAATGTGTCCAGCCTCTTTCTGCAGTCTGGACAGCTGTGTCAGTGGTCAGGAGAACGAGGAACGGTCCTTCCCAGTGGGGGATGAGGGGGAGCTCCTTCCAAGCTTTGATGAGGACTTTATCCCCAGGCTGTATCTGGTGTATTGCGAATCCCAGAGTGGTGCTTTGGGGGATAAGCCCTTGCTTTCGCAGGTCCTGTAAATTTTTGTTGATAGCAATGAGATATGGTTGTATTTGCACATCCTCCACTTGAGGGTGTCCCACCGGCATTCCATGTTTGTATGGCATCCCATATAACATTTCAAAGGGAGACAGACCTGTCTCAGAGTGGGGCATAGTTCTTATATTTAGCAGAGCAAGGGGAAGACATTTAATCCATGACATCTTTGTTTCTATCATGAGTTTAGACAATTGGGATTTCAGTGTTTGGTTCATCCTTTCCACCTGTCCTGAACTCTGAGGATGCCAAGGGGTGTGGTATTGCCATCTAATACCCAGAGCCTCTGAAATTTGTTTAATAATTTTTGAAGTGAAATGGGTTCCTTGGTCTGAATCAATACAATCTACTATCCCATATCTAGGAATGATTTCCTCTAATAAAATTTTAGACACCGTTTGGGCTGTGGCCCTTGCTCTGGGAAAGGCTTCTACCCAATGTGTTAATTTATCAACTATTACTAATAAAAATTTATATCTACTGATTTTCGGTAGTTCGGTGAAGTCCACTTGGATCCTTTCAAATGGCCTGTATGAGAGAGGACGACCTCCCCAAGCCATCTGTTTAAATTTGGACTGGTTCACTTTTTGGCAAACCACACACCCTTGTACCTCTTGTTTAGCAATTTCAAAGATCCCCTTGCACCCGAAAAACTTCAGGAACTGTTCAGCTAATGCTTGAGTTCCCCAATGGGTCTGCTTGTGTAACCTTTGCAATATCTTCCTTGCCACTCCCCTCGGGATTAATTCTCTCCCATCAGGTAACGACCATTTTCCTGTTTCAGGACTCCCCCTATCTTCCTGAATTCCTCAATCTCTCTCTCAGAAGGGGACACGGGGATTTCAGGCGATTCCTCCAGGGTTACCTCGGGAATGCTTACGGTGAGCAGAGCTGCTCGTTTTGCCTCTTTATCAGCTAAGTTGTTACCTCGGGTTTGAAACTGCAACCCCGTCTGGTGTCCCTTTACATGGACAACTGATATTTCTTTTGGTTCTCGGACAGCCTCTAGAATCTGTCGGATTATTTCCCCATGGATTAGGCCTTTTCCCTTAGTATTTATCAATCCTCTTTCTTCCCAAATCTTCTCAAAAGTGTGTACCATCCCGAAGGCATACCGTGAGTCCGTGTAGATGGTCCCTCTCCTTCCTTTCAGCCTCCGGAGGGCTCTCAGGAGAGCATAGAGCTCGCAAGCTTGTGTGGAACACTTTGCTTTCAAGGGACCTGATTCTACAACTTCCCCGGATGCACCATTTATTATCACATAACCTGACTTTCTCTTTCCCTCCATAACTTTCGAAGATCTTCCGGTGAGAGTCTATTTAGTAAAGTATAGGGGTTGGCCACCACCGGGAACCTAGTCCGGGTCCTAGCATTTACCGCTCTTAGGTCCTGGACCAATCGGAAACTGCCATCCGCCTTTCTTACAGCCAGGATGGGGGTGTTATGTTGAGACATGCAAGGCTCTAAAGTACCTCCTTTTAAGAGGTCATCAATTACTTGTTTCAACCCCCCTTTTCCCCTCCATCGGGATGGGATATTGTTTAACCCTTATAGGGTCCTCAGGGTTCTCGATTTCTATTTTGATAGGTTTGATGTCTAGCTTTCCTACCTCTCCCTTTGAATGCCATACTTCAGGGTTTATTTCCTCCTCATCCTTAGGAGTCAGTTTGAATATTTTTACTACCAATTCAGAATTTTTAATCATGATATTAATTCCTAAAGCGACAATCATGTCCCTTCCCAACAAATTGTAATCAGCTTCTTCCACTAGTAGCAAATTCCCTAAGCAAATTTTATTTTCAGATTCTATTTCTACATCCTTTATTACAGGCACTTCAAAGGGGTCTCCCTTTGCACCGATTACAAAAACTTTTTCTCTGCTGGCCACACATCCGTACGGCAATTTCTGCAGGGTACTTCTCTCCGCCCCAGTATCCACAAGAAAACTTACCTCCTGTCGTTGGGGGCCCACTTTTAATTTTATCAAGGGCTCTTTGGATGTTCCGGTCCCCAAATTAAAGAGCCCCCGACACCCCTAATCCTCCTGAAAAATTTTCTCGTCTTTTATTCTTTGTCTACAATTCCGCTGAAGGTGTCCTACCTGTTTACAGTAGTAGCATTCAGGGGGTCCTTTCCGTGGGGTTGGGTCTGCCCGGTGAGAACCTCGACCTTTTCCGGGTAGTGTTTTAAACTTACCCTGTATCTGCTCTTGTTTCTGGACCTCTTTCACTGCAGTTACTAAAACCTTAGCTTGCAATTTCTGCTTCTCATCTTCTCTCCTCATGTATACCTTTTGAGCTTCCCTTAGGAGCTCCTGGAGGCTTTTATCTTGCCACCCCTCAATCTTTTCTAATTTTCTCCTAATGTCCTCCCAAGATTTAGCAACAAATTGTGTTTTTAACAGAACCTCCCCCACAGGAGAGTTCAGGTCAGTCCCAGAGTAAATCTGTAAACTTCGCCGTAATCTCTCGATCCATTCAGTGGGTGATTCCTCTTTCCCTTGACACTCTCCAAAAACTTTGCTAATATTTTGGCCCCTAGGGACCGCTTCTCTTATACCTTGGATAATTATGTTCCTTAAATCTACCATGTTCCGTCTACCTTCCTCCATCTGTGCGTTCCAGCTCGGGCTTACGCTAGGCCATTTCTGGTTACCTGGCGTCCCCTGTGGATTGCGTCTGTCCCAGTCCCTGATACCAGCTTGTTTAATCATTTCTCTCTCCTCTTGATTAAACAATGATCTTAGGATTGCTATATGATCGTCAAAGGTATAAATGCTACTCACTAGAAATTCGTCCAACCTTTCAGCCACACCAAAAGGATCATCCAACAACCACCCCATCTCTTTCTTAAACGCTCGTACGTCTCCGGAGTTGAGGGGAACATTCACAAATCTGATCACTCCCGGAGCTGTCGGTACTTCCCTGAGAGGGAATAACCAGTGCTCATTCTCATTCTCTCCCCACTCCTCGCCCCCCATTCTCGCTTTCAAACGGGTTCTACTTGCGGGAGGGGAACTGGGGGCTGTGGGTGGTCTCCCCTTTGTCAATCGTGGGAACTCTGCCGCCACCCGGTTAACGGGAGGGATCCCTTCCGTTATATGGGAAGGTCCTGGCTGTGGCGACTGGACTGGCAAGTGCGGATAAAGTGGCCCCCAGCCTTGCGCAGGAAAAAACTCTGGAGAGGTTGCTGTGACTATGTTGTCCGCAGGCGGGGGTAAGGGGAGAGCTGCCAGCACAGCTGCCGACGCCGATTCTCCCGCTCTGGATGTATTTATCTCAGTGGGTTGTTCTTGGGAGCCCGAAGGTGCTGAAGGCACCACTTGATCTATAGAAGAAGGCTCCGCCAGTCCATGATATGGGGGTGGTAAATGGTCGAGAGGTTCCCAGGGTTCAGCTCTTGACTCATGTTTTTCTTTTTGTTTTATCGGGAATAGCCCTACTCTGGCGGTTAACCAGAGTCTAGCATATTCCCTCTCCTCGGAGTCCGAGGGGACTTTGCCCTCCACGTAGGAGAGCAATTCATTACATGTCCATCTTTCGAATGTGCCTATCACTGGCCAAGTGAGGTGACTTCTCAATTCTTGTCCTCCCCAAACCTCTACACAATAATGGATAATTTTTGTCTTAGACTTACCTTTTCTCTGGGGACAATCTTCCCAGTATTTTAGCATCCATCCCAAGGGGCTTTCCAGCGGGATGTCTAGTGATCCCTCCCCCTGATTGGAGGGGCTTTTCTCTGTCGTCTTTTTGTGAAGCTTACTCTTTTTCTGCCCCATACCTCGCAAATATATATTAGATTTCTTACCAGTCTTCAACTACTCTGTGAGTCTGTTTCTGTTTCTGCGTTGTGACTTTTTCGCACCTACTCGAGGAATCAAACTTTGCCAATACTCACCCTTCACGAGCTGAGCTGAGGTCTCTTGTAATCGTCACTTTTGATCCTATTCCGGACCTATACCTTGATCCGTTAACTAAAAGGGTTTACCAGTTCCCAAGCTCGACAGGACATATCCTTCCCCTTTTAGTTCCTTGTGATCAGTCCCCCGAGACACCCTTTGGTCTCAGGTTTTTACAAGTGTGTTCGAAAAAAAGCTTTCACTCTGGATCGCTTCCTTCGCAGCCAGCCAATTCCCTCGCGGGAGGATGGAAACGCGGCCTTGAAGTCCACACTCGCTTCGTGATCAGATCACATCTCACACACTCGCCCGATCATCCACTCAACCAGCAGTACTTACAGCTATTTTCCTGCGTGGATGTCTTTGTGCACAACAGACGTTTTACGAGCGAAACAAGCCGCGGCTTCCCGAAGGCTCCGTGCCTTCCCGAGCTCTCTCCTCCAGATCCGTTTTCCTTTTATAGAGGTTTTTCTCAGCATAAATTTAGTTTGGATGTCGGAACGAGCTACGGGGGCTCTCAACTCACCAGGCCGCCGAAATCAGCAGGGGTACCCGTCCTGGGAAGTGAGATTCCCCGCAGTTTCTCCGATCTGAGTCACGGCACCAATCTGTTATAAATATCAAAAAAAGAAGGTATCTCTGGATTATTTTACATTTTGCATCTTTACAGTATTACAAATATAACATATAATTCTTTATTCTCTTTCACAAATTTTTATCCAATGTTATATTTATCACACTAGTATGTATAACCAGGCAAACAAACAACAATAACTACAGCATTAGCAAGAAAACAGAACAGGAAGAGATGGAGGAGAGGCTTTGCTTCACAAACCCCCTCGGGCAGACAGTCCCAGTGCTCCTGCAGGACTCTGAGGAACACTCAGCTGGAACAGGGATGAGCTGAGATCCCGGGCTGGTGGCTGAGGTGCATCAGCAGCTCCGAGGCGGTGGCTGGCACTGCCACACGTCCCGGCAGGACAGGGGGTGCGAGCCCACCAGCGAAGAGGGAAGAAGTAGAAAAAGAAGCAGCAGCTCCGTCTGGGTGATGGCGAAATTTCCTTCTCTCTGCCACTACACCTCCCAGCAAATGTCTTTCTCTGAAGCTGAAGAAACCAGCAAGCTGCCCCTGCCCTCCCTTTTTTTTTTGCCCCCCTTCCCCCCTGGGCCCAGCAAAACTCTTTGTGTTTTCTCAGGCACCCACTAAGTACCCGCAGTTAGGTTGTCCCCGCAACTAATGGGTAAAAATTCCACAGGTGAGCCAGAACTAAAAAGAGGACACCTAACCCTCAACATTAATTAAGGGGAGCACTATTTCTTATTTGAGCAAGAGGCAAGACAGAAAATATGTAGACAGATAAACAGAAACTGATGTGGACTGGAGAAAGAATGAGAAATGTAACACAGGGGCACCCCCCACCCCCCCACCCCCCAAAAAAACCCAAGAAACCCACAACAGAACCAAAACCTACAAAAAGCAAACTGAGGAAATGAGTTGACCAGGGTGCAGTGACAAGTAGATGTCAGGATGGAAGAGACTGACCAACAAGGGACTGATGCAAAAAGATGCTCTGAGTGGAAACAAGATTTCAAACAACCACAGATATGAGATACAGTGGAGAAAAGAGCAGGAACAGGATGAATAATATGAAGACTGAAGTATAAGCAGACAAAGACTATTATGTCTTTACCATCTCCTTGACAGAGCAAAGCCTTCTCTAGCAATTGTTCCAAACATGTCATGTCTATCCTATCCATGGCTACTCCCAGCTGGTGTGAAGTGAGCACCTTCATGTTGCAGAACACCTGGAATAAGTTACAGCTTGGTATCTGTTGCAAAGGCCTTTGCATCTACTCACTCACAGGCTTATCTACAAATCTATACTTCATGTTCAGCGTGCATATTTTGTACACAGGCTGTAGATCTTTCTAGCTGCTCAAGAGTTACATTCAAAAAACATTAAAGAGAAGTTTTCCTGCCCCTTGCTTGTTCATTGGCAGGGAGATTTTTTTGGTTGAGAAGAACTCCAGGTTCAATATGGTACAATAAAAAGCATGCAGATACACTGGCCTCCAGTTTGTCTGTCTTTCAGCTTGAGATCCTTTAAGGTGTTTAAGGTTCAGCATGTCTTTATAGGTCTCTCAGAATAATGACAATAATTTTTTTCCCTGTTATCCCAGGTTCTCAGTGCTTTCTACTGTGGATGTATGTTCAATGGAAATATGCTTTGTGCAGAGGGTCTTGATATGCTATATAAAACATAGATAATAATATGATAATAATGTCTAAAATTGGGATCTCTGCTTGTTGTTCCATATCTTAATTTAAATTTGATCATTCTTTGTGTCTTGACTATTGAGGCTGTGTATTCCTTGGGACAGGAAGGTATGCTAGCCTCACCTAGAATTTACTCCATGAAATGATCCAGTGATTCTTGCTCCAGTTACTTTCACTCACTTCCACTTTTGAGCAGACAGGAAATCCTTGTACATTGTACATAGAATAGCTGGAATTTCATAGGTATCATGAAGGCTATGTACTTGACATCTCTCCTAATATGGTAGATGAGGTTTTCTGGGAGACATTCAGAAAGCTGAAGTTGAAAGAGATGCTCTGTGCTAACAAAACCATACAATACAAATGGTAAACAAAGAGATAAAGAAATTTCCATATATGTGTTCTCTGACTAATAATGAAACTTGGGAAAAGCAGAGACAAAGGTAAGTTTCTTAAGTGGAGAATAAGCCTGTACATAGAGTATACAATAGCATGAAAGGAAATTTTCAAGTTTTAATGTTTGATAACCCACTTCTTCAGGGCAAATTTCTCATCTGTAAAAAATTCCAGTGTTTCCCAATCTTTTTTCTACCCCTATTCCCAACACTGCAGTCTACCACCTGGTAATATATTCTCCTTTATATCCTTGCTTACCACCTGATAATACATTCTCCTTTATATCCATGCTTGCAACAATAAGAAGACACATGTTCAGCTCAGAAGACCACAGGAGTGGAACAGGTATAACTGGCATCTTCTTGCTGACTTTGGGAACTCTCAGAACTTGGTCAAAGACTCACCTTTGGAAGAATTCCTTGGTTAGATGCTCTTACCAGGCTGTAGTGGTTTGAACTGGTGAAGCCTATGTTTTATTATTGTCGTGGTTTTAAACCAATAACTAAAAAAATTACTTATTTCTTGCTGTGAGATATGGATTAGAACAAGAGCAAAACAGGCTTAAAACTTAAAAGGAATAAAGACAGTTTATTAACAAACTACAAGAATAAGAACACCAGAATAAACTTCCAGAAAACCTTTTTATTTCTCACTACTTGACCATTTCTTTGTACGCATGACAACATAGAGACAAAAAAAACTTTAGAACTTCGGTGGTTAAAAACAGTCTCAATTCTTGCTAGAGTCTTTTCATCAGTCTTTGTAGAGAAACAGAAGTCTCTTTCTGCTAACTTATGGAGTTTTTCACAAGGAAATTATTTCTGTTATAGTTTCTATGGCTCTGATGCCAGCTGCCCAGAAATCTGTCATCAGATCTTCTCCTCCTATTTCACATCACTCTGAGGTGTGTATGGGCCATGAGTTTAGGGATGTCATTTTAAGGATGAGTTATTCAAAGGCAAAAGTCTTCTTCATCAGTCTCTGTGAGCTTTCCTGGAAAGCAGTTTTCTCTTTGCACCCAAGGCTTCAAAATTTTTACTTTACCCAGTTCCAGCAACTCACAGTATCACAAGTACTCTCTCTTTTTTCTCTCACCACTTTGAACACTCTATTCTTCCCAATACTCTGTTATGAATTAAAGGAGTCTTTTTTTAAACTACTATTATCCATCTCTATAGCTTTAACAGAAAGATATTTTAACTGTAGAGCATCTCCTTATTCTCTCTCTCTTATTTAAAACTTAACTCTTTTCTTCACTGTTTTTGGTGGTTTTATGATGTTTTCATGTTGATTGTCTCTCTCTTTCTCTATCTTTCTGAGAAAAAGGAGTAATCTGTACGTTTATCTAGGTAGTAAAAGAATTAAAAGCTTTAGAAAAGCTGTAAGAGTTCATAGTGTCAGGTTTCAGTCTAGCAGCAGCAGTAACTGAGCAGCTCTGCTTTCTTTTCCTCCCCACCCCCCTTTTTCGTCTTCTGCGGCCTTATCCGGCTGAGGGAGAGGGGGGCAGGAAAGAAGAGGATACACAGGGCCTTGTTACTTTCTCAAAAGCCGGAAACAAAAGAGGACAAGAGAGCTCTGACTGTACTTCTTAAGGGGGTGTTCACAGGTTGAATTCACTTTTTAATGGTCAGACCTGCTGTCAATTTTAGAAATGACTGATAATTGGTCAGGAGGAAAAACTCCCATCAGCCACCAGCAGTTTAAACTTCTTTAGCTCTCAAAACCACTTTAAAGGTAAAGCTACCCCATGACAATTATTAAGCCTATTATTGTTTTGGCTTAGTGCAGGAGGGTGTTCTCAAAGAAAATTAGCCAGTAGTCACCACTTACCTTCTATTGGTTCTGTTCACAGTGTGGTTTTCTTAGACCCAAAGTACTCTAAAATTGGAAGATCCTCTCCAAGTGTGTTACCAGGCAATCCTTGTTTCCTAAAATGGGGTGAAGATCCAAAACAATATGTTGATCACACTGAGCTGAACTACTCCAGAGTGTACAAACCATTTAACTATTAAAAACTCATGCAACATTCATGCAATGAATTTCAACCAATGTTCATGTGCCTTCATATTTACTGAGGAATTACAGCCTTCAGTTATTTTACAGATTTATTGCTCCTTTCTCACCAGTCTATCCATCTTCTTTCTCATCTTTACCTAGTATACCTTCTTTTGCCATGCCCTACCAAATCTTTCATCACCTTCAGTTTTCAGCAGTAGTAGTAGCAGTTGTAGTAGCAGCACTAGTATCTTCCTCCATTTTCTGTTATCAGCTTCAATAGGGTATCAAAATCGGAACAAATATGAAAAAATAATTAGGGACATGTTATTAATTCAGATGGCATTTGAATGGAGAAAAATTACTGCAAGAGCCGTGAGAAAGTCCATCTAATTCAGAAAAAAAAAAAGGAATATAAGGGATAAAATCATCAGAAGGCAATCTTAAGGCAACTCTTTGGGAGTATGGATGCTATGATAATGAAATGACTATGAAATTATAGTGATATTGACCAGTAAATAACACCTCTGAAACCCTATGTGTCTGAACTGGGCACTTTTGTGAACACCCTTATTCCAGAATCACCAACTGTTTCACTCCAAGTAAATAAGAAAAGATTAGATAGGTAGCTGTACAAATTACTTAGCTACACATCATCTGCTAAAATGTAGAGAGTAGATTATGGTACATTTTGAGCATCCCTCTGCGTATCTGTAACTGTGGTACATGAGTGAGTAATTCTGATGCTTGAGTTGTATTATAATTCCCAAATATGGTTGCCTTGCAAAACAAATTACGGTTTAAATCTGAAGTTTGGTAGGTAAACTAACAGGAAAATAAGAAATATTAACCAAATGAGTTGCTGTTGATAGGTAAGTGCTATCTTTCTCAGTTTCTGTTAAGCAGGTTTCCTTTTCATGTGTCTTTAAAATCAATGAATGTGTAGATATAATAGATGAGACAAATAATGCCTTTCTTTGTAAGTTTGGCTTAGATTCTGAAATTCTTAACCCTACCTATTCAATTCAAACCCTGTACATAAAAATGGCAAAGTACCCCTCTTCCTATTGGACTGAAATAAATGTACAGAAATTCATGAAAACTTCTAGACAGAAATTTTCCAACACATTCTTTTGCCTTTTGATTCTTAAAAAAAAAAAAAAAAAAAAAAAAGAAGACCAATAAACATTGGATGATTTTATTTTGCTTTCCTTTGTGCCCCTTTTGACTCCTTTTGAATCCATAATCTGGATTGTCTCCATTGCCAATACAGATGTATTATGTGACAGGAAAAATTGAAGTGCAGAACTCACTCAAGAACTCAGTAAACATAACAGCATATGAGTAGTGAAGATGAGTACATCCATGAGACTACTTACTTTATTGAATGAAATTCTCTACATATATGCAATATCTGTTCTGAGCTGATGTGGAATAAATAAAACCAGAACTGATTCTTTGATACAGACAACTGAGCTCATTCCATTTTATGACCAAATAACACTTTGGTGACAACTTTTCTTGTTTTCCCATCAGAACTATCAGTGCTACAGTAGACTGTGAAGTTAAAAGTATATTTTTTCCCACATCACTACCTCTTCCAAATGTTTTTTCTTTGAGTGAATATACACTGTCTTCTGCACAAATGGCCAAGAGCATTTAGCATAGGAAAAGTGGCATATTTTGCCAGTAATCGTGTTTTTGTAACTAGCAGTTGAGAGAATTTTTTTTTCCTTAACCACTATCTGTATCTGTTGAAGTGACATGGTTAGTAGAAGGCTTCTGAAAAATATTGTGTTGTTTTTAGTTGTTGTGAGGTGCTTCGGGGAGGCAGAGTTAGTTTCAGATAAGCATTGTAAAAGGAGAGGCATGGGTGTAAGCCCTGTGTGTGAATTTTGACCCCCTATGTTGGGGGATGGGCAGTGTGAGCCCTGGATGAAGTTACCCCACCCCAAAACCCTTGTGAAGGGCAACCCAGGAGTTCTGATTGGGTTTGAGTCCCTGGGGGGTTTCTCCCTTGCTGTGTTTCTAGTGGTCCCTGACCCTGACCTCCACCCTCAAAGGTGGAGACCCTCAAGAGTTCTGTCCCTCAAAAACGCCTGCTCTGCCTTTGTTTGGAGCTCTCTGTCTCTGGATCTGAGTTGTTCCCATGCTGAATAAATGGTTTCATGAACAGAGGCCTGTCTTGTTGGTGTTCCATGCTGGTCCCCAGAACCTGGGGCTTCCCTGGACATGATCCTGTGGTTGCGGACTGCAACATTTAGTAATTTGAGACTTGCAAAGAAACCATTATTTAGTCCCCAACTGATTTCTTGCAATTTGACATATTAGGAGCTGAAATTCCATTTAC